>NC_072793.1:57842082-58143137 GCF_028583425.1 Eublepharis macularius
TAGCGCAAGTCAGATTTGGACATATCTTTATTTAACCTTGGTTAACATGTTCCTCTGAATGCATAGGATTGTGTACCCCAGGTTGGGAAATTCCTGTAGATTTGGGAGTGGAGCCTGGGGAAGGTGGGGGTTGGGGTGGGATCTTAGCAAGGTATAATGCCTCCGCTCTCCAAAGCAGGGTGTCCAAAGCAGCCATTTTCTTCAGGGGAACTGATTTTTGTAAATCGGGGTCAGTTGCAATTCCAGGAGATTGTGGAGATCTTTAAGTGGAGCTCTTGACTCATGCTGTCTGTATGATGGAAGAAAAGGACATGTATCGGTGTTCTAACCGACCATTGCAATGCTGCCACTGGCTGAATGTATGAACCATGGCTTAGTGACTTTAGCTGGATTGAGTGCATAGTCTGCAAGGCTCAAATAACTTGTTTGAGAGTAGACCTATTTTATATAGCTAGCTGGCATTGAAAGACAGTGATCCATTATCACAGTGTTAAAACATGCTTCACTGAAGACTTTATAAGCCAAGCCAAGCATTATTTTATGGAAGCTGAGATTTTATTTTTAATAGCAGCTGTTTGTCAAACTGATGAATCCCACATAATAGATATAGTCACTGAAGAATGTATGAAGAAAAGAGTGGATGCACCACAATCGAAAACGTTTATGTGCCTCCTCACAGGATGTCCCAGCTTCCAGTTTTGTGGCCTTCTAGAATATACAAGTGAATAGTCAACTCTGCAAAATAAAGATTCAGAAATTTATTTATTTATTCATACTTTTAAAACTCCAAATTGGACTTTAAAAGTTATAAAGAGGCGAGAAAGAGAGTCCTGTTATTTACTTATGACAGGTGATCGACTCTAGAGTCGGGCCATGAAAGGTGGAAGGACGAATGCTTGAGAGTTTGAAAAGCAATATTTTGCAGTTTCCTCAGAGCTGCTTTGAAATCCTTTTAGCACTGGGATCCATTTTTAATTACCAGGCTAGGCATCTGAGTGAATGACATTCTTGACATTTCTTGGAGCCTTGGAATACCAGAGACATTATTAAAAAGAAATTGATTTAAAAACAATAAGCTGCCCAGACCTTGATTGTTGTGGGAGGGCTCTCTTACCTTCCCAAACAGAATGTTCCAGGGTTCATTTCTTGTTATTTTGTTTTTAGTCAGTTATATAAAGATTGATTATGCTGCTTAAAATGCAGCAGTTCATTAAAGCATACATTGCAGCTAAAAGTGATCTGTCCATAAAATGAAGGAATTCACCCTCAAAGAGAAAGAGAGATATATGAGATGTTTTCTGGGTTGATTCATTGTGCAGGAAAGCACTTTATGGGAAAAGTGTCCAAATCAATCTCTTGCTGGGAGGAGAAGAATCCTAGGATTAGTCAATCAATTATGCAAAATAAATTATACAAAGGTCCTTTCCAAATATTTGCTAGTATCATGATGTTGCAAAATGAATGTGGACGGCACATTGGTTTTATAGATATTTGGACTGTAAAGATGCTATTGAAGTTGTAGTTGAACACTGCCTTTATGTTCACTTTTATGGTTGAAAAAAAAAGGATAAATGTTAGGCAAAATTGCCCCCAAGTATTTTCCCTCAGCGGTGAAAGATCTGGATAAACTTCAGAGATGCTAGCTTAGCTCTGTTCCTAAGTGGGAGAGAGCTGGGTTGGATACATATAAGTTATAACTCTCTTATGGAAAACAATGCAGTAATACACTATGAAGCTGTTAGAACATAAAGTAAGGGTCAAATCAACTTGTTGGAATATCTTCAAGTTAAGAGAGGGTTTTTTAAAACCTTTATACTAGTATTGAGAAGGGAAGGTCTTAGACAATATTCTGAGTCAGAAAAGATCTTAGCTAAATGTGAAAAACATCTAATGTCACACGCGTTCCCTTTTCCTCCACTTTCCTTTTCAGCCCATTTGGCATGGAATTGAGTAGTTGCATCTTTGCTTCACTGCGTCCTTCCAACTCAACCTACACTTACTGCAAAATTATTAAATGTGGTTTGAGTAGTGACACGGATTATATAATATGAGTTGCAGGCTGCACATCTCACCGCTTGACAGGTATGTCATTCTCTGTATTACTGGCTAAGTTTATACCCTTGAAAACTGCACCTGGTGATTTCATGAAAGTTGCTTTTTTAGAGAGTGAATTAAACTGCACTTGGCAAAATTGCTTAGTAGGGAATAACCTCAACAGCATTAACTGGATTGGCCTTCATTGCCAGGAAAGCAATATGAATATTTTAGCCTTTAGTCTAATCCACTCACAAATGGATATGGACTAAATGGATGGTTTTGAAAAGTACACAAGATATGCTTGTGAAGAGGTAACCTTACTATCAGATGACCAGTGGGCAGCCTTACATTCAAGTAAATGGTATTTTGGTATATGCTTCTCATTAAACTGTTTTAACGTTTCACAGTAGAAGAAATATTGCCTTCTTTCTTGTTCCAGTTTTTACTACTGCTTTTTCTCAATTGAGTTTAGAAGGAAGATTTTGCATAGTTCAGATACAGGCTGCAATTAGAAATAAATCATCCTTGAAGAACATTAGCCCTGAAGGTAAAGAACAAGGAGTGTCCTCCCCCCGCCCCGTAATTCAAATCCAGATATAATTCAAATGTCCTCTTAACAGATTCATTTGAGTAAAGGAATAAGACGATGTTTCTTCAAAACCCTAACAGCAGCCTATTTCATATTTGCATATGTTTTGAATGAAGATTGCCAGAGCCATGCAAACCAGAGGCTAAAAAGAATGTTCCCTTTCAGATAGGCATCTTAAAATACAAGATAAAAACGGATAAATATGGCACTCTGAGACTCTTGCATCTCCTTTGGACTAACAAAGAAAATATATTTGCATGTTTGTTTTTTCTTAAAGTTTCCTTTTTTTTCATTAGTAGATTTAGTCATAATCCCCGGCATATTATTTTGGTCTGTACTGTTTCTTAACTACATAGCTTCATTTCAGATTTATTAGTTGGGAAAAGAACGTGCCAGTCTCCTAACACTTGTCTGTAAAATTAATCAAGGACTGGTGCACTGTGTCCTTTCCCTCTGCAAGCAAGATGTTGTGTGACCCATCCTTGGCCCTATACATGCCTATACATGTATGAAGAAAAGTACTATGTGAGCAGTTATACCTGGATACAGTGATTTTTGCAATTGTGGAAGCATTTTCTCTACTACTCTATTCACAGGAATCACTGCTTCCGGAATTTGTGTAGTGTTCACGCATTACTTTACTCTATGCTACTGTATGCTTGAGGATAGTCAGAAGTTCCAACTTGTAAGGAAAAAGTTACACAAACAGATTCTGAACTGTAGAAAAGAGCAAGAATCCAGTAGCACCTATAAGAGTAACAAAATTTGTGGCAGGGTATGAACTTTCGTGAGTCACAGCTCACTTGTTCAGACTCACAAAAGCTCATACCCTACCACATATTTTATTAATCTTATAGGTGCTACTGGACTCCTGATCTTTTCTACTGCTACAGACAGAATAACGTAGCCCATTTTGACCAAATTCTGAACAAAGATGATACTTACAACTGCTTCTCATGCTATATATGAAATATGGATGCAGTCTTGCAAGACCGTTGCAATTTGACTGTGCCCTTTCCACACATCCTTAAAGGGACAGCCCACTCATGGAACACTGGTGGCTTTCCCCCGGGAATCCAGACATCTCCATTTTCAAAACAGTTGCTAGCTGTTCGGCTTCCATTTTTTCAATGCCTTTTCTGGGACCATGGGAAAGTGTGCTCCCAGAAAAGGTGCTGAAAAACAGAAGCCAAACATCCTGTAACCATCTGGAGTCAAGGGGAAAAGCCACCAGCATTCGGTGAATGGGCCATCCCTTTAAGGACATGTGGAAAGGGCCTATATATGTTGGTGAGTTCTGAGCTTGACAGTAGGTAAAGGTAAAGGTGCAAGCACTGAGTCATTACTGACCCATGGGGAGACGTTGCATCATTCATGACATTTTCTTGTTATGGGGTGGTTTGCCATTGCCAGTCATCTACACTTTACCCCCAGGAAACTGGGTACTCATTTTACCAACCTCGGAAGAATGGAAGGCTGAGTCAACCATGAGCTGGCTATTTGAACCCGGCTTCCGCCAGGATTGAACTCAGGTCATGAGCAGAGCTTGGGCTGCAGTACTGCAGCTTACCACTCTGTGCTACGGGGCTCTTCAAGCTTGACAGTATGCTTGGAGAAAAAAATCTTTGATTGCAGATATATTTCTAGAATCTTGGTTTACTTAACCTTGTTTTGTAGTAGATAAACAGTATTTTTTTGCCTCAAGTCTTGAATATATTTGCAGGCTAGGAAGAAATGGAAGCTTCACTCCATCCTGTAATACAGTAGAGCTTGTGTGAGCCTGTATGTTTTCCACAGCTACTTCTGCCTTATGGGACAGACTTCCAGATAGGGCTGCCATTTGCCAACAGGCCTGAAGAAAAATGTCCTGTCCTTTTAACAGAGGTGTAACATACGGAAACAGACAGATGAAACTTCAGACAGACGAATAACATCACCTCTGGACCCTCATCAGTCTGGTTTCAGGCTAGGCTTTGGGACAGGGACAGTCCTAGTAGCCTTTTGAAGGTAGACAAAGGCCAGTCTTTTTTTGTTGCTCCTACTGGATTTATCTGTAGCTTTTGATACAGTAGATCATGCTTTCTTGTTGAGGCATTTGGAATCAAATCTGGGTATCAGGGATGTGCCTTGGACTGGTTTAATAGTTTCTCATGGATCAGACCTAAATGGTTGCTACTGAAAACCAGATATCTTTACTTCACTGACATCCTGTCAGTTGTTTTTGACTCACTCCACCTTGAGTCTCAGGGCCAAGCTACAAGTGACAAATGACACTTGAACGGCACTTGCCCTCCACTTGCTCTCCACTCGATCCACTTGCTCTCCACTTGATCCACTTGTAGCCTGGCCTTCAGGCAGACTATAAATAGCATAAACAAACAAAATAACAATCCATTAAATCTCTGTCAAAGGTATATGGCATTTTTCCCCTTCAAGCAGTTGGCAACCTTAATTCCAGAGGCAGTGAGAAAATTGCCTATCTTCCTGAATTTTAAAAAACGAAGGCTGAATGTAAGATTAAAGTGTACAAGTCAGCCTTTGCCTGTTCCTGAAGTGGGATTTGTGGTTGAAGTTGCTTGACCAGTAAATATGGAGATGACAGGAGACTTTCAGTCCATTTTGTCTTATTACCGTGTTGTAATTTTAGAGCATTGTTTGTGAATTTTTATATTTGTAAGCCACTTTGATCATAGCAGGAAAAAAGTGTGTGTGTGTGGGGGGAAAGTATCTTAAATAAATAAAGAATTCCTGTTTAGACTAGTATCCCTGGAACTGGGCAGAGTGTGGAAGGGCATGAGAGGATTTGGGGATTGCCTATTTTTAAAGGACAAAGCACATGGACACAGAAACAAACATATGTTCCGCCTCCTTCAGCAGGGGAGAACTGAAAAAGATCCTGCTAGTTAGCCGCAGCTGAGTAACTCTTCCTTGAATTTGCTTTTTTCTCCACACACAGGTATTTAAGGCCTGGTTATGCCCAGAGACTGGAGCTGAAGGGCTCTTGTCCTTTGACTCTTAGCCTAATGTTGGAGCCTGGAGCTGGGCAGAAGATCAACTGATGGAGTGAGAGAACTGAATTAGAAATAGGAAGCTTCCCTTCCCTTTTTTGTTTGTTGTTCTATGCCCCCCCCCCCACATATTGTTAACTGCTCTTGGTCCCCATTGGAGAAAAAAGTGGAATAAAAATACACTAAATAAATAAATAAAATATAACAGACAGGGACTGAACAGAGGAATTTATTTATTTATTTATAGTCCACCTTTCTCACTGAGACTCAAGGCGGATTAAACAGTGTGAGATTAGTAGTCAATATCAGGAACATTTTCATAAACAAATGGCAGTTTCCACACTACTCACCTTCTTCCGGAATGCTGCGGAACGTCACGAAAAAAGCAGAGAGGATAGCGTCTTCTCACGCGAGTTTTGCACAACTCTATCTTCCGTGGTTTTTTTCATGACGTTCCGCAGTGTTCCGGAAGAAGGTGAGTAGTGTGGAAACGGCCAATGCCATAGGGTAAATAGATACAAGTTCATAAAGACATAGCATTAGTAGGAATCCAATACAACATAGTGGTGAGGTCTATGGTAAAACGAGTACTCAGTTTCCTGGAGGTAAAGTGTAGATGACTGGGAAAGGCAATGGCAAACCACCCCGTAAAAAGTCTGCCAAGTAAACATCGTGATGTGACGTCCCCCATGGGTCAATAATGACTTGGTGCTTGCACAGGGGTCTACTTTTACCTTTTTACCTATCTTAGGGCCAAGCTACAAGTGACGAATGACACTTGAATGGCAAGTGGATTGAGTGGAGCGCAAGTGAACGGGGAGAAGTACACTTGCCGTTCAAGTGTCATTCGTCACTTGTAGTTTCGCCTTGAGTAAAAATCCTAAGATGCCTAAGGCAATGGAAAACCACTTCTGTTAGGCTCTTGCTTGGGTTGCCATAAGTCAGCTATGACTGAACAGCATTTTCTACTGCCAACTAATTACTATTGACTTGTTAAAGACAGCCAGTGTGGTGCAGCAATTAGAGTGTTGAACTAGGATCTGGTTGACCCAGGTTCGAATCCCCACTCTGACATGGAAGCTTTGGGCCAGTCACACACTGCAACCTAACCTACCTCACAGGGTTGTTATGAGGATAAAATGGAGGAGAGAAGAATGATTAAACCACTCTGGATCCTCACTGGGGAGAAAGGTGGTGTATACATGAAATAAATAAAATAATAATACAATAAAAATATTTTTTCCTTTGATGATGTAGGGGATCATAGTTATGGAATATCTCATTTGTTTTTTCTTTAATTGTGGGGAAGGCATACAATCTGGGTGATGAGCATTAATTTGTTAGAAATATTAGTGTTTGATGCCTTGGTGTAGTAGAGTAGATTTAGACTGAGACCTTTCCAACAATATGATTCTACAATTTGTTCATTACTTTATTGAATTTACCCAATATCCTTGAGGATCCAGTTTTATAGGCAGTAACTATATTTTACAGGTGATAAGAGAAGACTTACAAAGATGTGAACATCTGTTACACTTATTTTAAAAGAAAGGGACAGGCCTCGGCTTTCATAAATTAGATATGTTAGTAACCAGATATTAGTCTCACTGATAATGGGCTTGTAAAAGATTCTGTGACCATAATAATTTTAATTATTAAGGTTGAGTTGATAAAATAGAAAGCACATCAGCCTTAACCTTAAATGTCATTTTTATGACTACACTCATTGTTTTACAGTACAATACTCTGTTGCCCTAGTGTGGAATCTCTCAAGTTTTATTCATACACATTTGGTTTCTTGTCATAGTTAGTTTATGTTAATTGGGTTATTATAACTGTGTGGTTTAGGGAACACCCTTCCCTTCATTTCAAAACAGCAGAGAGACTGACAATGGCTTGCTGTGCCTATATAGCAGTCAGAAATTACTATGAGTCTTGCAACTTAATCTATAACTGGCTCACACCATTAATCATTTTTCCATGCAACTCATCTGGTGTGTGCACTCCTGCGGATACAGCTAATGTTTTCACTGGGCAGTCATAAAAATAAGCAGCAGCCATTGCTGTGAATATGATGGCATGTTCTCACTGGGCCGTTCTCTGGGACTCAAGGCAATTTACCAAGTATAAAAACAATTCAGTCAGACAGGAAAGATCTCCAACTATCAATGCAATAGGATTGGGGTTAGGAATAAAGAATTGGAGACAGAGAACAATGGCAACAGAGACCTATCTAAACCATGGTCTGCCATAATGCAGAAAGTACTAGAAATCATTATCCACAACAGTATAAGAAGGGAAAACAAATAACATTTTCTATGCTTTGTCCACAGTTATGGAATCTTTGCTTGTGCAGACCAGCCAGATTTGAAACTGAGTGGCTTCTTGACATAGTCAAGGTATTTATGTTTCTCTTGTCTTTCTGTGATTGGATTAAAGTTGGTCTGGAAACCAAAGGGAGCTGAAATTTTAATCATTGTTATTGAAGTTTGGGGACATATTCAAAAAGTTGCAATACATCCCGAGTCTTTAGGAAAGTACACATAGTCATGTCTTTTTGGACAGCGTGACTTTTATCCTGCCAAAAATCTCCACTGCAGTGATTGCAGTGTGACTTCTTTGCCTCCCTTTCCAGCTGCAAGCCAAAGTGCTTCTTGAAATGCTGCTTCTGGGGGACAGTGGACCACAAGAACAACATGAGGAGGTATAAGAGGTCAGGATAATTTCAAGATTACATCCTCCCTAGATTTGAAGATGACTGAAAATTATACCAACAGAACCTATCTGAGGAGTACATGATAGGTCATGGATAAAGGTGAGATTCTTTCCCCTTCAGCTTGTGCATGGCATATGTTTCCTAGTTTATGTTAAATAGTGTTATGGTTAAGATTAACTGAAGAACAACCATGCGGCACTGTGATGTTATTTGCTGTGAAGTGATTTAACAAATGTTTGAACAGCTGTTGCTGAACAAGTGCTAGAACCATAAGTGGAGTAATCCTTGCTGTTGATACTCTTGTTTAAACAAGAGAATGTAGTCAGAGACAATGTGTTTATAGAGAATTATTGCCACTTCCTACAGTTTACACTATTCAGTGAGTTTAAGAAAGATGTATATTGTGACCCCCTTGTATGACAGGAGTATGACAGCATGCTCCTCAGTTAATAACTGTACAGACTTCAGGGAAGTATGGGGAGGGGGTGCTAGTAAAAGGGATTAGAAGACAAGAATGTGACAGACAAAAGCTGCCTATTACAGAATTTCCCAGGTGGGAACATTCAGTGGGCTGGACCCAGACTAAATTTTCCAGTGGCGGAATGGAAATGTCCTGCCTCCCCTCTCCAACTTCAGCCCACTGATCTCTACAGGTGAGTTAGCTAGAGCCGTTCCTGTGCAGGAAAGCTCTTGCAGTTGTGGTACCTGCCCTGTAGGCTACAGTTGGTACAGAATACTGCAGCCAGAATGTTGACTGGAGCGGGTTGTAAGGACCATATCATTCCAGTTTTGTTCCATCTACACTGGATCCCAATTTACATCCAGACTTAATTCAAAGTTCTGATACTGACCTTTAAAGTCCTATATGTCTTGAGGCCAGCATACCTGAAGGATTTTTTTTCATATGAATCTACCTGTATACTCCAGTCATCTTTGGAGGCCCTGCTATGGGTGCCCCTATCATCTGAGAGCTAAGCTACAAGAGACGCATTACATGAGGAGGAGCATGTGAAGGGAGTTGCAATGTTGGCCAGGCAGCTGAGTTTTAAAAGAGATCAGAAGGTTTTTGTCAATTTCCTCTCTCTACAGAGCCAGGGAGATTGCTGCTCAGAAGGTTTGTTTATTTCCTCTTCCCCTCTTAGAAGGGGAGGCAAAGAGGAAATTAACAAACTCTCTGAGCAGAGATCTCCCTGGCTCTGTAGAGAGGGGAAATTAACAAAGCCTTCCAATCTCTTTTAAAATTCAGCTTCTTGGCGAACATTGTGACTCTCTTCATGTGCTCCTCCTCATTTAATTCATCTCCTATAGCTTGGCTCTGAGGCTAGATGGTTGGCAACCTAAAAAAGGGTCTTTTTGACTGTGGTGCTGAAACTTTAGAATTACCTCCCCAGGAAGATTCATCTGTCTCCCTCTACTGTTGTCTTCCACCAGTATGCTTGGCATACCCACAGTAACTCTGGCATACCCACAGTACTAGTCCTCTTCTGTGTTTTTGTTGTTATGTGTGTTTGTATGTCTGTATGTTTTTGTTGAATCATTTAAATATTTTATATATACCTTATTATAAATGCTGTTTTAATGCTGTAAATGCCGTCTTGGGTACCCTTTTAGGTGGAAAGGTGGAATAGAAATGTTTTAAGTAAGTAAATAAATAAAATACAGGTCATATGGGGAGAGGTCCTGAAGGGCGACATGGGGTGGGGGGCTGCAGTGGGAAGGGGGAACTGGTGGAAATTGCCAATTTAGTCTGTATCCAACTCATAATCTGTCCAGTTTAATAGATATGAATTGCTTAGACGTTGTCTTCTCTGAGTTTGTGTGCATGTGTGGTGCCCTCAAGTCATAGCTGACTTATGGTGACCCCTGGTGGGGTTTTCATGCCAAGAGACTATCAGAGGTGGTTTGCTATTGCCTGCCTCTGCAACCTTGGTCTTTGTTGGAGGTCTCCCATCCAATTACTAACTAAGGCCGACCCTGCTTAGCTTATGAGATCAGGCTCACCTGGGCTATCCAGGGTCAAATCCACATTCACCCATTACCCGCATGTTTATCGGATATCTTCCGTTTGCCTCCAATCCGCGATTTTTTCCTTTTCGTTCACATTCCTGCTTCCAATCCGTCTTTCTCGCGCGGCCCTCCGGTCACACGGCCGCTCGAAAACCGCTTTTTGGGGCGGGACCTTTTTTTCCCGCCCATTTTTAAAAAAATTTTTTAGCGCACTTTTCCGTTATTTCGATCTTGCCTTATAAAGAAACATCATTGAAGATAATGATGCCTCTCTTTCCCCCACTGACAGCACTGATGGCTCTCTCCCGTTTCTTTTTTGGACATTTGGAAGCATGTGGGAAGCTTTCGTGGGCATTTCCTATGCAGGACAGTTCAGTGCCTGAATTTTACTGAAGTTTCACTTCCTTGGAATGTCATTATTTCAATATTTCGTAATTTCGATATTACAGTAATATAAAATAAAAAAATAAAAAACAGTTAAAAAGGAAGTTTCGCGAGTCTGTTCTGAGGATGAATTCACCCCAAAATGATTTTTCAAACTACCAGATTTGATTCAGAAACAGCATAATCAATAAATCCAGTGCTATGAAGTCAAAAACAGTCTTTTGCAGACTACGGAGCACTTGCAAGTTGAATCAGCCAATAGGAACTCTCGGAACGGCTGGAGAGACAGGAAGGGGGGTGGTTTTTAAAAAAACCATGTAAATTGCGCATTGGCCCGTTCACGGCCACCGTGAAACTCCCGTTGAAAACCTGTGACCACATATTCAGGAGAAATGCGAATGAAATGCGTCTGTTTAATGAGGTAATGTGACCGGCACTCGGGATTGCGTGGGGAATGCAGGGAACATGCGACTTAGAATGAGTAATGTGGATTTGACCCAGGTCAGGGTTTTCGGAGTTTGTAAGTATAGCAAATGTTGTCATGTGTCTCTGCTGAATTCAATAATCATACAAACAATATTTTCCTTAAAAAATATGGTTGTTAAGCAATTACATGGTCAATCCCATGGCCAAATATCAATCTGATAATTTGTACAAGTTATAAAAGAATTATTGGAATAAGTGTATCATTTATTTATTTAAATCAGTTCTAAGCCACCTTTCCACACAAGTAGGATCTCCATAACAGTGTACAGTAAGCATTAAAACATTTCAACATTAAAATAGTTCAAAATTAAATTGTTGTTGTGGATTTTTCCGGGCTGTATCGCCGTGGTCTTGGCATTGTAGTTCCTGACGTTTCGCCAGCAGCTGTGACTGGCATCTTCAGAGGTGTAGCACCAAAAGACCGAGATCTCTCCGTATCAAACTGAGTGTCAAACAGTTTGACACTGAGAGATCTCTGTCTTTTGGAGCTACACCTCTGAAGATGCCAGTCACAGCTGCTGGCGAAACATCAGGAACTACAATGCCAAGACCACGGCGATACAGCCCGGAAAATCCACAACAACCTTCATTCTCCGGCCGTGAAAGCCTTCGACAATATACCAAAATGAAATATATTTCTAATAATTAAATGAAAACAATATAATAATTCAATAAAATATATAAAACACACATAACACCAAAACCCAGGGAGGAAGTCAATAAAAGTTACAGGGGGAATGCCAAACTGAACAAAAATTTCCTCACTCACAAGCAGAAGACATGATAGAAGGAAACAGATGAATCCCTGGGCTCCCATTACTAGAGGGGCGTGAGCTAGCTTTATGCTCTAGATTGGCCAAGAAAAAGTCACAGCCCTCACTTAGCAAATGTGCCTCTCCTGATTGGCTGGGGTGCTTGCATGACCCTCCTTATGTCGTTCCCACACTACTGAGTCTCACACTTCATTCCTGGCAAAGCAGCAGGACCCCCCCCCCCCTCCCCGCCAGTGTGTAAGCAAATCTATGCAAAAGAAATAACTTCCTGTCTTATCATCAGAACAGGGAGAGGAAGAGAGCCACAGTATCAGTGCTATGAATTAACCTACCACAAGCATTCATTCATGATCATCTCTATACACTCGCCACATATACATATGTTATTGTGTTCCAAAGAAACCTGCCGTAGTGATATTTAAAGCTATTCCATTACTGTCATTTCCAGATGTTTTTCCATTTCCATGATTGTCAGTTCTTCAAAGAGCAGTCAAGACTTTGCTTGATTTCTCTGCTTTAGACTCTCTTTTTTCTGAGATCTGTCCTTTTTTATCTTTCTTAAATGACTATGGTTTTGTGTGTGTTCCTTGGCTACGTATGGCAGATCACTACTGACAGGACACATTTCAAGGACATTTCTACATTACAAGTTTAAA
Source organism: Eublepharis macularius (assembly GCF_028583425.1). Taxonomy (NCBI): domain Eukaryota; kingdom Metazoa; phylum Chordata; class Lepidosauria; order Squamata; family Eublepharidae; genus Eublepharis; species Eublepharis macularius. Next base: position 57,854,739 of record NC_072793.1, read on the forward strand.
TAATCTTCAAACCTGCTTAACTGTCATGGTTTTCTCTCAAGGAACCAGGAGATGCGCTGTTCTGTAAAGAGGATAAAGCTCGTTGGCAAAGAAGTATGTTTGCACAAATCTTTTCTTTCAATTTTATTAGCATATCTTTCCTTTGATAAATCTGTCACTAATTACAATGACTCTTTGAATACTCATCTCTAAATACATTTGACAAAATAACAGGATTCTGGGCTGGGGTGGGGAGTGTTGCATTCTTTCATTTCTAAAGACTATGCTTTAAAATAATTAATGCAATTAAAGCAGGGCTATAGAGTTTGTGGTTAGGATCCAAATATTTTCTTGTTCAAGAAAGAGACACTTCTGTCCACTTCTGTGTGTGTTTTAGTTACACAAACTAAAAGAACAGGGTTCTTTTAGAAAAGAAAAGTTAAACAAACTGAAAGAACCAGCCCTGCTCTTCTTCTGCGGCACCCCAGTTGCACGGCTTCGTGGTCAAGAAATCACGACCCACCAGCTGAATTACCAGCAGTTTAGCTTCCCAGATATGCTTTCTGGGATCTTTGTGGACTTTAAATAATTGGACTTTTCCTATGAACATCTCTCTATCTATAGAAATTATCATAGATATGATTTCATTGTTGAGATGTGATTTCACTGGTTCTTTCACTGTCTTTGTTAATTGAACATTAATTTTCATTGTAAATAATTGATTGTATTCTAGTGTATCAGATATATATGAATCAATTTAAGAATTAGCACACTTCCTTTTTTGGCTTAGTTTGTGTTGGTTTGGAGGAAGTGACCCCCCCCCCCCTTTGTTTCCACTGTGTTTTAGTTACAGCTGTGAGTCCCATGCTATTCCTGAGCATCCCAGAACCCTCAATAGCAGCTTTTGGGGTGGCACAGTGCGCTGCAGAAGACAGGAGGAAGCAAGAAAGATTTTTCTGTGAACAGCGTCTGCTCTTTTGGTTCCTGCCCTGGATCAGGGAGAGAAAAATTGCCATATATACACTTTTTCTGTATAAGATAATTAAAATGGCACTATCAGATATACTTGAACTGATAAAATTCTGTGGCTGTGATCTGTCAGAGATAGTTTTACTGCCAGGTATGTGAAATCGTTGTAAAATATATATTTAAAGTTATATTACCACTATAAATCCTGAGAGCAGGGGCTAAAAAAAGTGGCTCTACAGACCCATGAATATACTTTGTGCTGTTCAGCCACCCATCAGCAAGAAGGCTTTAACAATCTGTTGACATTGCATTAAAGGTGAAGACTGTTGTATCTTTTATTGGTAGCTTTGCACTTATGTGACTTACACCCTGATCTGAACCGCTTTCACGTCAAACATGTCTCATTTATCCCAGTGGTGTTTACTTCCAAAGAAGCATGCTTATGATTGCACTTTGAGCTGGGTCTTTTGAGAGCTGAATGAAGTGGAGAGCCAGCGCTGGAGGGCGTGGAGGTTCTTCTGAGATGTGATGACTTGCAGCAAGATTGCATTATTTATCATGCTGCCAAGCAAGACCCACTCCCTTCTCTGTACAGGCTGTACCTGTTTCGTCTGTATTGTAAGACAAATCCCCCAAAGGAAAAAAGGTACCCTGCAACACAGACTGTGCAAGTTGCTCATACAGCAAGCCAGCCCTGATGATGACTGCGATGCAGCTGTAGCCTGGCTCTCCCTCCCCGAACTGGACTACTTCAGACTGTCCTGGGAGCTTAAGGGATGGACTGATCCTCCATTTAACACCCTGACAAAACAAGCTACCTCCCTGCACATAGCAAAGCAACATATCAAGGAGAAGGCTACACTGCCGTCTTCTTCCTGCTTCTAGTTTTTGTGTCAAGAGAAAGGAACTGTGACTAGGTTGTATATCAAAGATCCAGAGGAGTTAGCCGTGTTAGTCTGTAGTAGCAAAATCAGAAAGAGTCCAGTAGCACATTTAAGACTAACCAACTTTATTGTAGCATAAGCTTTCAAGAATCAAGTTCTCTTCGTCAGATGCATGATACAAACTGGTCAAATACAGAAGAGGAGGGTGGAGAGGGGAGAGAAGGGGACATATATCAGAAGGGGACAGGATGCAATTAGCGGGGAGGCAACCAAATCCTCAGATAAAAATGCATCTAGTGGGAGTGGGACAGATTTCTACCTGGGTTTCTGGAAAGTCACTGGCAGTCAGGGTAGAAAAAATGGAACTAGATGGATGAATGGTCCGAGCTTTTATAAGACTGGTTCATATGTTTTTGGTTCAAGTCAAGTAGTAAAGGTTAAGGGAATAAAAAAAATGGGAGGAGGGCATGGCTCAATGCTAGAGTGTCTGCTTTGCATGCAGAAAGCGCCACTTCCATCCCCAGCACTTAAAAAAGCCTCAGGTAGCAGCATTTTCTCTATCATTCATAGTCTGCAAGGACCAGCAGGATTGGCACAGGGATGCAGGTGAGCAGGTGTGTGCCTAAGTCACAACAGCAGTTCCAAATTCCTGCAACAGGAAGCACTTATTTAATGAGCATAAGGGCTGCCTTTCTGCAACTCTTGCTCTTAACAGCATAGTCTGGAAGCAAGTGATGGCTTCCCTGTGTTTAAACCTGTGTCTGCTGACACCATTTTTAATTGATTTGTAGTTTTTCAATACAGAGTTGTGAGGCTCCCCTCCAGAACAGTTGTGCAGTGGGGTAGTGCTAGTCTTATGGAGTGGTTGGCTGACCAGCTCGCCTAGAGGCATGGTCTTGCTGCCTCGTCCCAGAATGCTGGGTGGGGAGGAGTAGAGGGGTTGTTCCCTCAGCCCTGGCTGAGCCACCACCACAGCTTTCCTCCTGCTCTCTCCTCCTTTTGCAGGAGGACAACGGCCCGGTAAGCCCAGCCACTGTCTCCCTGCTGTTAACTACACACACAAAATATGTTCTAGGGGCAAGAGACTACCAGGCTGTTTGCCTGGGGATGTCACTTGGCAATCCTCTTTTGAAAAGCAGGGTCAAAATGTTCCTCAAGAAACATGAGCAAAGGGACTCATGAGTATGTAATTATCCTGGAAGGTAGGGGTGAATTGTGAAAGTGCCCAAATGAAAGCACAGATTCTGCCCTCCTTACAGACCCTTCACAGATCCTGTGAACACTGACAGTGATGGATTCCGGGAATTTTCTGAACTGGAATGAGCCAGGATGAGGGGAGGGCTGGATGCCTCTGGTTCCTTGCATCCAATGAAGCCCAGGGTGCCTTCCCTCTCCCTAGACTCTTTCCAAGGAAGCACCACCAAAGCTGAGTCTGAGCCTTTCCCTCTCCACATGCGGATTCAGCGCTACACTGGGCAAGGGAGGCAGGCAGGCAGCACTCATCTGCCTTATGATCAGGAACGAGTGGAGAGGGGTGGCCTGCATCTTCCTTGGGCAAGCTGGCTGGTCAGCAAGCCCACTTGACTAGGGCTGCCCCACTCTGTGTCTGTTCTGGAGGGGGGCCTCGGTCTCTGTGTTAAAAGACTACTAATCAATTAAAAGTTGTGTCAGTACACAGGTTTAAACCCAGAGAAGCTGTAATTTCTAGTTTGGCCCTTAGATAGCATAAAAACTAATTGTCATTTACCAAATGTATTGCCTATGCTGTCAAAATGAATTTATATCAGTATACTTGGCAGAAGAGCAGCATATATTTAAGGTCTAACAATATCCTTGGCCTATTGATTACATATTCTCCCTCTTCCATCTTCCCACCAGACAGTGGTGCAGTTAGGTAATTTTAGACTCTAAATTATAAGATTTTAGTTTCTCCTGCCCATTAACGTCAAATGTCCTGTGAACTACAATCTCCAGAATGCACAGATGGAAGAACAGAGTAGGAACACAACTTACCCAGACTAAGCTGTAGGAACACAGAGTAGGAACACAGCTTACCCAGTTCTAGCTTCAGCCTACATTGGGAGGGGGGCCCTTCTGTCAAGGCCTTGGACTAGCATCCCTCGTGTCCATCCCTACCAGCACCTCTGCTGCCAGTGTTATGCGGCCTATGATCCTAGCAGAGATCAATCTTCAGCTGTTGCTTTAAATCGTGTTTATTGCTGGCATAGATTTGGCTAAGGGTTTCACATGGCAGCACTTTCTCTGTCATGTGCTGCAGCAGTGCCTGTTATTCAGTGCACAGAGTTTGTGATTCTATCCTTTATATGTAGACTTTGTACTGAAAGACTTTTCTACAAAGGCTAAAATTGTGGCAGGGACACACCTTGAATGGAATTGTCTGGATAAACCACCCATCAAAATTGGCGTCACTATCCTTACCTCCAGGGCTTTTTTCTGGGAAAAGAGGCAGTGGAACTCAGAGCGGGACCACAAGTGACGCCTGACACAGGTTGGACACTTGTCAGCTTCCCTCAAGTTTTGATGGGAAATGTAGGCATCTTGGTCTTGCAGCTTGACTCTCCAACTGCTGTCCAATGGACTTTTCAACTGTCACTTGCCCAACATTCCGCCAAGCTGCCTACATTTCCCATCAAAACTTGAGGGAAGCTGGCAAGTGTCCAACCTGTGTCAGGCGTCACTTGTGGTCCCGCTCTCAGCGGGTTGCCCTCAGAGAAAATGGTCACATGGCTGGTGGCTCCGCCCCCTGATCTCCAGACAGAGGAGAGTTTAGATTGCCCGACGTCAATCTAAACTCCCCTCTGTCTGGAGATCAGGGGGCGGGGCCACCAGCCATGTGACCATTTTCAAGAGGTTCTGGAACTCCGTTCCCCCGCGTTCCCCCTGAAAAAAAGCCCTGCTTACCTCATTCATGCTTCTCTCCTTCCCCATCCCAATTCTAGTTTTAAGTATTAGGTCAAAACAGCATTCTTTATCAAAGGTAATACTATGTGTGTGAGAGAGAATGAGAAAGAGAGAGTGATTTTGTGCATGGTAAAAGATAACAAATAATTTAATAACTGCAAATGGCAACTAGTTTCAGCTTAATATAATTAGTTCATTTGTTTGCCCTTATATATACAAACATAACACATTTTTTTGTATAATTAACCAAACTTGTAGCAAAGGATTTTGTTTTTCTGCTGTATAAGCCATCCGTTAAGTAATGGAGTTAGAAAAGAAACCCACACTTGTTTTGCTGATGAGCCCTGAAGCCCTAGATTTGACAGTGTCTTGCAGCAGTCTTCATAGTATCTGCGGGGGGTGGGGGGTGGGAATGACCTGGCAGCTGAAGCTACTATAAAAGTGGAGGAGGGTAGCATATCAGAACAGCATGCCTTGGCCTGGCTGTGTCTAGCTCAGTCCGGATTTCAGTCGAGAGAAACTTACTTCCCCTAAACGGTGTGACCAGAATCTTTCAAAATCATTGCTGGAAGTAGGCACGTGGACTGGCCTTACATTGCTGCAGGATAACTGCTGATCTTTTAGTGATTGCTTAACAATTCTTTTCACTAGCAATTAAAAGTGGGCATGTGTCCAAGGCATTTCCCTTCAGGCACGCATGGGAATTTGAAGGTTGAGGAGTGTAAGTGTCTTTCTTGTGCCAAATATTATTGATATACAATATATCAAATTAGACTGCTCTAACAGATTCGGTCAGCTAACGGACATGAGAATGTAGGAATCTGATCCATTTGCCTATGGCAAATGACTCATCCCCCAAATACAGGCAATGACTAAAATGTTGAGAAGACAGAACCTTTCCCATTTTGATTATGCACTTCTTCTATTCATATGTCAAGAGTTTTCAAAACTAATGCAGCTACATTGAATGCTGGAGTGCTGGGTCAGGTCGGTGCTGTGTCTGTGGAGGCTTTTACAAAAGTGGGAGTCGTTTGTGCAGCTGCATTCACAGGAACCTAGTAAGCAGGAAAGCAGAAAATCATGACTTACAGATTTCCCATTCCTGATGTCCAGGTACACTTGACCACCATTCTGATCTGTGAGTACCCACCGCACATATAACATCATTTCCATGCTTACACACTCAACAGCAATCCACTAACTTCTGAGCCAGCTTGTCTGTATTTGCAACACTGGATAGAGCTCATAAACTGTCTCTTCAATTCATATTTCCCTATGGTAGACAAGCCTTTAAAATATCAATGGCAGTCTATTGTTTTACATTTTGTTTGAGATTTAGGACCAGAGTTTTTTTGGTAATGCAATAAGATGCCAAATCTCCATGTTTGCAAAAGGGACTTGAGAGAAGGATGTTAATGACAGAAGTAAGAGACAGGACCATGTGCAGCTGTCTCCAAATTCAGACCTGGAAAGACCGGCTCTCCTCCTCTTCTAAGATGAGTGGACTAAATTGGAGAAATTAGAAAAGAACCATACAAGGACAGAAGTAGAACTGCTAACCTCCAGGTGGGCCTGGAGATATTCCAGAACTATAAGCAATCTCCGAGTTCAGAGATCTTCCCTGGAGAAAATGCCTCCTTTGGAAAGCGGACTCTACAGCAGCATATACCCAGAGGTCCCCCTCCCTCCTGAAACATCACCCTCCCCAAGCTTTCTCTCCAAATCTTTAGGAATTTCCCAACCTGGAATTGGCAACCATAGGCAGAAGACCAACCTTTACTACTTAAACCAGGCCTGACCAATCCAAAGTTTTCAAATTTCCCGCCAACTTCAGAGATTGAGGTTGTACACTTTATTTCTTCAACTGCCTGACGAGAGTTGCAAGGCTTGAGCACAAACTTCATGTGTACTCCATGGTAACTCCATGCCAAATAAGAGTGGATCCTGTGCCTGCCTTCCATGTCCACAATGCCCCTTTCTGTTGTGGGGATTGCCATTCCATTGGATTGCCAACCTCCAGGTGGGGCCTTGTGATTTCTTGGCTGCTTTGGCGGGTGGACTCTATGGAAGTGTATCCCTGCTGTGCTGACTCCCCTCCTCAAACCCTACCTTTCTCAGTCTCCACCCCTAAAACTCCAGGAATTTCCCAGAGTTGGCAACACTATCTGTGAAGCACATTGCTCCATTTCTAGGAGCCTCTGTTCGTGCAAGCTCATTATCTTCCAATGATCCAAAAAGCTCTTAACACCAGAGGAATGAGCGCTGCAGCAAAGGAACACCTCCACAACAAACCTGCAAGGGCATAAGTGAAAGCAAGGGATAGAATCCAAGCTTAGATCCCAGCCTCAGACCCCGAGGTTCAATTTCAGGCCCTTGAGCCCTTTGATTGAGTCCTTGGCCATAGTAAATAGAACTAGATGGTTTCTGGGATTTCTTTTAGCCCCAATAGACTTCATAATGCACAAGTTAAAATAATGCCATACTGTCTGTGCTATAAGCATACAGAATGGCCTGACTTGGATAATAGCTACTGTGCAACAAAGCATGAGCTCCTCCCATTAGAACACAGACTCATTCTGTAAATAAGTGCTGGCTTTATTAGATCATTAATAACCACCTTGGCAGTGTGGCCATGATGCCTTTAACATAACAACAGCTGTTAACATATGTAATGACTACTTTGGGAGAGTGAAAACTGACCTTAAGGTCCCAATGCTGTCATCATCTGACAAACCAATTATTGCTTAAGGACAGCCAGCAGTTTCTTTTAGAATTCACCTTTAATTAAATTCTCCCTGGGCAAACTGAGTCAATTCAGAGCAGTGTCTCAAAATAAAATATATGCGCGAGTTTTACTCGATTTCAAAGCATCAAGACAATGGCAAAGCACCAAAGGCAATGGGAAGGCTAAACGTCAGGGGGTGGATGGAACATTTGATTAAGAATCATGGAGGGCAAGACTCCAGCTGTCATATAAGCTTATTTCCATTAGGTTGCCTTGTTAAAAATTGGCTTCCCTCGCACCTTTAACAGCAGCTGAAATGGAGCAGGTTAAGCTCTTTGCATCATACTTGCTTTGTACCAGGAAAAGATCCATCTGCTTAATCTTTGCACATCAAGGCCGAAGAGTGAGGCCAGGAGGTCCATAGCCCTCGTCTCTCTTGGACCTCATCATGGATGGATTTGAACTCATATGGCAATGAAGGGTGGTTTCGTATTCTCACTCCTGCTGTCTCAGCCTGAAATCCCCATTTCAATTTTGCCTCTTGTTTCTTTCCTTATCTTTTAGTACATTTTTATCCTGCCTTTCGTCCAAGGAGCACAAGGTGGAATGCATTTTAATCCTTACAACAAACTGAGAGGTAGATTAGAAGTGCCAGTGAGCTTCATGTCAGAGTGGGGATTTGAACCTGAGAGCCAAGTGACGCCTGACACAGGTTGGACACTTGTCAGCTTACCTCAAGTTTTGATGGGAAATGTAGGTGTCCTGGTTTTACAGCTTGGCTCTCCATTACAGCTGCAAGACCAGGATGCCTACATTTCCCATCAAAACTTGAGGGAAGCTGACAAGTGTCCAACCTGTGTCAGGCGTCACTTGTAGTTTGGTTCTGAGACTCCCACATCCCAGTCCAATACTTTACACAGTGGGCTTATGTGGATTGACTTATTGGTTCTTTGTGGTCATACTATTCTCCCTCTTCCCCCCATATATGGACTATGTATGTCTTTCTTAAAACTGTTTGTGCTTTGGGAGAAAAAGTTGTATGTATATATGACCTATGTTACATATATAAATGCCAGATTAATGGCTTACAAAAACCATGCAAGAACCATACACAATACCAACAGATTTGTAACAGAGTCTCTGGACACGAGATGCCAGTGCACATATCTGTCAAGTATCAGGAGACGCAATGTTAGCTAGGAAATGTAGTTTTGAAAGACCGAGCTGGCGGAGATGGCTCCAGAGGGGATGGATTCTCTCACAGCCCTCCGCCAGCTCTGGTATGCCAGACTGTCTCCCCTTCTCGAGCTTTTACCCTGCCACTCTCACTACTTAAAACTTTGAATTAACTGAGCCTTGGCAGGGCAAAGTCTCCTGAATAGGAGATGCCAGAGGCAGCAGAGGGCTGTGAGAGAATCTGTCCCCTCTGGAGCAATCCCTGCTGACTCGGTCTTTCAAAACTATGCTTCCCAGCTAACATTGCGTCTCCTGGCCCGTGAAAAACATGTGTCAAAAATAGTGTGTAGAGAAACTCTAAAGCAGGGAACTGAATCCATTGGCAAGTATAAATAATTTTTTTTTTAAAAAAGGAGAGCATTTCCTCTTCTCTTTTGAAAATGCCTCCTGCCACATTTTGCACAAGTCCTCTATGGCTGAAAGTCCTTGCACATGGTGTCTGTCCCCAGCAGTTTGTCTTGGTGGCTTGTTTTTATGAACACAGGCTGGTATCCAGAGGGCTACTTCAGGTGTGCTGAAGGGCTTGGGGCTGCCTGTAGGATGCTGACATTTTTTTCTCTTGAAAAGCCAATATTATCAGACCATAATTTTGAAAGCCCTCTCTGCTTCCAGAGTTGTTTGCTATGTAACATGTGTGTGTGTGGTGTGTGTGTGTGTGTGTGGTTGTGTTGGTCTGGCTACCCAAAGCCGCCCTGGGGATAGGAAGTTCTTTGAATCATGACCATGCATGTTTCTCCTACGAAACTGGAGACTTTTTTGCTTCCTGTGGAAAGAAAACAGATTTAGGTCTGATATGAAAATTTCAGTAGTAGAATAAAGGTCCCCCCTGGCCAGTCTTACAAAAGCATGTCTCCAAGACTTGAAAGGGCAAATTCCACAGTATGTCCTAGAAGGAACTCTGATGCCCTCTGCAATGCTGGGCTTTTTCTTCAGCGGGAATGCAGTGGAATGGAGTTCCAGCACCTCTTAAAAATGGTCACATGGCTAGTGGCCCCACCCCCTGATCTCCAGACGAGGGGAGTTTAGATTGCCCTCCGCGCTGCCGAGCAGCGCGGAGGGCAATCTAAACTCCTCTCTGTCTGGAGATCAGGGGGCGGAGCTGCCTGCCATGTGACCATTTTCGCTGAGGGCAATTTAAACTTTAAAAAACTCCCCCCTTGTTCCAGCTGACCCAAAGTGATGTCATTATGAAATCTTGAGTTCCACCACCTCTTTTCCCAGAAAAAAGCCTTGCTGCAATGTATTCAGTAAACAAGAAACTAAAAAATGTCTCGAGTGGAGAAGACCATAAAACAAATAATAATTTCTAACCTGCAAAATAAAAACCGCAAATGATTACGCTGCTGTTCAGAAGGACGTGCACATTTATTACTGAATTAAGCAGGGCTCTTAATCTTTAGATTCTAGTGTATGATACTACATTATCCAAGCACTGTGTAATTGCTGAACACACAATTCTCTACATCTGCATATCTATATATATTTTTTTCTGTTTAACCTCTAGATGAAGTTTAATAGCAGGCCTTTTCTTGCAGTTCTTGCAAAATTACCATGTTTATAGGTTTGCTTCTGCACAGAAACTTCATTCCATGGTAAGACTGCAAAATGAGCCATAACAACAACAACAACAACAACATTTGATTTATATACCACCCTTCAGGACAACTTAACACCCACTCAGAGTGGTTTACAAAGTATGTTATTATTTTCCCCACAACAACAACCACCCTGTGAGGTGGGTGGGGCTGAGAGAGCTCCTAGGAGCTGTGACTGACCCAAGGTCACCCAGCCGGCTTCAAGTGGCTCCATCAAAGCACATATATCATGTCACTCAGCATTTTGTTCCTCACAGTGGCCAGCCACAAGCCAAGAATGCAACTACTTTCCTGTGCCGTTTGTTCCTTCTCAGCATCCAATAGCCTGTGGTAAACTGGCTTTGAAACTGGTAGCATGATTTGCCATTTTTTAGGGTTGCCAACTATGGGTTGGGAAATTCCTGGAGAGTTGGAGATGGCGCATGGGGACAGGAAGAGGCTCAGCAGGGATGCGATGCCTTGGAGTCCACCATCTGAAGCAGCCATTTGCTCCAGGGGAGCTTTCCTCTCTAGTCTAGAGATCGGTTGTAATTCTGGGAGATCCCTAAGCTCCACTTGGAGGTTGGAAGCTCTAAGTGGGATGGCTGAGTACAACATGGCAAGGTCTGTATTGGAATAGCCAGCAATTTGTATTGACATTCTAGAAAAACATTTAATCAAACTCTTCCTATAGTTGCATTGATCTGCTATGGAGTTTTTCTTCTTGCAAAACCCTCCTGACCCCTTCTCATTCATAACTTCATAGATTTTTTTGGAACTCATATATTTACAGTGTAATCCTAAACAGAGTTACTCCAGTCTAAGCCCATTGTCAATAGGCTTAGACTGGCGTAACTCTTCTTAGAATAGCACTGTCAATCTCTTGAAAGTGTGAGGTTTTTTTCAGAGGCTGCAAAGCCGGTAAGCAAGCACTGGCTTTGAATGTACATGCGGCAGACGAGTGTCCATTGCAGCTACTTCAGCTCAGAGTCAGTAGCCACCAGGAAACTCTTCCGTCTGCTTCCTGATTTGACCCTGAACTTCCCATTGCTTTCATCCACAAGCAGCACCTGTTGCCTGTCCTCCTGCTGCTGCTTCCAGTCCACTCCCTGAGGCAGGACCACCTTCTGCCCAGTGTTTACTGCAAACACTGGCAGCATGCCTGGCTCCTGTTACTGGGGAAGCCTGTCAAAGCTGCCTCCCTTTGCCACAGAACAGAAGTGACACGTTATGCCAGCTGCTGAGTTATTTAGTTAGCTAGTTATCTGGTTAGGCAGATATTTTCTGGTTATTTGGTCCGCTGAGTTATTTGGTCAGCTAGTTAACCAAAAAGTCTCGGAAGGCACAGGGCTTGGAGTTCAGAGGAGAGGGGGAAGCAATCAGCAGTGGTTATGGAATGCCCAGTGCAAAAAATAAGCACACCACAGAAAACAGATGAAGGAACATTGTTATTATTATTATTTATTTATGAAATATTTAATTGGAATTCTCCAGAGTCCAGGTCAAGGTAGCTGATTTTTTATTTTTTTTAATTTTTATTTACTTTGGATTTTTATTCCGCCTTCCCCATGAGGGGCTGAGCTGAGGGGAAGCTAGAGAGATCTGAAATCTCTAAGCCAAGGAGAGATTGCGCTGAGTGCTAAAAAAGGGGTGGGACTTAATAAAAGTTCTGAATTCTGAGTACAAAAGGTCATGATCACCAGGCCTGGAAAGAAGGTTCTTATTATCATTCTGAATCACTTTAAATCTGAGAGATTTTCAGCTCAAGTTATTTAATCTCAGCTTCTTCCAAAGAGCTCAAGGTAGCATGCACACCCATTAGCTTATTTATCCTTACAACAATGGGCCAAGCTACAAGTGACAAATGACACTTGAACAGCAAGTGTATTTCTCCCTGTTCACTTGCCCTCCACTCAATCCACTTGCAGTTCAAGTGTCATTTGTCACTTGTAGCTTGGCCCAATGATTGGACTAAAAGATGATGACCAGTTAAGGTTGCCAGGTCCCTTGACTCCCCCAGTGGGAGCCTGGGAGCCTGGCACCTACCTTGCTGTGCCCTGCGCCCTTGTTTTGCAAGCATGCACGCAGCATGTATATGCTCCTGGCTTGTGTGATGACGCCACTTCTGGGAAGTGATGTCCTTGTGCAAGGTCAAAGGGCAGCTGGGAGCGCTCCCACAAGCTGGATTGGTCCACTGCAGGGTATGGTTCGACCTGAAATGGGCCTGCTGTGGGGCATGTTTCAGCCCAAATCAGGCTGCTGTGGTTGTGGGAGTCTGCTGTGCCACTTGGGGATGCACCACGCCACCCAGGGTGTGCCCCAGGGAGCGTGCGCCCCCCTCCGACCAAGTAAGTTGGCACAGGGGGGAAAGGTGGGAGCAGGGGATCCCTACCTCGGATGAGGGAATGGCACCCTATAAGATCACTAAACTCTAACCATTAAACCACACTGTGCCTGGTAATTTCAGACTTTGAGTTAGATCACATGAAATGAAGCAGTAAACATTGATGGTCTGGGATCTTCCCCATGTTCCCATACCCCACCTGATCCATTTCCAATCCTGGGGACATTTATTCCTGGGACAGACTAATAGCCAGATGGGCCAGATGTAGTGGGGAGGGGGAAAGGAAAGAAATTACCTTTCTGTTTCTTCTGCAAGCAGAGCGCCATTCATAGAAGAAGAAGAAGAAATGAACAATTTTGTTCCCTTTCCCCTCCACACTGCAACTGCCTGAACTGCATAGCTTTTAATCCATGTGGATCCCTTGACCCTGGGAATAAACTTCACTAAGGTTGTAAAGGGATGTTGGGGTGAGGGGAAGATAGGGAAGATCCACAGTCCTTGCATCCATGGATTATAGGATCCAGTCCTTGGGTAGCATTGTTAGCCACACAGTGTACCTGCAACACAGTCTCCCCACACTCTCTGGCAGCTCCTCAGGCTGCCTCGCATTTCCTTGGACTGGTCAGTCATAGAATGCTTCTTCCTAGATTTGTTCCTTTCTTCTTTGGGTTCATGTCACTGAAGTCCCGCCATTTTGGCAAGCTATAGAGGAGTATTACGGCCGCAAGAGGTTATTTCAGCTTGAACTTCAACTGAAGCCAGAGAACAATTTCACCTTGAATCTGTTCCTTCCATTCCCCTAGGCTAGTCATGCTGGTGAGTGACATCAACATAAAGATGTCTCTGTAGGTCTCCCTCTAACCATAACCAGGATGGGGTCAGTGGACATATTTCCCCATCTGGACCACTGTTTTTTTCCACATTTAAGACTTTTTCAGAAAAGAATTGTAACCTGACAGTTTCTATTTAAAAGAACAAAAGCTTGTGGGTAGACTATAAAGATCTCTAGTTAACAGGATAACCAGCACTGGGGAGGTCTCCCAAATCTCTCCCAAATGTGCCAAGCTTTGTCCATCCAAGATTCCCCTGACTAATATCAGCATGGCAGGGTACATCAAGCAGGTAAGGAGTAATCTCAGGAAGTTACTTGTTTAAGAAACATGTATAAGTTGACGATAACTTCTGGACTCAGAAAGTTAAAAAAAAATCCTAAATATTTCTGAAGCTTACTGTTTATAGATGCTAAAATATACATGGGTCTGGATCCTGTTACCCATGGATGTAGGGACCGTGAATCTTTCCCGTGCTCCCCTCCCCTCCAGCAGTCCTGTCTGACCTTGGGAAAGATTATTTCTGCGATTGCGAGGTGTGCATGAAATAATAACCACAAGCTTGGGCTCCTGCAATAGAGAATGGGAAGGGGGCAAAATCATTTTCTCTTTGTCAGCAGAGCTGCATTCATGGAAGAGGGAAAAGGGGCAATTTCAGCCTCTTCCCACTCCCCATTGTTGCCTCATGAATGATCCACATGATTATTAGTTGCCTAGGGATGGAAAGGGCTGCTGGAAAAGGATGGGAATGTGGGCAAGATCCATAACTGTCAGCACATTCTGCTGATGGATCATAGGATCAATGGTTGTTGTGGGTTTTCCAGGCTGTATTGCCGTGGTCTTCCGGAAAACTCACAACAACCATCGTTCTCCGGCCGTGAAAGCCTTCGACAATAGGATCCATCCCATGAATAGTTCACTAAGTATGAGGAAAAGACTGATTTTACATTAATTTCTTAAATCCTTACTTGGAAATGTGGTGTCCCTGCTTAGTTGGAAAGCAAGTGACAGCCCTCCCTCCCTGCCTCCCTCCCTCCCTGATGCCTTATGTCAGATGCCATTGTCTAGTCTTCAGAGCACAAGGGGGTGGGTGGGAGGCAGGGCTGCAGAACAACCCCCATGCCACTGTAGCCACGTAGGTGTGAATAGGGACTTAAGTATTTGCAAGTGGTTTAGAAAGGAATTTAGATAATCGGGACCCTGATTTCTAAAATTTTAGTATGTGATTCAGCAACGACCAAGCTGTTTACTGCATTGAGGGGAGGAACACATTCTCCAATCCCAATCCTTAATTTAAAGCCTAATTCCTAACTGAGCCATTGAGGACTTCATCAACCCTATTGTCAAAGCCAGATTGGTGTAGTGGTTAAGAGCGGCAGGACTCTAATCTGGAGAACCAGGCTTGATTCTCCACTCCTCATCTTGAAGCCAGCTGGGTGACCTTGGGTCAGTTACAGCTTCTCTCAGCTTCACTCACCTCACAGAGTGATTGTTGTGAGGATAATAATACACTTGGCAAACAGTTCTGAGTGAGTGTTAAGTTGTTCTGAAGGGCAGTATATAAATCAAATATAATATAATATAAATTTGGATGCAAAGTATGGGAATGAACATAAAAACAGATATACGATAGTAGCACATAGCTCTTGGTTTCCTGTTTGATTTGGGAAATCCCAGCAGCAGAAGCAGTAGCAAACAGTGGGACAATATAGTGGGTGGGGCCAGTTGTGATTGGTGATACATGGTGTGATTGATAGTAAAAGGCCACCGCTGTGCACTATGAACACTATTCCTATGGAACAGACAGTTCAATGGCTCTCCTGATATCTCATTTCTTAGGAAGTTTCAGGGTTTATGAGGCAATTACTTTTCCTACAGGTACTTTGATCTTACAGTGCTGTTTCACACATCCAGCATAAAATATGAATAATATTAATGCATCCTTAAACACTAGTACGCATGTGCCTGACAGCCACAGTAAACTGAGCTACCCTGAATCCAGTTTGGATGTATAGCTGGTTCCATCCCAGAGGTTGCGTTGTCAGATTAAAAGATAAATTTGAATTTTTAAAATTATACTCAGCAATGTACTTACGGTTCACATGCTACATACTCTGCATGAGCAAGTATGAACCTGGAATGTTCATGGACTGAAAAGCACTGCTCTTGAACGTTTATATTGGCCCCTAGTAACAGTTTCTACGTTACAATTTGCTACACTGAGCTTGATATCCATGAGGAAAATAGTGCATATTATAATGTGTGATTGATGGCACTCTAGAGGCTTGGAAAGTAGCGTATGGTAGCATGGTGTGATGGCACAGCATTTTCCCTGGTACAAGCGCATGCACCTTGGCACTTGCTGCATATGTAAGCTGCCTGATAATTATATTTACAGTGGGAAAATGCTCATGCTGCACTTCATAAAAATCCTCATGCAAATGTGACCTTCGAGTTTGTGTTCCTAACTCAGTTTTTGCTCTTTAGGGCAGTAAAGCTCTCTTAGCTTCTCGTCACTTCAGCATTTTGAGAAAGGTGTAACACTGTGATTAAGAACAAAACGTCTAGATCTCATTTTCCTTGTGTTATGGAGGTGATAAAATCTTGGACAGGAAGCAGAGAGAACATTCGTTTTGCACCATTGTCAGCCACGATACCATTAAATCTTTGACTCTTTAATCTCTCCCATTTATCCAGTTTGGGGAAGGGGGTTATGATGACATAACGAATTAACACTGGGCCAAGGTAACACTTTCTTCTCAGGAATTATAAAATGGGAGAACTGAAAAAGAGAGTAAAAGATTTCTGGCCAAAAGGCAAAGGGTTATATGGGGTAGGGGTGCTTTAATTGACAGTAGCTAAGTGTTGTTGTTGCTTGATCCCATAAATCATTGTAACTGGGTATTTTTTGTGAAACCTGGTGTGTACCAAGCAAAGACAGTGTGATAGAATTGTTCTAATCAGAATGGTCAGTTCTGGGATCTGTTTGGGTCTGCTCTGGAGGACGAGAATTAAGCAGGTTAATGATCCATGTACTCATTTGATGGTGGCAAAACTGGTAAGGACGGCAATAAATTAATTAACTGAAATATATTTGCATATTATAAGAATCTTAATGTGGACGTTCTTTTGAGATGAAAGAAATTTGAAATGCAAAATGTAATAAAATAAAAGCTACACTTAATGGTAAAAGGAAAAGATTATTTTCATTCCCTTTTAGAAGAACCAAAATACATCTCCCCCATTCCATCTGTCCCCTTTAATTCTCAGCCTCATCTATTAAAATTTGCCCTCACTCATTAAAATTGTCCCCTGTTAATTCATAAATAAAAGGCTTAATGGATTAATTAAGCAATTAAACACATTAAAGCTTTCAACTCTAATAAGCACATATATTACTTAGTTAGGAGTAGGACTGGGATGTTGAGATCCTAAAATTATATGACTTGTACCTTTGTTTATTGGACAAAACTGGGACTTCTAATCATATAGAGAACTGGGAGCATGAGCCAAAGAAAACCAGGGAATGTGCATACTTAGAGTGCCCAGCACTGCATTTCAGTGCTGGGAGGGGCACAATGCACCACAGGCACTTAACACCACTGAGAGAGCTCTTACCACTAGAGTTGCCAGGTCCCCTTACTCTCCCAGCTGGGGGGGGGGGACACCTGGGACTTGCCTGGCTGTTCTCCTTGCATGCACGCAAAGTGCACACATGCTCTCAGCAGGTGTGATGACATCACTTCTGGAAGCAACATCATTGCGCCTGTTGGCAGGCATGCTCCTGCCCTTCACAGGGGCCTATTTGGGGGCAGGGATGCTGGCAGCCACGTACTGGGCCATTAGCACTCTCTTTTGCCAGAGCACTGTCTCTCCCCAAGAGGTTTGGGGTGATTGGCAGCTGCCCCACTGTAGTTTGTGAATCAGCTGGCCAACCAACCATGGGACCCATTGCCTTGCAGAATTGGGGCTCTGTGCACAAGCAGCAGTGGATGGAACAGTTGTAGCTGTAGAACACTTCCTCATGCGATCAGTGTTATTTGGATGTCACAGCATGCACCTCAGAGGGTTTCTCTGGTCAGTGGAGCCCTCCATGAGGCTGGAACCACAGGTCTTGCTGGGGATCCACAGGCATGGCTGTGGCTGGCACAGTGTCTGTGCAGTTTGCCATCATGACAAATGTTTCTGTTTACCTTCTTGAGGTTTTGGACTGCCTGCGGAGATCGCCTGCCACCAGCAGGCATCCTGGGAACATGTGCAGCACATGTACTCCGGACAGGGCACTCTGGCCAGAAAAATGTGCCCCATACAAATCATGGGGGCACGCCTGTGATCAGCGGGATGGCATCACTTGCTGAAGTTCCAGATCCCCCACCTCCTGCTGGGTGGGTATAGGAACTTGGCAACCCTATGCCTAATGTTTGTTGGCATGTCTTCTTTGAACCTGCCTTCTCGGCTTAGTCATTAAGATGCTAATTTGGGGTCTCGTGTTGCCAAGTAGGCCCCCTCCCCTGCTTTAAGGCCTGCCATGAACTGTGTTAAAGTTTCCTGCATTGCTGTTTCACTGCTACATCAAAGATTGCTTTACACGTGTGTGTGTTAATACACGTGTCAGTTTCCTGCCTGCGTGTCAATTGCCCTGCTGCTGTAATAGACTGTGTAGTTTACTGACTCCATGTTTGGATAACTGCACAAAGGACTCTCTTTCTGGGCAGCCCTGCCCTGACCTATATCTGGATTTCCAGTGTGTGTTTGGACTTTATTACAAGTGTGCCCCGTGCCTGCACTGCCATCTACCACGGACCGTGCCTGTTCCCTGCTTTGGACTGTGTTTTAAGTGTTGTTCCCCCTGCCTCCATGGAAGCCTGCCTCATATGGGCCCAAGCCGCTGCTAGCAGCCGGGCGCCTGCCGGGGAAACCTCCAGCGAGCCTGGCTAGGCGCTCCCTGGTCAGTTCCCGCCTGGAGCCTCCCGCGAGCCGGTCCCCGAGCTTGCCCTCGCTACCGGGCAGCCTGCAATCCAGTCCCAGCTATGCCCAGCCGGCATCCATGTTCTCAGGCAGCCAGAAGACCCTGGGAAGAAGACTGCTTTGAGAAGCCATTTCGGCGAAGCGGGCACACCACGTCCGCAGCGAGAGCCCCTCGCCCCGCTCTGCATATCTTAGGAGCCGCCCCGGAGAAGAACTAAGTGCTGACCATCCCAAGCACTTAGAGAATGCATCTCAAAGAAACCTCCGCATTCCAGAAGCTGATGACATCAGGACAAGCCCTGTCCGCTGGAACATCCTTTCAGCCCACTTGGATTTCCCCCTCCCTCTTTTGTCCCCTCTTCCTGAGGTGTCACTTATCACAATCTGATTACCAAAGTGGCCCATCCAAGCCATTCAGTAGCCCATTAGACCCTTTGTCTTAATCTGTGAGAACCACCAAGTACAGCACCAGCCCCAGGGTACGTTTTGGGGTATTTAAGCTGGTCTCCCAGACCACTCGGTGCCTCGGCCATTCCCTATCCAGACCTCCTTGCTGTCCGTTTGTGGTCCCAGTGCTGGCATTGGGCCACCCTCGCTGCCGTGTCTCTGCTTCGCTCCAGGATTGTGAGTATTTCCCTTACCATCGTTGGGAACCCGCTAATGCGAATGTCTCTGTATTTCCTACTCTGCATTTCTTAGACCTTGTGTGTTCCTTGTATGATTGTGCAAGCTAGGCTTACGCTACACTCAATACACGTGTTTGGAACTTATTCGTTGTCTGCCTCTTTTTCACTAGAGTGTCTGGGATCGGGACCTCCGTAAACATAGGTTATGATCCGCGCTTAATTTTAAAGTTACAGACTGCTACAGCTAATTCCCCATTATAATAAAGAGCAGTTCTGGTAACAGTTTACTGGTGGAGAATGCGGGCATAACCCAGTTCGTGTGAATACACGTGAGTCGACACGCGTGTTTTCAGCGAACTGACTTAGAGGAAAATTTTCCAGACCTCAGTGTAAAGAGCGCAATTTAGCTCAGGGAATTAAAAGTGTGAGTGTGTGTGGCTCTAGTGAGCATTTCTATCTTGTGGGTTGGCTTTTTCCCCATTTCCTCCTTCAGCCAGCTTTGGACTACTTGCCTTTTGTGGTGCACCGCGAGGCCCTCCAGCCGTTATAACCGGTGTACTGTGGGTGAGGACCTCTGAACTGGTGAAGTTCCTGGCCACCTTCCGGGCCGCCTAAACGCGTCTATGTGGGTGGGATCCCAGAAGTAGGCTCTATAGATCTATATATACTTCCTGAAGCAGCACATATAAAACTCTCTTCCGTCCTCCCCCGTCTCTCCTAAGTCCGTCCAGACCCCCGTTCCTGCCAGCACTTAGGCTTCAATCCCCGCTCCGAAGGAAAACGTGAAGGGATCGTTAGTCCGTTTGGTTGTTCAGTCAGTTTAGCTTTGGGAATCTGAAGCCAGGTTCCTGAAGCCCCGCGGCAGCCGGCCGCACTGTGCTTGAGAGTTTTAAGTTAGACTCTTGGGCGCCTTTCCGCTTGCGAGTTCTAAGTCAGACTCGTGGGCGCACCTCGCTTGGGAGTCAGTGGGACTCTTGGGCACACTTTCGCTTGAGAGTTGGTAGAACTCTTGAGCGCACCTCGCTTGGGAGTACAGTAAGCTTTACTCCTGGGCACTTTTGCTTGGGGACTTGCAGAGGCAGTCCTTGAGCGCATTCAGTCTTTTGGTCGAGGCTTGGAGACAGTTCAGCCGTTTGTCTCTGAGCACGAGGCCTGGGGACTTTTTGAGTTTAGTTCTTGGGCAGAGAGCTTGAGAGCATTTTGGCTTCTGAGCAGAGGCTTGGGAGCACTTCAGTTTCCGAGCAGAGGCTTGGGAGCATTTCTGGTTGCCTGAGCAGAGGCTTGGGAGACCCCTTAGTTGCAGTTTCCGAGCAGAGGCTTGGGAACACTTTTTGGTTTTCTGAGCGCATAGGCTTGGGAGACCCCTGAGCTTTGGCTTCTGAGCAGAGGCTTGGGAGCACTGAGCGTTTTTGGTTCTTGGGCTTAGAGAAGCTTGAGAGCACCGTCTGTGCCAGTAAACTTTTCCTGGTCCCGTGGCTTGTAGGCAAGCTTGAAACGGGAATAGGAATTTTTCCTTCTCCCCCGGTGGAGAAGAACCGAGTGTAGGACCCTTAGAAATACCCTTGTAAACCTAAAAGTAAAACCTTAAAACCCCCTGGTAAAAAAATCCTTGAGGACCTGAGGGAAGGATAAACCTCCCAAAAGGAACATAGAGAGGAAGAAGTTGTTAAAACCCTTGAGCAGCTTTAATCGCCCCACCCCTGGTGTCGCTGATCCACTCTTTAACCTCCCCCGAGGTCAGCCTTAAACGAAAGTAAAAATGTACCGGGCAAACCCCACCGTGCCCCGCCTGGAGAAGTGGCTAGTTAAGAAGGGAGATTGCCCTTGGGAAGCCGGTTCCTTCAAGGGACCCGACCCACTCCAGATAGTTAGAAGCGCCTTCCAGGACTTCTGTGACAAGGAGAAACCTAGGTCTAGCAGAAAGGACAGATATGGAGCCTGGGCACTTTTCACTGCCCTGCAGGACAGCGTGTCCCTAATTAGTAAGTTACAAACCACGCAGGAGGAGCTAGAGGAGAGGTCCAAACGAGAACAGGACGCCTTGCGCCTAGAAATCCAGACTCTCAGGACCAAGCTAACCGAACAGGAGAAAGAACATGAGGAAAAGGCAGTTGAGTGGCGCGCCGAACGCGTCAATTTCATACTAGAAAAGCAAGGATTAACTACCGCCCTCCAGGACGCCCAGCACAAGGCTGAAGCGGCCACCGCTCGTGCCGATATGGCTGAGCACGCATTAACGGAGGGACAAGAGGAGATTACTAAGCTCACCCATGCCGCCCGGTTCATGGCGGACCACAACCAGTCTAAAACCGCAGCCGCGGACCATTCAGCTTGTAAGAGGGAGCTAGAGGCCCTGAAGCGACACTTGGGGATGCAACAGGCCGTAATTTCCGCCGTGCACCCCTCAGCCCTCTTGGCCCTCCCAGAAGATAGTAAGGATAGCTGGACATCTCAGTCGCCCCAGCCCGAGGAAGCTCCACAGCCCCTCCATCCGATAGCTACCAAAGAAATTGTCACCACAGACGATGATGGCAGGAAGACAGACCGAATAGTTAAAGAGACCCGCAATTGGAGGCCCGATGAGCTCCAAGCCATAGCGGACCGCATGGGACCCCTGAACCGAGACTCAGCTATACAATGGTTTGCTCACGTGACCATGTCCCAGCCCTCCGCCAGTGGCTCCGATGTAGCTCAGCTGGCCCGCCATTGTGCCAGCCCCGAAATAGTCACCTCCCTCAACGCCTATATTTCTAACCGGAGACTAGCCACTCGCAGTCAGTATGGTGCCATGAAGGAATTGTGCGCCTTCCTCTGGCCTACCAAGAGCTTGAAGGCCTTATACATAGCAGAATCTCAAAAACCCGGAGAGGACCCAGAGGCATATTTAGCCAGAAAGCAGCTCCTAGCCGAACTGGCAGACGAGGTAGACTTAGACTTGAGCGACATGCCCGACTTCGATGACTTAGAGTTTAGGAGAGCTGTTATAGATGGTCTCAATAGCACTACCCGCCTAGCTCTGGCAGGGGTAGAACCCGGGAGCATCTCATGGGGAGACCTGGAAGCTCGCATCAGAAGCATTGCTGGCCTGTTGCGAGAGACCGGCACCATCCGCCATGTGAAGTCCCCAGCCTCCCATAGGAAAGAGAGTGAGCACATCAACACAGTCACGTATGCCAACCATGGTCCCCACTCCCAATATTGGCCCCAAGGGCATAGCTCGTACTTGGAGCCTAGAGGTGGCATCTTGCGTGGGAGAAGTGGCAGCTTCAACCGGGGCCGCGGCCAGAGGGACTCCCGTCCAGGAGTAACCTTTGCGCCCACCCCCAGTCGCTACCCTTCCTCCCCACAGGGACCCTCTGAGCCCTGGAGACCTGCGCTGCCCTCGGCACCCCCGCCCCCTCGGGCACCGCACACATACAATCACCAGGTCTGCCCTCCCCCAAGTCAGGCTGACTCCTGGAGACCGCAGCCAAAGGACCATGAGGAGCCCTCTGACATAGGAGAACCGCCACCAGCTGGGAACCCCTTTTTCCAATAGGGATGCCCGGGGGTCACACATTATTCTCCCCACTTAACTGCCCGTGGGAGAAAACCAAAGGTTGAGGCTAGCCTTCGACCTCCGGGAACTAAAAATAGCTGGAAACTTAAAAGAGAGAAGGAAAGTTTCCAAAGGGTGATTCGCACCCAGAACCCAGCACCAACTTTGCCAGACACCTCTGAAGGGAACCTGGCAGAGCTGCAAAATAAAATTCAGGAGCTCATAAGTGTAAATAGGGAACAGAATTTAAAAATAAATGATCTTAATAAAGAGAATGAGGAATTAAAAGAAAAATTAAAAGCTTGCACAATAGAGAAAGAGCAGCTCCACAATAAATTCCTTAGCATGCAGACTTTACTGGAGAACCAGAATAATGAAACCACCACTTTAAAAACCCTGATGCAAAATCTCCTGGAATCCCAGAGATTCACTGAGGCAAGATTAAAGATTTTAGAGGAACAATCAGTGATTGAATCAGCACCCCGCCCCGCCAAAGGCAGTGAAACATGTAGCCAGTCACCTTTGCCTCCAATTTCTGCATCAGCCCCCATGCCCAAGAAGCCAGAATTCACTTTAGCCTCTGAGCATGTGCAGAGTTTAAAAGTCATTCCCCAAGAAATTGTCTTGGCTCCCATAGACTGCCCCCAGCCAAGCTGTACACAGCCCACCGTGACTGTGCCCTCTTGCAATAATCCTGAAGAACAGGTAAACAAAAGTAAAAATGCAGTTCCTTTAAAAGATTTAAAATGCTTTGAAAATCCAGTGCTTGCAACTACACACCAAATAGCTTTCTCTCAGCCTTCCCTGACTAACACCCCTGAAGAAAACCTTATGTTATGCCTGTGTGGTTTAGTAGTGCTTGAGCTAATTCAGAGACATTTGTGTATCTGTTTCCACATTTTAAAAGGCTCAAGCCCAAAACTTAATGAAAAGGTAGAGCCTCCAGCAGTAAGTGCAGTCAGGAATGTAATAATGCAAGTGAGCAAACTCCAGAAAGAATCCCAGTTGCTAGCAGCGTCTGAAACAGACTGTTCCCACTCAGCGTTGCACCCCCACCCCTCATTGGAATGGAAAAACTGGCCAGACCGGGATTCTGACCTCCTCCCAGTTCTTCCTTTTGTCCTCTCCCAGGCTGAAGTAAGCCTAAATAAATGTAATCACTGGTTCCCTGTCAGAATTTGGAAGGGATTGGAACCAGGAGTGGAAAAGCCACCTTAAGGAGACTTGAGTTCAAGTCCCCGCAGCCCCCGTCCCTTTTCGTTGTGCAGTCTTAACTTTATGTGTGTGTGAACCTGAAGCCCAATTCCCTTTTGAATTTAGATGTAAAAGGCCAACTTAGCTTCCTATAATCATGTAAAAGGCCAACTTGGCTTCATATAATCATTTAGTGTTTTTGTTATTTCTTTTCAGTTCTATTCTTTAACTTTCTTAGGCGGGCCCCACAGTTGGGACCCTTGGGGGAAACACGGCAACCAAAGCCAAATAGGACCGCCACCGAAAGTGATTCTTAATTGGATTTTAAGCCGCGTGTTCGGAAAAAAAATTGCACAGGCAAAAGAGAGTTGCCTTGTGGCAAGTGTTGGGAAGGCTATAGCCCAGAAGTGAATGCATTTCCAATATTGGAGACACACCAATAAAGGTGATCTCTGTATTTGAAAACATTTCACCCGCCGTGCTGGTGAAGATCCCGCATCTATGTAGATTCGGGGTCTCACCTGCCAGACCCACGCTTTCGCATGATGGTCGGCTTTGGCTTTGAGGGCCGTGCCTCCCCTGGAAAAGGACCCCCAGATAGCCCAACATCCCTCTTTTACTAATGTTCATATTCGTCATGGTGAGTTGCTATACGGCGCCACCATCTAGTACGCTTTAGTGCAAAGGTAAAAGACCCGCCAGTATTTTGTAAATATGTTACCTCTGGAATGTGTTATTGAGGTGCGTTCGCTACGCACAAGGGGCAGCGTGCCTCATTTACATAGCCAGGATCCCCCGCGCCAAGATGACCCCCGAACAACCCAGACCCAGTGGCGCCGGCAGATTTCGGCCGCCTCCGCCGCTTTTCGATAAACGCTGCCGAGCACCTTCGGCTCCACTTCGGCCCTTTCCGCCAGCAGCCGCCCGCCCCACGTAATCTTTTCCCTTGCCCGTACCGTATAAGGGAAAAGAAGGGGGGGAGACATATTGAAGATAAAATGAAGCCCTGCCAGGCACCCCAAGTAAGGGCAACCTAAAAGTACCCCAGACCCGTATGCTTCTTGCTCCGTGTGTTTTTCTTTTTGCTCAAGACCCGTATGCTTCTTGCTCCGTGTGTTTTTCTTTTTGCTCAGTGCATTTTTCTTTTGCTCAGTATATTTTTCTTTTTGCCCGGTGTACCTTTTTTTTTAAAACCAGAAAGTGGGGCCTCCCGAGGGAGTCCCTCCAAAAATTGGTTGTCCTGCAAATATATGACGAAGGCCTATTTTTGAAAACTAAAGCGAGGGCCCCCGTCTGCAGCAACCCTTATAGTTACTGGATACTGCTCTCTAGTTTTTTCTTTTAAAACGGCAAGGCCAGGCCGAGCCGGACCGATAGCTCTCAGCCCGCAAAATAAAAATAGCCCGCCGCCAAGCAAGGGGCACCTGAAGGCCACATAGTCTAGGCACCCAGGGACCCCTGGGGCGAGTTTGCATAATCCCGCCTAACGTACAGCCGACCCTTGCCCGACGTAAAGATGTTCCCCCTGAAATATACATGCTATAGGAAGAAGCCCACGCACAGGAGTTCCCCAGAGCAACAAGCTGGAAGGCTCGCTTAGTGCCCCTGGGACTTCTCGTTCGAACCCCGCTTAACATACAGTGCTGGCAGAAAAACGCCCTCCCTTTTTCCCCACTTCACTTCATTCATTTATTATGCTGCAACAAACTCAGGGAACCTGTACTTATATCCGCAGGTCTCCCCAGGATATTTTCGGCACAAAAAGGAAAAGGAAGGCCAGGAGATGAGGCACCTGGCTACTCTGTGTTTGCTCGTGCTGGCAGGCACCCTAATAGAGGGACGCCCGTCCAAATTAATGCCCTACCCCCACTGGAGATGTATCAATACCCTAGCAGGGAATGAAATGATGGTCTGCAAGGTTGTGCAGCAGATTAACATGACCACCCCCACGGATCGCACTAACTTCCGCAGTTGCGAAGAGCAGTGGATCCGACCCCCTGAGCTTGTTATTTTATGTGTGGGAGTGAAAACCATGTCCCAAGAATTAGTATGCTATTCACCTACTGACACAGTGTCACCACTTGCCCCAATTCCATGTATGTTCCTCCCCCGTATCAGGCCAGCCCCCACCGCAGTCCCGGTGGTAGACAAATATACCACCCCTGCCAACTTCGAAACCTCGCCATTTGTCACTGAGGCTTTCGGACCATACTGTGAAGTTATTCTAGTGTCGGCCGCAGTATGGAAGGCAGGAGACCCCTTTAGAATGACCATCCTACTAGGCACTACTACCACTGAAACTGCATCAGTCACTATCACGCCCCCTTCAGGCGCAGTTCTCTC
The DNA here is from genome assembly GCF_028583425.1 of Eublepharis macularius. Lineage (NCBI taxonomy): Eukaryota > Metazoa > Chordata > Lepidosauria > Squamata > Eublepharidae > Eublepharis > Eublepharis macularius. The sequence continues at coordinate 57,880,871 of NC_072793.1, forward strand.
CTTTGCTATAGAGCGCTGGGAGAACCTGACCTGGATTGTAAAGGAGGAAGACCTAGACAAACACGGCCCACCCGATTGGATACTGGTTCAACAGACGCCCGAATGCCAAACCAAGCCCCTAGTAGAGAAATTTCACCGGCTTGGGCTGCTCTTTGTAAATTTGACTCATGAACCAGGCAATTATTCCCTGCTGATCCGGACCCAGGAGACCCACACCATCCAAATTGACCCTTTGATTGCTAGCAATGAACAATTAAGCCAAGGCGGCACGCATATAGTGGGCTCCCATGTTTTGAAGACTGACATTCGAGAGAGAGTTCTAGTCCGCCCGCAAATGTCTTTAAAAGAGATCCGCATAGACTTAGCTGAGCTAAATATAACCCAGAGGCTGCCGCAGTGCGCTCCCTATCTGGAGGCCGGTAGCAAGGGTTGGAATGCATGGCTACAACTGTGGATCAATCCCTCTCCCTCTCTCTCGCGTGCCAGACGAAGCATTGCCGACTGGACTGCTCCTGCAGCCGGAGGCTTAGCAATCATGGATTCGGTCAACATTGAGACTCTCGCTAATAAGTTTGCCCATGTCACGACTAGCATCTCCGACTTAGGTAAACCGGTGGTGCAGTCCCTAAATTCCATTTCAAATGGGCAACACGAGATCAGCTCCGTTTTAGTTAACTGGGAGAGTCAAATTGAAAGAGATTTTTCTCTGCTGCTCAAGGGTACACAGTCTTTGGAACGCAACATGTCAATAGCCATGGCATGTATACAAGCCCAACAATTAAACCAGGCTGTGGCCATGGGGCTAATTCGGCAAGCCACGGACGGGCACTTGCCCCTGGAAATTAAAAGATTGATTATGCCCAAATTGTCACCCATTGAACTGGAGCTTGAATCCTGGTGGTCTCTTGTAAATTCCTCATTCTCACCGACCACCCAGGAGCTTAAATTATTTTTATTAACGGCCAGTGCGCACGAGTCATTCTACGTGTATCCAGTCGTGCCTCTGGGACTCCAAGTCAGTGACACCGAAGTCCTCTACGCTCGCCACCCCGACCATTGGGCCCGCTTCACCCCGACCGGATGGCAGCTCGTCAGCCTCCAAGGGTGCCAGCATCGGGACCAGACCGGCTTCATTTGCCAGGACCAAGCCTTTGCACCGCATCACCCCTGTGTAGCCCCACAAGTCGACGCCCTCAACGAATGCTCTTTCGAGGTCGCCCGGGAGAACAGCTCCGCTGTGGTCTACATTGGGAAAGGATGTGCCTGCGTGCGAACGGCCTGCGACTTTGTGGTCTTGAACTCGTTCCAGCTGAAGCCCGTGATCCCGGGAGTCAACCGCTGCTTCTGCAACCTGTCTTCGGTGGCAGCCTGCGACTTCACCTACACGGTACCGGTCTGGACCCAAGAAGAGATCCTGGTGGCACCCTCCATCTATCGCTATGTGAAGCCAGTCTCCCTTGGCATCGGTCTGGAGCTAATCCACGAGCTCCTGACCCACCCCCAGCTCCACCGCACCCTCCAGAGCATCCAGAGGGACGGGGACACCACTGCTTTGGTTGTGTCCCACAACGGAAAGGAGATTTTGGATCTTGCCCAGCGGATTAAGACCACCGGGGAGCACTCGTGGTGGGAAACCCTCTTTGGCTGGAGCCCCACTGCCACTGGAATTTACAATTTGGCTTTGCACCCGATCATCGTTATTTTGGCCTTTCAAGTTTTGTTGTGTGCCTCACTACTTTATTTGGGCTGTTGGAGCCGCCAACAGCTCCAGCAACTCCAGCTGTCTTACCGCTTGGATCACTACAATCCCGACCTCCTCTTGCCCTAATGGTTGTTCTTGGCGCCCCACTTCTATTCCCTGCTTATTTTGTTGTTCATGGTGTTATGAACTATGCTTGTGTTTTACTACATGTACGGATCCTGAACCGGCCCCATGGACGCTTTGCTGCCGGACACCGCTCCGAGGCCCTCTTGTGGACTAGGGGGGGACATATTTCCCTTCCCCCCAGCCCACAGCCCGTCTCCAGATGACCGCCAGCGACACCACCTCCATGAGGACTAGAACTGTGTGCCTGAAGCCCTTCTCGCTGCCTGCCGACCCTGCTCTGCGGATTGACACAGACAGCAAGGGGGGGTGGAAGCGTGTTTTGGGACACATGGACTAAGCTTGCTTGTTCCTGTATATATGCAACCCAGTCTAGCAGCTATACTGCGGACTGAGCCATCTGTGATCTTTGTTGCTCTATGGTCTTATGAATTTCTTGCCATTGCTTCTTATGAATTTTACTCCCATGAATTTAGCCCCGAACTAGTCCCTCCCTCTATTTACCGCAAGTGCGCCCATGATCTTCCCATGAACTGGGACCCTTTTATCACCCCCTATTAACTTTATCCCTATGAATTTGATTTTAACCTTAGGAATTGCCTTTTTAACCTGACTCCCTCCGCCGAGGTAATTCTAGTCTATCTATCATTTTATGAATTTGGTTTTAACTGAGACCCCTCCGGTATGGTCTCTTTTAAAGGTTATTTAATTACTGATTTTAAACTCTATGAATTTGGTTTTAATCTGGCCGCATGAGTTAGCCTTTTAATAGCGAAGTTTATTTTTCTGCCCCTATGAGCCCTTCCGCCGCTTACCCCTCATGAATTGTTTCCCCGCACTTGCTTTTACCATTGCTGCTTTTATCTATGAAATTGGTTTCAACTTCCTGAATTATTGTTTTAATCCTATATATATGTATTTATGGTTTTAATCACCCATGAATTGTTCCACCCTCGATGAATTGGTCTATGCCTTGCTTGCACATTTCACTTTTATCTTGTATGAATTGCTTTTAATCCTACATTCATGAATTGTATCCATGAATTGCCTTTGCTTTTAATTCTATGCCTATGAATTAATCCGTGTATATGAATTGCTCCTGGTTTTTAATGCTTTTAACCCATCATGAATTCCGTATGAATTACCTTCATCCATGAATTAATCAATGTACACAAATATGAATTATTGCTATTTATATGCATGAATTGCTCATTGCTGCCTATATCACTATGAATTGCTATTACCTATGAATTATTGCTATTTATTCTGACGGTTGCACTTAGCACACCCCCTGGTGGGAACCCAGAGACCTGCAGCCCATTGGCTGATCTAAATTGCACTTATTCGGTTAGGTGGTTCTCCAAACTAAATTTTTGAGTGACGCCTCCCCCTCCTTCCCTTCCCACTCCTTCTTCGCTAGAAGCTCGACCACCGGACATTGCCGACCACCTCGCCTTTGAAGTCAAGTTCAGGGACCACCGTGCCTGACGTCCCGGAGTCCCCGAGGGGGGGAATTGTTGCCAAGTAGGCCCCCTCCCCTGCTTTAAGGCCTGCCATGAACTGTGTTAAAGTTTCCTGCATTGCTGTTTCACTGCTACATCAAAGATTGCTTTACACGTGTGTGTGTTAATACACGTGTCAGTTTCCTGCCTGCGTGTCAATTGCCCTGCTGCTGTAATAGACTGTGTAGTTTACTGACTCCATGTTTGGATAACTGCACAAAGGACTCTCTTTCTGGGCAGCCCTGCCCTGACCTATATCTGGATTTCCAGTGTGTGTTTGGACTTTATTACAAGTGTGCCCCGTGCCTGCACTGCCATCTACCACGGACCGTGCCTGTTCCCTGCTTTGGACTGTGTTTTAAGTGTTGTTCCCCCTGCCTCCATGGAAGCCTGCCTCATATGGGCCCAAGCCGCTGCTAGCAGCCGGGCGCCTGCCGGGGAAACCTCCAGCGAGCCTGGCTAGGCGCTCCCTGGTCAGTTCCCGCCTGGAGCCTCCCGCGAGCCGGTCCCCGAGCTTGCCCTCGCTACCGGGCAGCCTGCAATCCAGTCCCAGCTATGCCCAGCCGGCATCCATGTTCTCAGGCAGCCAGAAGACCCTGGGAAGAAGACTGCTTTGAGAAGCCATTTCGGCGAAGCGGGCACACCACGTCCGCAGCGAGAGCCCCTCGCCCCGCTCTGCATATCTTAGGAGCCGCCCCGGAGAAGAACTAAGTGCTGACCATCCCAAGCACTTAGAGAATGCATCTCAAAGAAACCTCCGCATTCCAGAAGCTGATGACATCAGGACAAGCCCTGTCCGCTGGAACATCCTTTCAGCCCACTTGGATTTCCCCCTCCCTCTTTTGTCCCCTCTTCCTGAGGTGTCACTTATCACAATCTGATTACCAAAGTGGCCCATCCAAGCCATTCAGTAGCCCATTAGACCCTTTGTCTTAATCTGTGAGAACCACCAAGTACAGCACCAGCCCCAGGGTACGTTTTGGGGTATTTAAGCTGGTCTCCCAGACCACTCGGTGCCTCGGCCATTCCCTATCCAGACCTCCTTGCTGTCCGTTTGTGGTCCCAGTGCTGGCATTGGGCCACCCTCGCTGCCGTGTCTCTGCTTCGCTCCAGGATTGTGAGTATTTCCCTTACCATCGTTGGGAACCCGCTAATGCGAATGTCTCTGTATTTCCTACTCTGCATTTCTTAGACCTTGTGTGTTCCTTGTATGATTGTGCAAGCTAGGCTTACGCTACACTCAATACACGTGTTTGGAACTTATTCGTTGTCTGCCTCTTTTTCACTAGAGTGTCTGGGATCGGGACCTCCGTAAACATAGGTTATGATCCGCGCTTAATTTTAAAGTTACAGACTGCTACAGCTAATTCCCCATTATAATAAAGAGCAATTCTGGTAACACTCGGTGTTCCTGGCCTCTGTTTTTTCTTGTCTTTCTATTTTGATTTTTTCCGGGGCTGTCCCGTGTGTGTGGCTCAAAGTAGGGATGGGCTGCTGCCAGCCAGACTCTTGCTGTGCAAGTGGATGTCCTGTCTGCCACATGGGTGCCTTTCCCCAATGGGTGGGTATGTGCGTATGCTTTGGGCACATCTCTCTGTTGGAGTTGCATTGCTTCTGCATCTTTCCACACTAGCCACTGGCTGGCTATGGGGGGATGGGATAGGTGTTGGGGGCAGTGGCTGAATTGCTGGGTGATGACTGGCTGTCCTTGTGTGTGTCACTTGCAAGGGCGTCATCGGCTGCTGTTGTCTAACTGCTGGGTGTTGCCAAGGTTACTGTGGACTTCAGCATGCTTGCTATGCCTTCTGTGCTTGCAGAGTGGCATGTGTTATTTCTTTCTGCAGAATGTCCATTGGGAATGGACCAGCAGTGCTACTTACATGTCCCAAGGGCTGCTGCAACCCTTAGGATCGTACTGCCCCTTTCTCCAGCTCTTAGCCATTCTTACACTAGTCTTCCGTCTTAATTCCAAGTAGCCACAAGTACATAGCACCGACTCAACAGGGCTCTTGATATTGAAACCAAGGTCATGGATGACTTGTAAATGTTTGTAACTTCAAGAATTATAGTGCCTGTGGGCAGAGAACTATTAAATATTCACAGTTCTTTTATCCCTTCTTAGTCTGTTGTGTTAATTTACACTATATGCACTTTTTATTTTCTTAGTAAGCTTCTTGACATTTTCAGTGTGGCTAAAACTATTCAGTCCACATATACCAAGAATAGAAGTGGGATGGCCAGTGGTTCAACCTGTTCTAAAGTTCACAACTAGGTGTGTTAGGTTGCTCAGTAGTGAGTATGAAGGGAGAGAGAGACAAATCATGGAGCGGAGCTTTTAATGGCAGAGGGTAGCTCAGCACTAATCCTAAAGTGGAAACCCTAAAAAGAATGTTTTTAGCTGCTTGTGATGAAAGTACCCTGAGAGGGAGAGAGTTAAGGGATGGAAAAGGAAAATCCCAGCTGGGCAAGAGACTTGGGACTGTTTCATAATTTTCTCATTCCCACATGGGCAGAAAGAAATGCTTGTGAGCCCCATTTTCGCACCTAAGGTTTTTTCCAAGTATTTGCTTTATGGTGCAGTAAGTTTGCAGTTCTTATTGGATTGCTGTAAGTGATCTAAATCTCTTTCCCCAAAGAATCTAAATCTCTGCTGGGGATGCTACATTATCATATCAGACAAACTTCACAACAATATTTGTTGCTGGGGGAAATTCAGATCTTCCCCAGCTCCTGTGTTTGTTTCATTGCAACGTTCTAAGCAAAGATCTTGCTGTGTATTTGACTTGAATCAGGAGGATTTGAACCAGTCTCGTCAACACTGAGCAATAAGGCTCAGTGGGTGATCTTGGATCAGATAATAGCTCTCGGTTGAACATACCTCACAGGGTTGCTGTAGGGATAAAATGAGAATTGCTATGTTACAGCACCCTGAACTCCATGGTGTAGCGTTGGAATGAAGCATGATACATCTATAAATAAGTGGCGTGCAGTTATGAAACACTGAAATGGGGCCATGATAATAAAATGTTTTTTTTTAATCATTGAGAAAGCCACTTTGTGTAAAATGATTTCAACTCTTCAGAGCTGGGCCAGGCACTGTCTCTCAGCATAAATGAACTCTCCCAGTATTGCAACAATGACTCCACCTATGTAGTTGTCAGTGTCCTGAGGAAGGATGGGATATAAATGAAATATGAAAAAATAACCACTTAAAATTATAATAATATTCTCACCTGATATTTCCAGATGATGTGTTTTAGTAGCTGTGTTGATCCCATGCCTAGCTGCTAGTATTTTTAAATGCTAGTAGCTTCAATGAAAGCAATTATCTCATCTGTTTAACCTGTCTCTCCAGGACCTTGGATTCCTAAAAGGAGTACCTTAATTTGACCCTGCTCTGCTTGTGGAACAAATCTGTGTAGGACCTTGAAAAAATGTGGGAATGTATCTACTTATTTTCCTGCAGGGGTATATAGTTCCTGCTGTGGTACAGATTGCAACATTCTGTTCTTAAGAATTAAGTCTTTTACAACTCTTTGTGAAGAGACTTAATAAAAGACAATGCATTTAATTATGGCTATAACTCAACTTCATTTTTTTTTAAAAAAGGAAGACAGTTTCAGCTAGAAATGCAGCCTACCCAGAGATGTTGGTGCCAGTTTAGGAATGATGTCAGCAGTACAGGTTTAACCAGTTTAACGGTCAAACATAGATGACTACAAACAATCCTTTTCATGGGTCTCACGCTTGGGCTGAATTTCAAGGTGTCCCCCCCCCCCGAATAAATCCTATTGTGAGTATCTTTTGGCAGACAATACAGTTTACCTGGCTTATAGGATGGGAGACCAAATTGCAATCTTAATCTGTTCCTGGCTGCAGGTTTCATAACAAGTTTCCTCCAGCATGTTGCCACAAAAGAGCACTGGCCAGTTTTGAAAGAGGACTGCTGGAGCTGTCGCAGCAGCTTTTAAAAGATCTAGCAGTGTTTAAAAGATGCACCATGATTCCCTCTTCTGTTACCCATCAACCATTTGACAAACTGCATGGAAAACTTGGCAGCATTGTTTTATGTATTTCTGCGTTTACCGGATAAAATGGGATAAAATGGGAATGTTCTCCCAATTTATTTTCCAAGTATTTTAAAGATCACTTGATTTCAAAGTATATTTCATCTTTTAAAAACTTTTTTGATTCCAAATTTGACCTCTGGCACTTATTAATGCTATCAAAATGACATGCATGAGATTTCCCAAACTGTTTTTCTTCACCTTTTACATCAGCATTTTTTTAAATAAAAGATTCATTTTAATCGGTGAAATAGAAAGCAAACCCTTACATTAAATATAGATGGGGAAAGGACAGCTGTTTTACCCATGAAAACAAATAATGATTTATTATTTGGAAAACAGTTTGGCATTTATAGTGGGAAGAGGATTGAAGCCATAATTTGAAAAGCAGTTGCACAGTCATAGAATCATAGAGTTGGAAGGGGCCATACAGACCATCTAGTCCAACCCCCTGCCCAGTGCTGTTAATCAGTGATTAACAGTGCAATCCTACACACAGTTAATCTAGTTTAAACCCATTTGACTTCAATGTGTTTAAACAGGAGTAATTCTGTTACTGTCACAGTACTTACCAGGGCTTTTTTTCTGGGAAAAGAGGTGGTGGAACTCAGTGGGTTGCCCTTGGAGAAAATGGTCACATGGCTGGTAGCCCCGCTCCCTGATCTCCAGACAGAGGGGAGTTTAGATTGCCGGCGCAGGGAGCAATATAAACTCCCCTCTGTCTGGAGATCAGGGGGCAGGGCCACCAGCCATGTGACCATTTTCAAGAGGTTCCGGAACTCCGTTCCACCGCGTTCCTGCTGAAAAAAGCCCTGGTACTTACTATTACTGTTACTCATCTAGAGCTTTTTTGTCTCTAGATCTGTAGCCAGTCACCTTTCCAGAGAGTAGCTGTTTTGTCTGTGTAGCATATTATCATCTGGATTGTGTAGCATAAGCAAGAGGAGGAAGAGGAAGATTGTAATTTGGACCAGCTCTGTGCCTATCAGATTCTGTGCTTAAGAGGCAGTAACTTAAATTTAGCCCCCTCTCGCCCAAATCTATTTGTTTTTGCTAAAGAATGACTTGATGTAAACATCATTCAGAGGCAAATCATGATATGGGAATGAGGTCAGGAAATCCTTGGATTCACTTAGCAGGTAAAATGTGATCTGGAATCCTGGTTTGCAGGGTAAGCACAAGCTATAGTTTTCAGGTTTTGAAATATGTAATTATCTGGCTCTGGCTTGGGAGGGGGGCAAATTTTTCCATGTATTTCTTGTATATCTGAATCTAACCATCATTATCTCTAATTCCCATCATGTCCCTAGATGTTGATCCTTAAACCCACAGATTAAGACCAAGAACATACAAGACAAACCTGAGAAAAATCTGAGATATGGAAAATAAAATCATGAGTTAATCCTCCCTCCCCTGCCCCATAATAGAAGCAGTGCCTACAGTTTGAAGAAAGGGATGCTGTCTATGGTCTCAGTGGCCATTTTGGAGGTTGCTAGACAACCTCATTGCCCTGACCTGGATAGCCTAGGTGAGCTTGATCTCGTCAAATCTCAGAAGCTAAGCAGGGTTGTTTTGGTTAGTAATCGGATGGGAGATCTCCAACAAAGATAGAGGTTACAGAGGCAGGGAATGGCAAACCACCTCTGTTAGTCTCTTGCCATGAAAACCCCACCAGGGGTTGCCATAAGTCCACTATGACTTGAGGGCACTCTCCACCACCACCACCACCACCACCACCACCACCAGGCAACCTCATTCACATTGTCAGCCTTCAAAGGAGGAGGGGGAAGGGAACTTTTCCAGTGCTGTTTTGGTTCCCTCCCTGCTCCCCTGCCCTGAAGAATGGGTCTCATTGGGGCCAGGCTCAGCAGCAACCACCAGGTGACTCAGTACCATGTGACTGGCGTATCTCACCCAAGTACGGTGGTAACCACCTGGGGACTGGCTACTACGCAACTGCAGTCACTTAATGATTCACCTGGGCTACTCTAGTACCATACAATTTGCACAGCTCGCCCAGGTGTACCAGATGAATTCATGATCTGCAACTTACCTGAGCCCAATGGCAGCCACTGAACAACTTGAGCAACTTGGTCAGGCCTTGCCTGAGCAACTTGCTACTACATGCGTTTTGCAACTAAGCTAGATTTTTCCAGAGAGAGGCTGTCAGGGGTGGGAAATAGGGAAAGCTGAGAGCCAGTGTAGTGTCATGGTTAGAATGTCAGATGAGGATCTGAGAGACCCAGGTTTGAATCTCCACTCTGCCATGGACCTTGGGCCAGTCAGTCTCTAACAGCCTAACTGATCTTGTAGGGGTTGTTGTGGGATGATAAAATGGATGTGAGAACAATTGTGAGGTCAGTTTCCCCTGCACACTGTCTCCCACAACCCTCCCATCCCCCAAATTGGGCCTCGGCCCATTATACAAATACACTTAAGACTGGGAGGCAAATAAAAAGTAGGTCAGTTGGTTGGTGGGAAGGAGAGAAGAAAGCTTGGAAAGAAGAGAGGATGTTGGGTTGTCAGGAGGAGGGAAGGAGAAATTAGTGTCGGGAGGAGGATACTGGAAGGTATGGGAGTGTGGGGAAGGGGGCATTATGAATCCTTGGGGGTTCCCCATTTGCATCATTTTAATTTCAAGAGTGAATTCATTAGTGACTACTAGACTTGCACACGAGAGTGCTTCATTTCTTTCATTTTTGTTATTAATTCCAGAACAGACTGTTTCATTATTGGGTTGTTTCATATGGGTTTATTTTAGTATTATTTCTTTCATTATTGTTGTTTAGTTTTCATAATTCTGCTTCATTATTATTTCCCATTGGTTTCAGTGAAAGATCCCTTCCCTTCTTGGGTCTGCTTCTTTATGGTTTTCTATACAAACTGGAGAAACCTCAAGGGAGGGCTGTAACACTCCCCTAGGATATCCACAGTCCCAAACTACAGACAAAATAAATGTGTCTCCCATTCTGAGGCAATGAAAGTCACCCATGTTTAACATTCAGACATTCATAACACATAGTAGCAAAGACAGCAACATGCAGCCAGGGAATTTGGCACTCCAGCCGCCTAGCTTGAAGGTGGAGGAAGAAGTAGACTGATTTGGCGAAAGCATTTGGTGGCCAAAGGAGGGCAAAGAATCTGGGCGGGCGACAGCAGCAGCAGCAGCAGGTCCAGCAGATTTGCCTGGACAGGGGATATGGTTTGGGGAGCAGCCGGCAGAAAGGAGAGTGTAGACTGCAAGGGGGAATCTGGCAGAGCAGGGAAGGCATTGGGAGAAGAACAGAAGACAAAGTCCTACCCTTAGGGCTGCCAGACCCCCGGTGGGGGCGGGGAATCCCTTGCCCCCACCCTGCCACCCCCGCCCCTCCCTCCCTGGCTGGAAGGGGGGCGTGCACCTTCCATGTGCGCCCCCCCTGCGGTGCTGCATGCCCCCGTGCACAGCAACCGCCAGGATCAGGCCTGTTTTGGCCTGGGTCAGAGCCTCTGTGGAGCGTGGGAGCGTTCCTGCGCTCCGCAGGGGCCCACAACAGGCCCGATCCGTGCTGATACGGGCCCAATCCACGCCCATTTTGGCATGGATTGGGTCCGTTTTGGTGCGGATCCGGCCCGTTTTGGCGCGGATTGGGCCCGTTGTGGGCCCCTGAGGAGCGCAGGAACGCTCCCTTGCTCCACAGGGGCCTAAAATGAGCCTGATCTGCGCTGAAACAGACCTGATCTGTGCCAAAATGGGCACGGATTGGGCCTGTTTGGGCATGGATCAGGCCCGGTGTGGGCCCCTTTGGAGCGCAGGAACGCTCCTGTGCTCCACAGGGGCCCACAACAGGCCCGAGTCGTGCCCAAACAGGCTGCATGGTGATGTCACTGACGTCATCACGCTTGCAGGAGCGCGCGCGCACCCCCCTCCAGGTAAGAGCCAGGCCCCAATCTCCCACTGGGAGATCGAGGGGGCCTGGCAACCCTACCTACCCTATATCCTTCAGGACTGGAATACCTCACACATACATGTAACCCTGTGACTACAGCCATCAATTAGTCAAGAAAGCCCAAAGCCTCACTCTCTCCCCCCCTAAGGAACACTGTGCTCTTTCTATGCCCTTATAAGGACAATGCTGCCCACCTTGTAAAAGTGAAAGCAATAAAGGCAGAGACTGCAATAATGAAAGAAACCAGAATAAAACAAAACCATGGTTTTTTTTTTTCACTGTAGGTTGTTTAGATGGGGAATTTGTTTTATTTTCATATCAATTATGATTATTACAGAGCACCCTATTTTTGCAATAATTGTAGCTAATATCAAAAGCAATGCCCAGGTCTAGTGACCACTTATTTACAAGGTCTAGACATGTTCATGGAAGACTGGTTTATCAATAGCAGTTTAGCTGTGGGGGTTATAGGCCTTTGACCCTCAAAAGTTTAAACCCTGAAAATCTTGTTACTCTGCTGCTGGACTCAGATCTTGCTGCAATCAGATACTGGGGCTGTATAACAGGAGATGTCCATTCACACTGAGGGCAATTTCTAAACTTTCTCTGGTTTACCGCTGTTGGAGATAGAATACTTGAGTTGATAAACACCAACAAATTAATTATTGTGTTGTCAGTGCTGTTCTTTTTTTTTGCCATCTGGGTTTGACAAATTAGCTTGATTTCAATGGACATAGGCTGGAGTAACTCTGCATAGGGACAGGCATATTTATGCAGTATAAGTAAACCTTTCTTTCTCTGCTTCCAAACAGGCAGACTAAGAAATTAATCTTGTCAGGGGAGTGAAAAATCATAGTGTGTTACCTCAATTAAATAGTGACGTGACTAAAGTTTGCACCTGCTTCAGCTGTGTTGTTGTGTGCTTCCCCTATTGTAAAGCTTCTTGTGGGACTGAGAGTAAATATTAAATCTGGCATTTGATTTTTGAGATATGATATGGTGAGTTAATTTTTGCCTTTGGTTGTTGATCTCTTACATAATCTAAAGCTTTAATTGAAAAATGGAAAGCTCAATGTATAGAGTTAAAGATTTATGCAGTTGCCTGAGGGCTATTGATTTAATGAACTGGAAATCAAGTTGGTATCAGAGCAATATGTTGGCAGGATAAACACAGCTGTGATCAGGGTATTGTCAGTTCTCTCCCAATGGCTGCCAGTGAGTCTTTACCTTATTTTAGTTTAAAGCAACCAATATTAAATAAGAATTAATTTATGAAATCCAGGCGGCCATTTCAGCCTATCTGACCACAGGCACAAGGCTGCCTGAATCTTTTTACCTCCCATCAATTTACAGAGGGACAGATATCACTGTGGTTTACACAACTAGCTTTCTGTTTGGCTGGTTGGGCAGCCCAAGGCTATTGGTCCCCAAGCAGCCCAGTGGAGGCTGTTGGAAGCTGCCCAGCCACAGAGGCATGGTGATTGCTTCTGCCCTGTGCCCCATGGCCCCACAAACTGGGCCCCAGTTAAATCTGGGCCCTGGGCTTCTGTTGGCTGGACTGTCCATCTTTATGAAACATGTTTGCAACTCAACACTGAGTGATATGTTGTAATATTTTGCCTGAAAATTCTCTTGCAGAACTGACTTGCCTCTTCACTTCGCAGATTTAGAGCGGAATTACAAGTGACAAAAGGCACAGGTTGGACACTTGTCAGCTTCCCTCAAGTTTTGATGGGAAATGTAGGCATCCTAGTCTTGCAGCTTGGCTCTCTGACTGCTGTCCAATGGACTTTTCAACTGTCACTTGTCCAACATTCCACCAAGCTGCCTACATTTCCCATCAAAACTTGAGGGAAGCTGACAAGTATCCAGTCTGTGCCTTTTGTCACTTGTAGTTCCGCTCATACTCAAAAGGCAACAAGGTGGAACAGGGTTGCCAGTCCCTCTTAACCTGCCGGCGGGGGACTGGCTCCCTGCACTCACCTCTTGGGATGGGGGGGGGGTATGTGTGCGCAAAGCACGCACTTACTCCCACAAGTGTGATGATGTCACTTCCGGGAAGTGATGTAATCACACAGCCCCCTGGGAGCACGCCTGCAGGGAGTGCACGCCGCACGGGCTTGGAATGGGGCCTCTGCAGAGCACAGGAGCACACCTGCACTCTGCAGTGGCCCAAAACGGGCCTGATCCATGCCAAAAAGGGCTCATTTGGGGCCTGTTTGGGCACAGATTGGACCCGTTTTAGCCTGGATTGGGGCCTCTGTGGAATGCAGGAGCACTCCTGAGCTCTGCAGCGGCCCCAAACGGGCCTGATCCGGGCCAAAATGGACTAGAAACGAGCCCATTTTGTTGTGGATCGGGCCTGTTTTGTGCTGCTGCGGAGTGCAGGTGCACCCCCTCACTCCACAGTGGCCCCAATCTGTGCCAAAACGGGCCCAATCCAGAGAAGGCAGCTGCTGTGCATGGGAGTGCACAACGCCACAGGGGAGTGCACATAGAAGGTGCGTGCCCCCTGCTGGCCAGGTAAGTGGGGGTGGGGTGGGGACGGGGGATCCCCCCCCCTGCCGGGGGTCTGGCATCTCTAAGGTGGAAGGACAAATACTGGCCTGGCCTGCTTCAAGCCTGAGCCTACTAGTCAAGGACTAGTTTTGGTCAAAAAATATTCCACTTTTTATATTGAACTGGCCACTTGCAGGGGCTGAATTCCTTTGTGCTGTTTTTGCATCTCAGTTGTCCTTACCGCTGCACCAGATCTTCTTAGACTTGTATTAATATAAAATGTGAAATAATGTCTGCTGAATGTTAGTGCTCTGGCGTGAACGCCGCAATAAATGCAGCAGCTTCATTCCTTTAATCAGGAGTTTGAACTGAGAGCCACAGATAGCGATTATCTGTGATCTTTGATCAAAGCACTGAAACACAGTTCAGTCACACTGCATACTTGATTCATCACTTGAAATAGAGGGTGTTACATTGTGTGAAGAGTAGCGCATGAGCAGAATGACTTCATTGCTTGTAGTAGTGACAGTTTAGTTGGAAGCATGATGGAAGGGAATGAAAGGCTAAGATTTAGGGTTGATTCATGCAGTACCTTCTAACATGAATGACTTTTACATTATCTTGTGGGAAGTTGTAGAACTGTGATGTGTGAGATGGGGACATTATTAGCTTTGCTAAACTCATTTTGACCCATGATCCATAGCCCAACCGTAGTAAGGTTCACATCCTGTCTCTTGGGGGCTAACTAGGATACCATCTCTATTATAGAGGCCTAAGGCAACCTGGGTTGTTTCCCCACAGTCTAAAAATAGTATGATACTCACAGATCGCTGCCGGCTTTCTCACACGATTTCTGACATCACTTGTTTACAAATGCGATTTTTGACATCAGCCATTACAAAACGCCAGAAATCGCATGAGGAAGTCAGCAGCAATCTGTGAGTATCGTGCTATTTTTAGACTGTAGGGAAATGGCCCTGGTTTCTGTGGAACTGGAGCTCCTTCCTATCCAACTATATTTAGATAGGACTGCCAAAGTGGTGTTTGTTCTCCTTACCATTTCATTGTGACAAAAGTTCCACCCTCTCAAATGGACTGTTTGCTTGGATTTATCCCTTGGGATTTGCTTTATTCTGTTGTAGTATCCTACACTGATTGGGTAAAAATGAATCAATCCCTCTTCTTGCTTCTTCTCTGCGTTTCATCCACAAGTCCATGAGCTACTCTACTGTGCCTTTCCTACTTTCTTTCGTATACTCCAGGTGCTTTTCCAATTCTCCCCAGAAGCGAAAAACCAGAAAGCAGCAATCAATCAGGCATATACTGGGGTCTTTCTGCTGAAAGCTATGCACTGTGGCATTTCCCTAGTGGGAGATATTTCTTCCTACTGGACATGGTGGGAGAATCTGGCATCCTCAAGTTCTAAAAACAGTGTGACACTCACCAAATGCTGGCGTTTTTGTGCCGGAATCATAACTGCTTGCATCCATTTTGTAAACGGGAGACGGGTGGCATGAAGAATCTGCCAGCGTTCAGTGACTGTCATGCTATTTTAGAATGTGAGGAAATGGCCTCTGTTGTGGGGTCTCTAAGGACAAGACTGTCACAGGTTCTTTGCAGGTCTATGCTGTAAGGTGACTGCAAAATCCTTTTGTGTCAGAAAAGAAAGTTCAATTAAGATAATTTGCACACTGTTCTGAGTGTGGTTCAACTGTTTTTTTTTTAAATTATGTTTGCATGTAGTGTCTGCAAATCGAATGCTATTTGTGTTTGTACTCTTCCTAACATGTACTCTTCTTACATGAGAGAACAATAAAAATAATTAAAGTGTGTGTGTGTGTTTAACAAATAGTTGGATGTGATCTTTCACAATCATGACAGCATTCCAATTTCAGTTTGTAATATGAAGTCTTAAATTTTTTCTTTCCAAAGTGTGATGATACTGCATAAGACATGGCCATTTAAAGCTAAATTACTCACAAAATAGATGCTATTATGTGTCTTGATAGAATAAAATCTGGAACAAAATGTCAGTTAAGACATTTGATTTGCTTTTTAAATGGAGCGTGGTATTTACACTGAGGGAGGTCACAAAGTCAGTGTATGTGTAGCGTGCATACTAGATTAGCTATGCTCAACATCCAAGAAATGTTTGACTCAGATTTCAAATCATCAACACCTGATAGAGGACAGACCAAAGAGAAGACACATGCTCCATGGATTGCCATGTTAAACTTGTTCAGTCCAGCGATTAGAGTGACAATGAAGAAATCTACTGATAATAATGTTGTCAATCAAAACACTGGCATACTCCCCATCTCCTGCATACTCCTTGATATTCACAGGATTCTGAAGACAGCTTGCAGGGTGGTTACTGATATTAGTCTTGGAGGAGACTGGGGATATGTCTGCCATTCCATATCAAAGACTTTGCTTCTTGACCCCATTATCTAATGAGTCAGCAGACAATTACCAGTTGTGTTTGGTCAACAGACATGCTGCATAACTTTAGGGCTTTATTTAGCAGCCCATTTCAATTATCATGAAGGACTGCCCACCTCCCCATGTGCTTGCTTGTGTATTATAACAAATGTGTATGTGTGGTGTGTGTACTCAGTTAGTAAATGTACTCAGTCTGAGGGCATTCTTGTTGTTGTTAGAGCCCCTGCTCTTTGGAAGTTCACATCGTGCTCTATTGGCGGACTTTTCATAAGTAATACAAGGAAGTTCTTTTGTCACAGGACATTTGCCTTTGAGTTTTGAGGTCATTTTAGGTATCTATCAATTGTGAGGAGGATGAGAGAAGCAGCAGCAGTGCTGAGGTACGGGGAAGGGACAGCATTGGTGACTGCAGTCACAACCTCAGGTGACCACAAATCATGAGATACTGCTGGGAATGAGCCAGAGTTTAGTCCACCTTAGCACTTACTGCTGGTTTCTTTACATTTGAAAGGATAGATTTTCTATATTTTTTGTCCTCTCAGGGCAAATAGAAGCTAGGCTTGTGCATTTGGGGGGGGGGAGGGCCAGCTGTTTGAATATTACATGACGTGACAGCCACTGAGAGATCTCAGATTCTGTATCAGCAGTTAGTTCTTTTCACTCTCTCTCTCTCAGCATGGGAATATGAAATCAGACAAGATATCTGAATAATTGTTAGATTGAAAAGCCTCTACCTGGTCCAAAGTATTGTTTAGATTAAGAGCATTTCTGATACTTACAAATTATTAATAAAGTTCTGACCACTAGCTTCTGAACTTCTGATTTCTTAGGTGTGTGGAAGAATCACCAGTGAGGCTACAACATGGCAGAGCATGTGATCAGTAGAAGGTCCAGGTTCAGTCCCCGGTATTTCCAGTGAAAAGGACCCTAGGTCACAGGGCTGGGAAAGACAGAGGCTTTTGAATACTGTGACCAGTCAGAGTGGATAAAACAGGGCTTGAGAGACTATTGTTCTAACTCAGTATGTTTTGTGTGTTTGTAACTTGTATGGACGGCATGCACTGAATCAGACCAGAGACTCCATCCCCACCCGTGGTAACATGTGCTTCTATTGACGCGTCCTCCATTAATTCAGCATCCACCCCCAAACGCATCAGTGTGGAAATAAAGTGGCCATGAGGCAGGGAATTGTCATTTTAAGCTAAGCAGGATCTGAAGATTGCTGTCAACCACTTCAGTACTTCAGGATGAGTGATTTGGAAATTCATGACAACTGAAGGACAGGATTTACCTCAAAAGCAAAGACAGATTACAAAGGGTGCCAATCAGCCATTGTCTGAAAGGGAAAGATTGTATTCTGTATATAATAGAGAGGACTCCGAGTGACTCTCCTGTACCATGTTAAATCTTGGAGTTCTGCACTGTGGAGACTGGAGGCAAAATGCTGAATTCTTCACCCACAAGAAGAATGTTTAAATTAACAGCATCAAGACAAGATTGCTGTAATGCAATGTATATAGGTCTCACCAAAGTCAACTTAGAGCCAAGCTACAAGTGACAAATTACACTTGCCTGGCAAGTGAAGAGACTCACGTGTATTCCTTCCTGTTCACTTGCCATTCACTTGTGCTCCACTTGATTAATTCGTCACTTGTAGCTTGGTTCTCAGAGACTCCAGTTGGTGCAAAACATTGCAGCTTGATTATTATTGGGGCATAACCATGATCCCTCATATCTGTGGTACAGCTTCTCTCCCTACACTCTGCCAGAGCAGCTTCACTCAAGTGAATAGGGCCTTCTGCAGATACCTCTGCAAATGGACAAAATCAACAGCTTTCTGTACATGCACAATCTCTGTGGTGATTCCCACCTTATGGAATGGGCTGCTGGATGAGATCAGGATGATCCCTACTGTCTTGGCTTTACCTGCTGAGTAGTTTCTGCATTGTTTAACATATTATGTTAAATTACTTATGGTTTCACTTTCAACATTGTCTTTAGCTCTATATTGGATTCTGCTTGTATTAAAATTTCTGTGATCCATACCCTATTGCAGTGTTTTTAAACATGTTTTATTATATTGACCTACACTGTGTAATCTGGTCTTGAGTCTCAGTGAGAAGGGCAGTGAGAAGAGCAAACCAGCCAGCCAGCCAGCCAACCAACCAACCAGGATAACAGAATTATGCAATGTAATAGATGTTTATTGACCCTATTTGTCAACATTGATATGTGGTACCAGGCCCACATAGCATGTGCCTCATCAAACTGCAGCCAACCTACCATGTATTATGGCCTGGCAGATGATGGCCAGCCTGTTTGCATGGTTCCAGATAGGCAGCAAAAATAGGTGGTATATTGAAACCCCAAGAAGCAATTCCTAATGGCTGGTGGGCTGTCATCAGCTGCTTAGAACACAAGTTACACTTGTACAGATAGTTTATCTGCTGCATTTTCAGTGTCACTGCAAGTTGCTCCATCTGGTAGCTATTGCCACATTGTGCCATGCATGAGCAGCTGCTCACTGCGTGGATCAGGTGACTTTCCGTCGCTGCAAATGAGAAAGTAACACAGTACATGTGGTCTGCAAACAAAAACCTGAGCTTGTGTTAGTTGCTTCTTTGTGGCACATCATTCCCATGGCAACTGTGAAGTACAACTTAGCCCAAAGTATATCCCAAATGAAACTTTCTTCACATTTTGAATCAAGCAGATGTTTATAGTTTTGTTTGCTTGGCCTGTTTTTTGGTTACCACTGAATTGGTTTCTTCTTTATGAAACTTATTACTTTCACAACCCACATTTCTTCCATCATGAAAATTTAGTTGGCATACATAGGAGTATGTAGGTGGAATATGAAGGATGCATGACCAGATCCAGATTTGTTTATTTGCAATAAGGTCACTGTCTCATCCTTTTAGACCATATCTTAGGAGTCCTTCTCAGCTGGAACATAAACTTTGCTTTCACACAATCACCATCATGTGTTTCCATCACTATTCATGCATACAATTTTGTTCAAATCTATAGTTAAAACTACATTGAAGAGATGGCAATGTGCAATGCTGGAAACGTGCAGATTTCATGGCACTGTGTGGCTTTGGTAATGTAACTTTGCCCAGGATACATGCTGTGATTCGAGCTGCCTAATAGGGAGCCAGGTGAACAGCAATAAACTCTAGGAGGAAGGTGTATGGCTATGAAATCCAAATTCCAGAACCCTACCATACAGCATGAAATTAACAAAGAGGCCATTTAGAATGTTCTCTATATTTGGACTTTCCTATTCTAATGTATAAGCCTATGTTTCCATATCATGTGTAAGATCCTTCCAGCAGCAACATGGTCAATAGAATCATGCTTGGACAACAACATCCTAAGCAAATGCCAAACTATTTGAGTTTGAACTGCTGTTACAGTTTTCTGAAACTATCTGTATGAAATGTTTCAGTAGACTTAAGCAGAATGTGCTACCTTGAGAACAAAAATATTTTCAACCAGTTCATCTCAGACCTTAATAACAATAAATTCATATAGTAATAATGCTATAATGCAGGGGGGAGTGAATTAGGAGAAATATAGTCGCTTGGTTTAGGATTTGTGCTGTCCTTTTAAAAGCTTTTGTCATTAAACCAGCTTGATCATAGAAGACAGACTGTCACTTAAAGGCTTTTTATCTGTTCCTAATCATATCGAGTTCTTTACAGTGTCATCCAGCAAAGCTGGTCTTCAAAGATGAAATGTTTTTCATTAATAATTACCACTGTAGGAGTTCTGCCGTTCCACCACATGCCGTTTTTCATTGCCTTGTCCTGATCTATTTCTACGTCCCTTTTAAATAAAAGAACATTGGGTTAACATTGCCAACAGCGCCTAATTAGATAAAGTGGATGTTACAGTCAGTCAGTGAGCTCATCGCTGATTTCCCGGCACTCGTTGACTGCACAGCCTTCAGTTGAAGAGGAGATATTTTGTTTGAAATAAAGGAGCCATGAAATTAGATGATGAGTGTTTCATAAAGATTGAATTGCCATAAAGTATGGGTAAGATCATTCAATTTGCAGTAGGCTGTGGAATATTAGAAATATGAGCTTTTTGTGGGGGGTGGGGGAGCCACCCCACAGTGCATGACACTTTCTGTGTTTGAAGACAAGCTCTTAATGCCTAGTCTCTCTTTATGACACAAAATTGTTTTTGAAAACCAACATGGTTATTACCAGAATGGCATCAGTTATTCATTATGCTGTTTGACTAGCATCTTTCTTTTATATTAGAAGAAAAACCATTTGAAAACCCTGGACCATAATAAATTGTCATTAAATTCTAAACAGGGTGTTTCTGTCCAGCTGGTGTCCATTGAGCTGTGCCAACTATAAAATCCCCATTAAAGGGAAATTTGCTCATTCAGGCTTGAGATATCCACGTTCAGGTTTCTGTGGGTACACTCATGCTGTGCAGGCCAATTCCTTTTAAAGTGTCAGTGATCGCATTAAAGGAGATGATCCATAGCCCAATGCATACTGAGTGATCTGTAGTGTGCAGTGTGATGCACAGCAAGATTTCTTCCTGTCTCTGGGCAAAGCACTTGCCAAAAGAGGAGCAAGGATTTTCTGCAGGATTAGAGTCCAGTGGCACCTTAGAGACCATCAAGATTTTCTTCAGAGCTTTGACTCTCAGAGGCTTATACCCTGAAAATTCTCTTGGTCTCTAAGGTGCCATCAGACTCTGATCCTGCTGTTCTACTGCAGAACAATATGGATACTTACCTGAAACTATTTTCTGGTGCACCATATTGTGGATCACCTTCTTTTCAGAACATTTCCCCTCCTAGGGATATGTGCCCCCACTAACAGATGATGGGAACAAGGTAACTCTTTTTGCAGAAGCATAACGTTTCAAAAAATCCTTCCTCACATGCTGGTTTTGGTTTAGCAGCACTAATAAGAATATTATGCTGCTGCTGTTGCTACTACTTTCATTGCATGGGGATTTAGAGGTAGCATTTGAAAAAGAATAGCACAAAGATAATAATACAGACTAATTGTCTAAAGGTGATTTAAAAAAAACCCAATTGTTTGTTAAGGGTATAACTGTACATTTCAAATTTAGCAAGAAATGTAAAGATTTATCTTAAATTTGAAAAACTCCCCAGTCAGTTCTTTAAATGATAAGACAACTGGATACAGCTTTTAAAATGAAAACCTATGCGCTAAAATAGATGCAGCCTCACCACCTCTGCCCCACTGATTCTTTTCATCAAACATAAGGCTTCAGTTTCAGTTGCCAAAATAATTTAGCATCAGAAAGGCACAAACAGAAAGACAGGTGAAGTAAAGGAACGTGAAGAAAAATTGATTGATAAGAGTGAGCACCATGCATAATAGGGGGAGTCATGAGTTCTGCATTCTTTTATGATTAATGACAAGTCTGTAGATGAATAACCAACAAAGGACAATTCACACATTCGCATTCTGGTCAAGTGAGATATAAATTATTTTAATGAAATTATAAGATCTTTGTCTTCTGTTTGTTTAATCCTCCTGACACATATAGTAAAAACTGCCAAGGTGTTTTACAAGTTGCTCATTTTATTACAAAACTAGCTTTAAAAACCATAAGTACACAAAGATGCAGTAGTTGCATATGCTAACAAAAAACACATTTCGGTGAAGGTTCAAATAGTGCTAAACATAAACTGAATTTGCCTCAGTGCAAAATGGTAACGTTTGATCTATGGACTCTTGGGCATTGTAGTGATCATCTGAGGGCCAAGCTACAAGTGACAAATGACATTTGAACGGTAAGTGGATTGAGTGGAGGGCAAGTGAACAGGGAGAAATACACTTGCCGTTCAAGTGTCATTCGTCACTTGTAGCTTGGCCCTCAGGCACTGTGAAACACACCACTTTTTTAAGCCAACAGTTCATAGTTGTTTATGGTGTTTAGCTTCAATGTGTACCAGGAATATGTTCTAAAGAGTAATCCCAGCCCCTGAATTAAGAAATAAGAAACACAATTTTTTTATTTATTGGATTAAGGAGTTTTTTCCTATTTGTTAAGGAAAAAATACACATCTTTGCAATCCAGAGGAGTTAGCCGTGTTAGTCTGTAGTAGCAAAATCAAAAAGAGTCCAGTAGCACCTTTAAGACTAACCAATTTTATTATAGCATAAGCTTTCGAGAATCAAGTTCTCTTCATCAGATGCCTGATCAAAACTGGGCAGATACAGAAGAGGAGGGGGAAAGAGAGAGAATCAAATTTTAATATTTCAAATATCCCCACTAGATTTCTGTTAATGGCAATTAAACTTCAGGTTCAAGGTTCAATCATCATCCTACTATATAAAAGGCAAGCCATATTGGTGATGACTCACTTTTTATCCTCATGCAGGCTCATTGCTGATGACTCTGGCCTTGAGGCCACTGTGAGACACCCGCTTGCCACCAGGAGAGAGAACCACTGAATTTATAGTCTAAGCACTCCTCCCCGTGCCTCCCCTCAATGCCATCCCACTCTCGCCTCCAGGCCACTGTGAAGCACCCACTTGCTGCCGGGAGGGGGCCCACCAAATCGATGGCCTAAGCTGTCCTCCCCGGACTTCCCCTCAGTGCCCTCCCACTCTGGCCTCTAGGCTGCTCTGAAGCACCTGCTTGCCACTGGGAGGAGTGCTCTGGCCATCGATTCACGGGGCCCTCTCATGGCAGCCAGCAGCCAGTTTGCTGAAGCCCCCAGGCCAGAGTGGGAGGGCACTGAGGGGAAGAAGAGCAGAATACAAATTAATCTTCATACAGGCACATTGCTGAGAAGGGGCCCACCAAATTGATGGCTTAAGCACTCATTCCCACGCCATGCCTGAGGGTGACTGAGGAGAAGGTGGAAGCCCCGGCGACCCTGGACACCTGTCCGCACTTGCCTGGAAGTGGTCCCTGCTGGATACCGCGGAGCTTATTCTCCCCTCCCTAATGAAGCTTGGCTGCAATCCTGAAGGCAATTTCCTCGAAGTAAGCTCTGTTGAATAGCATAGGCCTTACGTCCAAGTAGACTTTCTTAGGGATTCCCCCACTCCACTGCTTTCTTTTCTTCTCTCTCACTCTCAACATACATGTACATACGTGAGAGACGCATTAGTTTACTTCTATAAACAATACCACATTCAAAAACAAAAATGACCAACAACAGTTTTCTAGAACCCATTATATTTTTTCATGCAACGGACTTTGTTGCTAGTCATCAATATTCATAATTATTCTCAACATTGCCAAATCACTGGATACTTACATTCAGAGACTGGAGATGCGAATAGGCAAGTCTTATCTTTCTACAAATCTGAGAAAAGGCCCATGTTTGCAGAAAAATCTGAAATCTTAAACAAACAAACAAACAAATAAAAAAACACTGGGGAGGTTAAAAACTTACAAATGAATTATAGCATCACCTGTAGCTTTAAGAAACAGATGCCCTCTGTGGTTGTTGCTAGGCATCCACTACAGTGTTGCCAGCAGAAGCATTCATTTCTGTCAGAGCCAAGCTACAAGTGACACCTGACACAGTTTGGACACTTGTCAGCTTCCCTCAAGTTTTGATGGGGAAAGGTAGGGGTCCTGACCTTGCAGCTTGGCTCTCCATTTAATTGAAGTTTACAGAGCAGCAGTCTATGGGAGGGAGAACATGCAGTCGGGAGGGGAGTGCAGGCATCGGGCTCTTGCCGGGCACCCCCCTTCCCCTCTGCTGGGTGTTTGTTTGTGTGTGTGTGTGTGGGGGGGGGTTCTGACAAGTGTCCAACCTGTGTCAGGCATCACTTGTAGCTTGGCTCTCAGTAAAAGGCCGGAGGAGGGGCAAGGTTCTTTTCAGGGCTGTTTAGGCCTTTAATGGAGGACTTATTGTGACTAGGCCTGGACAACTTGCTACCACACAACATCCATGACTCGCCCAGGGCCAGCTGCTCTCTACTGTTCAACATAGGGTTCCAGGGGTTCCAGGGGCCAAAGCAGGGGTGCAGGGGGCTGGAGAGGAGGGGCAATGTGGTACTTACCTCCCTTGTGCATGTGAAGTGTGCACACACTCCCAAGCTACCCTATCATGCCAGAAAAGAAGGAGCTGCTAGGCACTCTGAAGCTGAGCTCAGTAGAAACCTCCTGTTTGAAAGCGATTTCTACTGAGCTTACTTTCAGTGTACCCAGTGGCCCTTCTATTGCCAGTGCAATAGGGGAGCACAGGAGCATGTGCACATGCTTGTCTCCTCATTTCCTACCCCCACTGGCCAGGTGAGTGGGGCCAGGAAACGACAGGTCGGGGCGGGGGTTTCCTACCCTGGACAGGGAGGTGGCAAGCCTAATTCCACAACAGCCACCCCACAAAAACCAGTGTGGTATAGCAGTCTGAGTTTCAGACTAAGATCTGGAACACCCAGGTTTGAATCACCACTAGAGATGGGCATGAACCACAAAAAAAACGAACCATGAGGTTTGTGGGTTTTCACGAACCAGGAACCACGAACTGGCACGAACTGGGGCAAGTTCATGAACCAGTTCGTGGTTCATGGGGTTTAAATGTCCGTTTCCGGCTGCTTAGCAGTGGCAGGGAAAGGAGCATTTAACAGTTTAAAGGGCCCTTTCTTGCCTTGCAAGGGGCAGGTCCCTTTAAACTATCAGCTGGCAGGCAGGGGGAATCCCCCTCGCCGCCTGCCAGCTGATAGTTTAAAGAGACCTGCCGCTTGCAAGGGGCAGGGCCCTTTAAACGGCCCAAACCCCAGCTGCAGCCCCCAGCTCCACACTTACCTTGCCCAGCCACCCTGCGGGCCTGCGGCATCCTCCCCCTCCTCTCGCAAGGAGCGGGAAGGCCATTTTTGGCCTCTTCTGCTGTTGCGTGGGCCCACAGGGTGGCGGAGGAGGCCAAAAAGGGCCTCCCTGCCCCTCAAATGGCCACTGTGAGAAGTTTTACAACAGGCTGAAACTTCTGTTAGCCTCCACGGCTGTTTGGCACGGCTGTGCAAAGGGGGCCTGCATTCGGCCTGACATCTTTCCTGCCACCACTTTACTGCATCCCAGGATTGCCTTCAATTGGTGGGAAGTGGAATAAGAACCAAGATTTAAACAACATCGTTCAATAAGATGTTTAAGGGAAAGAGGGCCTGGGGGGAAGATGATTTCCAGAAAGGGCACAGGGACAGCCAAGGGCAAGCAGCCCACCAGGAGACAGCCTGCCAAGAATCAGCCCCCCCCAAAGGGCCCCACCTACACTCTTCTCTTCTGATGAGGATGAGGGCGCTAGTGCCAGCTTAGAAATGTTGAGACACATGGAGGCTCTAGAAAATGCCAGAGGGGCCATAGCCCCAACCTTTAGTTCAGCCAAGGGGGCCAGACCAGTGAGGGCTGCATCCAGGTCGGCTTTTCAAAAGGAGATTCTAAAGTGTCTTTTTGTTCTTGAGTCCACTGCAGGGCAGGCGGCAGCTGAAGCCACTACTAAATTGGAATACATATTCTTGTATTGAATATGTGAGAATTATACATGTCCTGTATTTATAAGAATGTATCTATATAATTGGTTCCTCTGTATGCGGTACGTGTGAATAACAATTAGTTTAACACATCCTTGTAAAGTTTACTAAAGTAGTAAGTTTAAGAGAATTCTGAGTGCTCCTGGGGAGTGTTTTTCTCTTTGTTGCTCTGGGTTGTGTGTTCCAGGGGCTGGCCTTGCTTTGGTTATACTACTAAATTGGAGGCATGTGATACCATGGAGGATGACATTGTGTTGGAACCAGAGCCTACAGGACAAGGTGAAAGGGGTCAGGTGGCCATTGCAGTGGAGCTCAACGTGGCTGGGGGTAAGTCAGCCCTGCTGCAGCAGGCATGCACCTGACCCTGGGGACCCTGGGGTCAGGTTGCTGTCTTCAGTTCCCTGGGCCTCACAACCTTTCCTTACTCACAGCACAACACTTCCTCCTGGCAGCCTTCTGGACAGATGGGATGGCTCAGCCAACTGGCGGGTCTGTCGAGCTCTCAGCCTGCGGCATGGAGCTCTCATTCAATGTCATGGGGGGCAGGCTACAGTCAGGCATCTCACTACCCTTCAGTATAATGGCAATTTGGCTCATGTTTGCCTAGGGGCTACCCGCCCTATGGGCTGCCAACCTATGGTCAGGTGCCATTTAAGGCACTTCCTTCTGGGGATACTGCATTACCCCTGAGCTCCAAAAAGCAGTGATTAACAAAATTGAAAGTAGATTTTGGACACTGGTGACGGTTGGTTTTGAGAGAGGATCTACGGGCTTAGAATCCCCTATTCAGGTCAACTCTTGGTATAATCATTTTTTGAAGATGTACAGCTGTGAGTACGGGAACACAATTTTATGTGATTTATTGCCAAGTGCGCCAAATTGGCCCCCTGTGTTAGAATCTGAAGTGAGATCCTTGGTAGAATCTTAGCAAAGTGGTAAATCCCCAGGAGAGGACCTGATTTTAGTGGAATGTTTCAAAATGCATATCTATTGCTGGGTCCCTCTGTTGACAAAACTTTTTTTATCAGATTAATGATATGGGTAGACTTCCTAAAGGTTGGACTACAAGTATTGTGGTTCCAATTTATAAGAAAGGTGATAGGAACGACCCTCATGATTTTAGGCTAGTTAGCTTATTGTCCATTGCTTCTAAACTTTATAGTAAATATTTGAAAAATAAATTAGAGGACTGTGTTACTGAGAACAACTTAATTCATCCCCTGCAGATAAGGTTTTAAAAAGGACACTCTACAATTGAACATTGTCAAACATTATATTTGTTGGCTGTAGATGCAATTAGAGGCGCAACAAAATGTGGCCTTTATAGACCTGGCCTCCACTTTTGATTCTCTTGACAGGGATAAATTATGGAGGAAACTGATAAAACTTAATATTGATCCCAGGTTGGTCTACTTGATAAGTCAACTGCATAGTATCTTGGCTCCTAGCCTGTTTAATCTGTATATTAATGTCATAGTTTATAGATGTGAGGGCAGGGAATTTATGTCCCTGGCAATGGGTCAAACTAAGGTACCAATAATATTATATGCAGATGACATGGTTTTATTGTCACTGACCAAAATCGGCCTGTTGGATAGGGTGGGTCAGTACTGTAAAGAAGAAGGCCTCCATATAAATTATGCCAAGTCCAAGGTAATGGTTTTTAGGAAGTGTCCTGGGAAGTCAGTTTCGAGAATTTTAGGTGTACAGATCGAACAGTGTAGTACATATAAATACTTAGGAATAACATTTTCAGAAACTCTCTCATGGTGGCCTCATTTAACGCTGTTAAAGTCTTCTTCTATGAAGGCTGTGGGGGTGATAGTGAAATTTTTCTTTTCCCAGGGATATGGCATGGTTGATCCTGTTATCAAGCTGTTTGGGAGTAAAGCGAACTCCAGTTTGTTTTATGGGTTTGAAATATGGGGCTGGGAAGAGAAGATTCTGGATCAATTGGAAACAATTCAAAATTACTTTATGAGACGGATCCTTGTGTTGCCAAAGCGTTCTCCGGTTGCACTAATGAGGACTGGGCTTGGCATTCCATCACTGAAAGTTAGGGCAAATTTTAGTGCTCTCAGAATTCATTGGGAGGCCAAAGCTTTTGTTCTCTTTTGAATCATGGCCGTCGTCACACGGGCATCTCTTCCGTTAAATTTACAGCATATAGCGTCCTACCTGTTATCGGCACAGTAATGTTTCTTTGGGTCACCTAACGGCTCTTCGCGCCACCAGCTGTCCACACCGAAGCACTCTGTTCTGTTCTCTCTAACCGCGCAGAAGCAGCTCCTCCCCCCCTTTTTTTATTATTCTGCCGTTTAATTCTGCTATAACGGAACAACAGCATATAAACATTCTGTTAGAGCAAAACATTACGACCCTTTTGTTTTTCCAACTTTGAAATTATATAAAAAGCCCTTTGCCCGCAGAAAACTCCCTGTCTGACGTGATCCCCATCGCTGGAGACTCTGCCATGGCGATTGAGTCATTTTTACTTCAGCAGAAAGTTTGCATTGTGTTATGTCGTTATGGCGTTATAAGGACATAATAAAATAAAAAAAAGGGAGTCGCAGGAAGAAATGGATTCTGGGATTGAAGGGAGGGCATAGGACGTTGCGAGGCGAAATGCATCGATGTGAGGCATTCACACTGAGGCACAAAATAGCACGACTATCAAGCACAAAGCAGAAGAGAGAAAATTGCTACAGTGTTGGAATAAGGTGGGTGTTTGCCGGGAAATAGTGCCATTTTAGCGCTAAATAAAAGCCCGTGTGACGACGGCCCATGTTAAAACCTATAAGGAATATCTGGGATTTATACAGTCCAAGTATGTAATATCAAATGACCTGATCAGATCTAATAGATCAGGTCATGAGTTAAAGGAATGGGTTTTTAAAATGGACGGGAATATAGATAGATATGCAATTGTTCAATCTAAAGTGGACCCTTTTTCAATTTTTTAAAAAAAGATATACTAGGTCACCATACCTTAGGACCTTAACAAAAATGAATTTAAGAATTGCCTTTACCAGCTTAAGATTTCAACCTATGCCTTCCACAGTACGTATGGGCTGCTTTTTAAGTCACCTCCCGGCTAGATTACTGTAACTCACTCTACGCTGGGCTACCCCTGGGCCTGATCCGGAAACTACAACTGGTCCAGAATGCGGCGGCACGGGTCCTGACTGGTATACCTTACCAGTCACACATCACACCTGTCCTGCGCCAGCTGCACTGGCTTCCGGTTGAATTCCGAATCAGGTTCAAAGTGTTGGTTCTTACCTTTAAAGCCCTGAGCGGGTTGGGACCGGCATATCTTCGGGACCGCCTCTCCCTGTACGTTCCCCGGAGATCACTTCGATCAGCGAATAAATATTTACTTGTGGTCCCCGGCCCTAAGGAAGCCCGCCTCGCTTCAACCAGGGCCAGGGCCTTTTCAGTCCTGGCCCCAGCCTGGTGGAACGCTCTGTCAATGGAAACCCGGGCCCAGTGGGACATATTATCGTTCCGCCGGGCCTGTAAGACAGAGCTGTTCCGCCAGGCATTCGGTGATTGAAGGGGGTGGTGCCATGTCGGCCTCCCACCTTTGGGGTGGGGGAGGGTTCTCCCCACCACTGCACTTTGTTAATTTGTTTTATTGTTTGTATATTGATTTTAGTTCTTGTTTTTATTGATTTTAACTGTTCACTGCCCAGTGCCCCTGGGGATGCCCGGTATATAAATTGAAATATAAATAAAAATAAATATATAAATAAATATAAATAAATAAGAGGGGCGGAAATAAGTGTTCCCGCCCCTCTACAACTTTGTTTGTGTGGTATGGGAGAAGTAGATGATTTGATTCATTATGTCCTGAGATGTCCTCTCCTTTTGGACCCCAGAAGCACATTTATTTCTAATATTTTGTCTTTGCAGGAAGGGGTTTCAGATATGGAAAAAGTAATATTTTTGTTAGCTGATGAGGACCTTTATGTTTCTAATAGAGTTGCTTTTATGCATTAGCAGCAAGAAAGATTAGATTGAAATGGAATAATAGTACAATTGTGTTTTGAATACGTTTTAATCTGGTTCTGACCCTGTGTTCTGTATTATGCTGTATTAAATTGATATGAGCTATGGTCGATACAATAAATTACTACTGTAATGCTTTTGTTGCCTTACCCCTTGGGCTATGAAGGATAAGACAATCAAAGGGAAGTATGTGGACGTCTTTACCTTTATCTTTAGGGAAAACTGGAGAAGAATGATAAGGATGACCTGGATGAGAGGGACAAAGAGAAAATCAGGAGGAGGAAGATGGACCGCACCTGGGCTAATTGGCTACCGGGATTCTTGATATACGTGGTGGTGTTGGGTAGAGTCCAGCCTTTACAGGCTGTCTCTTTATTTCATTACCTCAACTTTATCTATAGGGGATATACTGACTGTCAGAGCTGGTTGGTTGCAATACGACGAGGAATTCAGGATGTGGGCAGCCCTCAATCCACAGCTCCTTTGGGACCAAATTCATCAGCAGTTGTGGCTGCAAGTTATGTCCCCTCCAAAGCCAAACATGGGGGACTGGTCGGATAACGACCACCTCATCCACTGGCCTCTAACAAGTTAGGCCACCCGTTCTTCAGAAGGGCAGCAGCTTCAAACCCAGCTGCTCTGCTGGGACTTTACAGCAAAAGGGGCATGTAATAGGAAAACTTGCAAGTATGGGCACAAGTGCTTGTCTTGTGCTGGCCCCCACCCTTATGCAGCCTGCCTTGGATCCAAGTAGGGAGGGGGCGGCAGATGATCAGGGGGTGGGGGAGGTTTGCAGGTAGCTGGCAAGGGGACCCAGCCCAGTGAGGCGGAGGATAATTGAGTGTCTGTTGGGTATTTAACTGGAGTGGCATGGTGCCCGTTCCTGTTTGACGGTTAACTCATCCTGTTCCTGTTGAAGGTTAAGTTCAGCCTTGCTCCTGTTTAAGGGTTAAGTTTCATTTCCAAATACGTGTGAACTAATTGAATTTTCCTAGGTGCGACGGTTGCAAAAGTGGTGACGGATCATTTGGGGGACACTGTATGGCATTTTGGACCAGCTTGGGGCTGGTGGAAGGGCCCACGGTAGTGTGGCTGGGCCGATGGCGACAGGGTGATGCCACATCTATTTGGGGGAAGGAAAGGTCCTCCCCTGCAACCGTGATTGAGGAAGGAATGGACCTCTCCGGGCCTGGTTTGGGGAAGGAACAGTCTTCTCCTGCATACAATGTTTGGGAGAGGAATGGTTTTCCTCTGCATACTGTTTGGGGGAAGGAAGGGTCCTTCCCCGCATGCGTTGTTTGGGGGAGTAAAGGTTTTCCCCTGCATACCATTTGGGAGAAGGAGGGGTCCTTTCCTGTATATGTTATTTGGGGGAAGAATGGTTTCCCCCCGTGTACTGTTTAGGGGTAGGAAGAGTCCTTACCTGTATACGTTAATGGAGGAGGAATGGTTTCCCCCCCATACTGTTTGGAGGAAGGAGGGGGTCTGTCCTTGTATATAGTTTTTTGGGGGAGGAGGGGTCTCCTCCTTGTATCTCCCATCTGGACCATGCAGTAAGAATTGGGTGAGGGGGCTAGGAATCTGCTGTTTTATCATAGGATGTGGGCTGCTTTTGCCAGTCTTTAGGAGACAGGGTTTCCCATCAGTTACTGGCACAACATCTTCCTATCGGACCTACAGCAAGGCCTCAGGTTGGCACTAGGCCATCTGTGGGGTGCAAGGGCCTAAGAAGAGGTTTGGTCCATTTGCAAGAGAGATTTTGGGGAATAGGGAGTGGGCTGGTGAGCACCCCCTTGGCAATTTCCCAGTGGTGGGGAAATGGGGTCTGACAGGAGTGGAGGCAGGGCTTTTTTTCAGCAGAAACGCGGTGGAACGGAGTTCTAGAACCTCTTGAAAATGGTCACATGGCTGGTGGCCCAGCACCCGATCTCCAGACAGAGGGGAGCTTAGATTGCCCTCTGCGCCGCTGAGCAGTGCGGAGAGCAATCTAAACTCCCCTCTATCTGGAGATTAGGGGGCGGGGCCACCAGCCATATGACCATTTTCTCCGAGGGCAACCCACTGAGTTCTACCACCTCTTT
The DNA here is from genome assembly GCF_028583425.1 of Eublepharis macularius. Taxonomy (NCBI): domain Eukaryota; kingdom Metazoa; phylum Chordata; class Lepidosauria; order Squamata; family Eublepharidae; genus Eublepharis; species Eublepharis macularius. The sequence goes on from NC_072793.1 coordinate 57,912,721, forward strand.
TCCCAGAAAAAAGCCCTGAGTGGAGGGTATGCTTTACAGCTACCACCGCCTGGCAGACCCCATCCAGGGAACCCCAGATACAAGTCCTTCCCTCATGCTGTATGACTGAGGCGTTAGGAGCTTGAAGAGGGGGAACCCTTTGCCTGGCCAGCCGGGTTGATGCCATTCCAAGAATGGCTCACACCCAGGGCAGCAGGGCTTGCCCAGACAGGTCAAGGCGGAGGTCCAGGGCTGACCCCTGGCTTGATCTGTACCACCAGTTGGCCTTGGCTGCAGTTTATGGGTTATGTGGTGTTTAATAAAGCGGCCCTTAATCCCAATCCTTGTGTCTGTCTCCTTCTTCCGACTTGGGGGGGGGGCAATGTATGGTTTCAGCATCTGAGCTCCATGGGTATCTTTCTGTGTTGGAACAGAAACCACTGCAGAGGTGATTGAAGAGGTGCTGTCTCTTCTCATACATTTAAGGGCTGCCAGCAGTTCTCTTATTAATCTGTGTTTTCAGGGGGTTTCACTGAGAGACTCCCCTACCAGGAGCATGAAAGGGTCTAAAGCAGGGATTCCAGCTGCCTAACTGAACAGGGCTGTCAGAGTTGACAGCACAGATCATCGGTGTAGGCAGGGGGCTTCGCAAACAGAACTTCATGCTGCATCCTTGATTCACAACGTTTGATCTCAAATGCTACCTCTGTTCTCAGATTTAGCCCTGAAGGCAACAGATATTTCCTTATGAAATGAAGATCACTTTTGAAGCATAAACACGAAGGAATACGTTCTGAGCTTGTCACACATAAAAACTCCCCCCCCCCACCTGTAGACTGGTAGAAAAATTTTAGGCAAAGGCAGTTAGTGCTTGTAGTTTATTTGTATAGCTGTAATTGTTTAACATCATTTTGTTAGGTTTCATTAGCAAGGGAATCTAGTGTATTAATTCCCAGATATATCCACTCACACATACATTTTGGTTATCTAAAAAATGAGAGTATTTAGCATTTATATAGGGTGTTAGATTATATAAAGCATTCCACATACAAAGTAATCCTTACCGCAAATTAACCACAAAGGTTAATATTGAGGTCATATTGCAGATGAAGACTGAAAGTCTCAATTCTGATCCAAAAGGTTTCCAGTTCATGGCAGAAATATGTTTTATACCAGGTACCTCCTAGAGTATAATTCATTCTCATTGCACTAGTAAACCTATAACTGGTCAATACCATTTTGGGCTGTAGGTAAGGGATCGGATGTTTGAATGCCCCTGCTGACAAAAGAAAAATGCTTTGCACACAGAACACTAAATATCAGGCATAATTCTGTCTTTTTGTAAGGAGGGAGCCATGGATTATATGCACCCCCACCAGTTCTCTGAAGTGGCACAGCCTAGATACAGGTTAACCACTTCAGTATTTGAACCACTATGCTATAGATGGCCATCATGCAAAACGCAAAAATAAGAAATTTATTCTGTGCAAGCCTCAATGCCCTGACCTGGGTGGCCCAGAGTAGCCTAATCTTGTCAGATCTCAGAAGCTAAGCAGCTTCAGCCCTGGTTAGTATTTGGATGGAGACCACCAAGGAAGTCTATGATCGCTACACAGAGGAAGGCAATGGCAAACCACCTCTGAACATGGCTTGCCTTGAAACCCCTTCAGTGTTGTCATATTTCATCTGCAGCTTGGTGGCCCTTTACATACATACAAACCTCAAAGAAATAAACTGACATTTTATGAACAACTGTGTTCATGTACAACTCACATTCATTCATCGCTGAAGCATTTGTGGAAGTTCTCAGGAGATCATCTGTGCAATATACAGTGCAACTGAATGCATGTCCACTCAGAAGAAAGCCTCTCTTTATTCGATAAGTTTTGTTCCAGAGAAGCAGGCACACATGCACACACAAGCACACACATTCAGTTAACTTGCATAAACAGATACTTGTAAACATAATGGGTCAGGCTTGAGATTTAGTTATTTATGTCATTTATAGTCTGCTTTTCCCACTGAGACTCAAGGCGGATTACATAGTGTGAGATTAGTACAATCAGCAGCAAGGACAAGGGCAGGCATTTCCATACAGTGTCAAGGACATTTCCATAAACAATGTCATAGGGTAAACAAATACAAGTTTACAAAGACATCGCATTAGCAAGGATCCAATATGGGGTTAAAGAATTGCTGAAACAGAACATAATCAATTCTAGGACTGACATTAGACAACATGAAGCACAAACAGTATATAGGAGTACATATTTAAAGCACCAGATAATATGTAAGGCAACATAATGGTGAAGTCTATGGTTCCTCACTCATTAGCGAAACATCTGAGATCCCCTCCCTACAATACTGCCCTCCAATCTGAGTAAAAAGCCTGTTTGAATAATTTGGTTTTGCATTGTTTGTGGAAAGCCAAGAGCATGGGAGCTCTCCTGACCTCCTCAGGCAGGCTATTCCATAGGGTAGGGGCCACCACAGAGAAAGCCCGTGTACAGGCTGGCACCTGCAAGAGACCCTGTTTGGATGAGCAAAGCTTCCGTGGAGGGACATAGGGAGGATGGCAGTCCCGTAGGTATGTCAGGCCAAGGTCGTGAAGAACTTTGTATGTAATAACCAATACCTTGAATTGAGCATGGGATAGGTAGCCAATGGAGTGACTGTAGGATGGGAGTGATATTCATGCTGCATAGCACAAAGGGCAGGGTGTATATTGATGGCCACGCTAGTTCATCATTATGAGTGTACTATACAAATCCACTCTAGTAATGTTTGGAACTTCAAAAACACAATGGCAGAAGGTTAATTTGCTGACTGAGGTTAAAAATATTCTAAACAAGAGCCCTAAGCTTTCACAAAGTTGAACAAGTTTTGTTTCCAGTCCTTTAGCTAAGAAAGGACAATCAATGTAACAGATACAAACATAAGAGATGGTAAGAAAATGTACAGAAAAGTTTGTATTGTTTCTACAAATAAATCTGTTTACCAGAGTTACAAGACAGTTTGGTGTTAGTGAAAAATGAAGCCAGATCAGATTTGTCAAGGGTTGCTTAATGAAATTTTGTGAGGTCTGAAGATTTATAAAATGTAGAAGCCTGATATTTCTTCCCTTCCATTGATCAAATATGCACCATTGGTAATTGTACGAGATCTGTAAATTCAACCTGAAGAAAGAAAGCACTACATGGAATAATGCCATATTCAAACAGGTGTAGCTGTTAACTATCTTTGGACTCACTAAACACAACAAATACAATGAGGAGAAATTTAAAGCTAACCTAGAGAACAAATATATCACCTTTGATGTCATGTCAGCTCCAGCCAAAGCAAAACTCCTGCTGCAGAAAACCTGCTTTATGTTATTGAAGCCAATATCCAATAGAGAAATGGGAACCCAGCAGCCAGCGAAGCACAGGTGAGAAACATTAGCATTTTTTCAACATTTTCCCTGTTCCAACTGGCCACACTTTCAGATCAGTTAAAAAAACCAATAGAAATCACAATAGTTTCCCATGCAATCTCATTTAAAACTATTTATTTCAGTATTCTCAAATCTAGAGGAGAAAACCTTGGTTACCGTGATGAATTAATGATAATCTTTAAGGGTTTATCAGAGCTGCAAGAACTAATCAATTTAATTGGAAGATAGATTAACTACTCTATGGGACCAGTGTTGATGGGCAAAGATAAATATTAATTCACAAGAATCAGAATCATGGTAATACATGTTTTTGAGGTTGTTTTGAATTTGGTGCTTTGCTATAAAAGGAAATGGAAAATAAAATATTAAATATGAGCATTCCATTTTATAGAGAGTGGTAGCTTTTGTATGTTGTCTTCAGTGCTGTCTGCTCAGACTAGCAGTGGCTCTCCAGGGTCTCAGTTGGAGCTGTTTCACATCACCTACCACCCGATCCTTTTAATTGGAGATGCCAGGGATAGAAACTGGGACCTTCTGTATGCTAAGCAGATACTCTACCACTGAACACAGTCCCTACCTGTATAGTATTATGCAAATGTATTTAAATGAACAGATAATAAAAAACAGCTGATGAATCGAACAGTTCTTTCTTTGCTAGGTTGACAAGTTACTGTGTAGTCCAAGTGCATCCCTCTTAGTAATCTAGCAAATGGTTAGAAACCTCTGGCGCTCTTCGAATGCAATAAGTCTAGAATGTCAAAAGATTGCATTCAACTAGTGCAAGATTTTTTTCCCAATGAGGCACCAGCATTTTGACAACTTGCATTAATTAATGCTGCTGCAATTAATGTTACCATTATTTTATATGTTATTAAATGATCTCATAGCGCTTCAGTTTCTTGAATGAGAATTAAATAAACTGGGGAAGTATTAAAGGAAAGGACATTGGCATATGAAGTAATGGAATGACTTCTTTCCCTTTCAGGATGAATGATATCCATGAAGGCGTAGCAGCTGCTGCCAGCTTATACTAACAATTACAATGAAAAACAAACACGCGTGGTAGGCAGCATGTCTTGGGATGGTTAGAACAGGACTGGTCTGCTTCAGGTTTCAGTATTTTTTTCTTCAGAATAACAGTGTGGAGCACTTTCTTGTTTACAGGATAAACACAAGGGATGGAGTCTATCTGTGTTGCTCAAAGGAGCGGCTGCCAACCCATAACATTGTGCAGAATGCAAAAATTCCATAGCTCTCTCCCTCTGGAGAATTACACAGCAATCTTCTTGCATTCAAGTTTTAGGGTAAACAACATTTAAGTCATCAAAGGAGACAAGATGCCAGGTATGTTTGGAGCAATGTTTTATTTGCTTGCTTCCCAGATGCAGGAACCTAATCTGACAGGACAGTATCATCAGGGCACTTGAGCATGATGTAAATGAAGCACGTCAACGACAGATACTGGAACAATTATCAACATCAGCTGTAGAGTATTCTGGGATGCCTGGGTTTTCATTCATCCATTTGAACTGTAGGGCAATCTAATGAGGCAAATTAAGTTTTGCTCTCCTGCCCAATATTCACTGCTTTCTCCAATTTCATGTCATAGTTAACTTTTAGGAAGAAGTATTCTTGAGGAACACTAAAACAGAAGCTAGAGAAAATATGGACCCTGTATGAAAATCAATCAAATGATTTAATCTGTAACAATTATGTATTATGCATTTAAGTTTATTTATTTATTTTATTCAATTTATACCCCGCCCTCCCCACAAATGGGCTCAGGGTGGCTTAGTTACTCATTGTGTACATCCAATTATAACTCTGGTAGAAAGTTACACCAAGAAGATAAGTATAGACAGTTTTTGGTTATGATGTATTATGCAATGTTCTATAGAGTGGTATCCCTGTGACAAGCCTAGATACTACATTTAATTATATTTCTGAAACATAGATGAGTTTAATACATGGTCAGTTGCAAGGATTAATATTTGAACATATGCATTTGTGATCGAACTAAGGCACTGATTATTACATATTTATGGAACTGGAGCAAAGTAATTGACATATTACCTTATGCGGCTCTGGTTTTGCTAAATCGTTTCCTGGGATCTCACTCATCTGAAAAACATCTCTTCTGTTCACATTTACTTGGATATGCATCATTAAAAAGACAATCCAATCCTTTCCTCCCTGGACTCCGGAGCTACTGAACAGCTGGAATAGTAATTCTCATCTTGAAACAAAAAACTGGTATTTTTACATCTTCCACATCTGTGATTTCTGCTACGATGACTATAGTGACGATTACTGCTGTATTTTCTGCAGCTGCTACTATCACCTTTGTTATATTACAAGGGACATCAAAGTTATCCAGTTTATTTTTATAGTATGTGTAGCTCATACTTTTTAAAACCTCCATTTGACTGTGGCCATACTCTATATTATACTTGATCAGATAGTTAATTGATCCATCGTTGTACTTGTTGCAAAAACGTCCTTCACATAGATTTTAATTCCAAACTCAAAAGTGAATTTTGATGTCTTTATGAGTACATGCCCAATCTCAATCTTCTCCTTCCTGCCCCATGTGCTCTGTTTACAAAAGTACCACTGACTCGGGCACAAGTATCAGCACTTGAAACCACAGATGTTCCAGTTCATAAATTTAATTGTGACATAGTTTATGCAATTCCTTGCACAACTAAGTGCAGCTATGTATTTCTAATCTTATTCCTTAATGATTGCAGGGAAACTTCCTTTGCTGGCCTCCATTCCACTTGCTTAATGCCTGCTACTCTACAGAATATCTCATCACTTTATAGAGATACATGGCAGTATAGAAACACCATCATGGAGATGTGACATCAAGATATTTTTCAGCCAAACTGTATTCCTGTTATATCACCCTTAGCAGAGTTCATTCAATTATTAACTTGAGAAATGATAGAAATCTTTACATTCCATGAATAAAAGCACTTCTGCTTCATTGCAGTCTCTCTGTATCGTTATGTTCTGTGACCCTTCCTTTAGAATATATTACTATCACAGTACCAATTGAGGTCACTAATCTGTCCATCGCTGGGCTGAAATATTCTCAGGTCTGAGAAATGCAGGATTCACATCCCAGGTGATCTGAAAACAGAGCTCCCTGTGCTCTCTCTCTCTCTGAATCCATGTCCCATCATTCCCAACCAGATGTTTTGCTGGACTCCTACTACACTGATAACATCACAGAAATCAGCCATAGATGGAAACATACATTAGCTTCTCACACTATATAATCCTCCTCGTCGCAGTTTTAGTTTTGCTACATCTTACACACAATAAGTAAATGGAATACTGGAAGGATATAAAACTTTTTTTTTACAACAGCAAACCACAAATGATAATCTTCACCAAATGTGACAACAGAATTGACTGTTTAGTAAGGGGGGGGGCTGACCTGGATAGCTCAGGTAAGCCTGATCTCGTGAGATTTGGATTTGGTTAGTACTTGGATGGGAGACCTCCAACGAAGACCAGGGTTTCAGAGGCAGGCCACCTCAGTCTCTTGCCATGAAATGCCCCCCCCCCGGCGGTTGCCATAAGTCAGCTATGACTTGAGGATGCTCTCCACCACCAAGTAAGGGGGAAAAAAGATTGTGTGACACAGCTTTTGGCAAATGGAATGAGCAATGTGAGAGAAATTCCTAGTTCAGGAGTCAAAGGGAAGCTTGAACTTGGAGCACTTTCAAGGGAGATGAGTGTACAATAATTTCATTAAGCCAGTCAATTTAATAAAGTTCTGTTCTGCTTTCTGTTACTAATAAGTGTGGGAGTCCCTTAATCTGGGCTGCCTAACCTACCAGCTAAAAACAGAAGCAATGCTATTATAAATAATATGAATGGGAGAAAGCTTAGTAGTGGTAGCAGTGTTACTTGAAAACATCTTTAAATACATAATCCAGAAAGTATCTGGGTTTCCATCATCTTCTTACATTCTGAAAGCCAACAAGTTTTGAGACTGCCTGGATGGGAGATGGCCAGGGTGCTTCTTGCAAGGCATTATGACAAAAACAGAGACTTGTGAATGGGAGTCAGTTTAGTTTCTTTCATTTTTGTTATTAATTTCTAAAAGGACTATTTTATCAGATTGTTATTGGATTGTTTCATTTGTTTTTGTTTTATTTTTATTTCTTTCACTATTGTTATTATTTCCCAATTTTGTTAACAAAATATTATTTTGTTATTATTTCCCAATGGTTTCAATGTAAGACCCCCTTTTCTTGGGTCTGTACCTTCGTGGTTTGTTTTCCATCCAAATTCCATGGTTTTCTGAATTCAAGAGGTTGTAGTGTTCCCAAAGACACCCATATACTTACATTTCAGACAAATGGAATGCCACCCTCCCCCTTAAGCAATTAAAGCCGCCGATGTTTAACATTAAAGTCTATGGGAGAATTAATAGGAAAGATTCTAAACAGTAATGCACACAGCAGTATAGCCACTTAGCTTGAAGAACAGAGGCATGAGGAAGAGGCAGACTCACAAGCATTTGGTGGCACAAGGAGGGTAGTTTGCCTTCCTTGGCCAGGAAGGCAGGCAACATCAAGAAGATCTTGAGGAAGTTTTGCTTTGATGTGGCATAAGCAGGGCTTTTTTCCAGCAGGAACGTGGTGGAATGGAGTTCCAGAACCTCTTGAAAATGGTCACATGGTTGGTGGCCCCGCCCCCTGATCTCCAGACAAAGGGGAGTTTAGATTGCCCTCCGCTCAGCGGCACGGAGGGCAATCTAAACTCCGCTCTGTCTGGAGATCAGGGGGTGGGGCCACCAACCAGGTGACCATTTTCTCCGAGGGCGACCCACTGAGTTCCACCACCTCTTTTCCCAGAAAAAAAGCCCTGGGCATAAGGTATGGAGAGCAGCAGACAAACAGAAGAATATAGACTGTAAGGTAAAATTTGGCTCAACAAGGTAGGTGTTGGAAGGAGAAAGGAAGGCAAACTTCTACCCCATATCCTTTAGGTCTGGAATACCTCACACATGTATGTAATTCTACATGTGTGAGACTGCAATAACTAAAGAAACCAGAACAAAACAAAGATGGGGAATTTGTTTTGTTTTCATATTAAGATAATTACAAAGTACTTTATTTTGTAATTACTAACAAAAATGCACAAGTCTACAAAACAATGGAACATAATAAAGTACAAAGTACTTTATTTTGTAATTACTAACAAAAATGCACAAGTCTACAAAACAATGGAACATAAGCATTTTAGAAAATCCTTATGCAAAATAGTCTTCAATCAGAGTATCAAAACTGCCTTTCTGTTCCAATATAAGATGTATCTAGTCCCTAACTCCATCTTTAACAATAGCCAGCCAGATCTAATGTCCCAGGGCATTCACAAGCAACAAATCATGGTGACAGAAGTGTTAAATAGTGGGTTCAGACACGAGGTGATTCAACAGCTCTTTATTTAGCAGGAACACAACACACACTGACAGACTGAACAGAAGCCCTCAATATATATACAGCAGCTCCACCCCCAGAATAACTGATAGCCAATGAGAATACATACTTTAGAATACCATCATTTGCATAAACTATATACAATGTTTGAAGTAAACAGGCCACTGATTGGTCTTTATTATAGAGGACCGATTGGCTGCTGTCTTGAGAAAGTAACCAGTGATATTGCAGGGATTATGGACCAATGAGAATGCAGGCTTTGGGAGCCTTGACTGAACCTCAAGCTCAACACAGTATAGTGCATTACAATCAATACAGTAACTACTTTAGAGGCCTTGCTCGGCCCAGTACACAACACCCCTCCCCCCTTAGTTTGGAATACCCTGTTGTTCGCAGATAGGCTGGGGAAGGTGAGCCAGAATATATTACAGGCCCTGAGCTCAATACATCACAAGAAGGAAGTTACTTATTGAACTTTTACACTGCGAGCATTGCTAGATTATCCTTATTATATTTCCTTAGTCATTGCATAAAACTGCATTACCTAATGGTCATTATTTCATCATTTAGTAAGGAATTCCATTAAGCTGAATTGCTTGAAGTAGTTTCTTTGCTTTTCCACAACATCTTGCCCATGAATTTCATTGGATGAAACCAAATTCTAGAATTGTGTATTGTTTATGTTTAAGAGAAAATGAAAAATGGATCAGTTTCCATGGCTTTATAGATCTATGTAACTCCCTGTAAAGCGTTTTTAGGTGTCTGACAGGATTATCCTAACCAGAGTTACATTCTTCTAAGTCCATTGATGTTGGCGGGTTTAGAAGGGTGTGCCTTTACTTAGGATGTCACTGTGACAGGCCCAAGAATTGAATATTTATATGAACCCCCCTTCACTGTATCCTATGAAGGGGATTTACATCACCCTCACGCCCGCTCTCCCTTCATTGGGCTGACAGGCTTAGCCGCTCACTCTCTGACTGCTTGCTCTCATTCTTCCTTGCTCCTACTCTGCTCTGTCTCCCAACAACTCTTCATTGGCCTCCCTGTCCAAGATCACCTTTATAGGGACTTCCTGGTGGGCAATCCTTGCCCATCTCCCAGACTTTGCCCTGCCTGTGGCTGACCCATGCCATCCTCGGATGACTGCCAGCAGGGCTGGCCTACCTGAGGGCTCCCTCAAACTTCCCCTGCTCTTGACCCCTCCTGGGGTTTTTTGAACTGCCCTGCAGGGCACAGCTGGCTGGGCCTCATCAGACCATGTGGCCATGCAGCTTATGAGACACAGCTTGACTTGCCCCCATCCTGTGGCACTCCCCGGCCTTGCAGTTGGCCCTACTGCTGTTCCCTTGGCCGCCGCTGCTCTTGTGGATGTAGCTACCAACCAACTAGGGGACTCTTCCAAAAAATCAAGGAATGGAAGGCAAGCCTATCGGGGGCAGCTAACAATATAATCTATACAATTTATTAAACAATTTATTGCTAACATACTCATAAAGTGCCAAGTGGTCCAAGTGCAAATCTTGATATATGAGTTCAATGATTTACAGAAATTCAATAAGTTTACAGCAATACATACATACATTTGTATGTGAGTATATTGAGTGAGATTCTCTAAGAGTACATTGGTGCAAATGAAATTCTTCAAGACTACATTGGATGATATGAATTTTATTTCTTCTAGTGAAATTTGTTGAAGCCTTTGAAAAAGTGAATAGTACGAAACAAGATTACAATGCTAGCACACGCCCATCAGGCTCCGCCCATCTGTGAATGAGCAGGCTTTGTCCAGTTTTGAAAGGCCACATATCCCATATTTGGCTTGAGTCAAAAGCTTTATTGAACTGTATGGATATTGACTAGAAGAATAATAATTTGAACTTCCAGTGAAGACCTTCCAAGGAAATGGTCTTCCACCATCTGAAAAAGAAAATGGAGAAAAGTCATTAGACTATAAGTTCCATAAGGATTATATACTTACCTGTATGTTAGTTCTGATCTCTACTACACATTGTTTATACTATTGCTGTAAACTTATTGAATTTCTGTAAATCATTGAACTCATATATCGAGATTTGCACTTGGAGCACTTGGCACATTATGAGCACGTTAGCAATAAATTGTGTAATAAATTGTATAGATTATATTGTTAGCTGCCTCCGATAGGCTTGCCTTCCATTCCTTGTGGATGTGGCAGCATCCCTTATCCCTCCGTGGACCGTACTGTTGCTTCCGTGGCCTCTGCAGGCTGCACCATTGCCCTGGGCCTCTGTGGGCCGCACTGCCACTCCTGTGGCTTCTGGCCATCTTGGCAGGATTTCCAGCCTCCCGGTGGACTGTGGAGGTAAGTCTGGGGGGTGGTGGTGGTGTCATCCCCAGAGAGGATTCCTGTCCCCAAGTAGCAACATTTTAAGCTGTAGCAGGAGAAGGAATGGGAAATGATGGAAATGCTTTCCACCTGCAGCAATTTCTAGTGGATTGTAAGGATAAAGTTTTTTTTAAGCAATGGGTGGGGAGGAACAATCAATAAGGCACGATGGAACTGTTGTGGTTATTAGGCAGAGGAGCTTCAAGAGAAGATTCTCTAAAAGTACAGCCCTCTGGTTAATAATATTCAGTATTGTTAACTTACAAAAATCCCTGCCTTGTTTGCAACCAGAGAACACCACCTGCTAGAAAGAGTTAGAGTGATGGCTCTATCAATCTACCTGCCAGTTAGATCATCAGCAAAGCTATTGGTCTGGCTGGGCAGGATAGGAGATAACAAAGAAAGGTGTCAATGGCCTAAATGTTGATTTAATTTGTAAGTCAAAGAGATAATAAGTCTACTGCTTCACCCTTACCAAAGGATCTGCACCACAATCATTTGACTGACCTTTCTGGCACCTTCTGTAGCCCTGTGACATCTTTTTTGAGATGAGGCCGTCAGAACAGCACACAGCATTCTAAATGTGCTTGCGTTATATATTTTATATCATGGCATTATAATATTTTCAGGTTTAATTTTGATCTTTTTGCTAATAATTCCTCCTATTGAATCTGTTCTTTTTATTGCTCTGCCTCCAGCATACTAAGTTTACATTTTCAGTGACCTTTCCTTTATGACCTCAAGATATTTTTCCTACTTCTTTTGGTATATGCTGAATTAATTTTGTATCATCTATTAGTTTGTTGCCCAGTAACCCTGCTGGGTAAGAACCTTTTGGAGCTCTGCACAGTTAGCTTGGATATTCATTATACTGAATGATTTGGTATCATCTACAAACTTGATTATACACTCTCTACTCCAGTTCTCATTGGTGAGTAAGGGCCAAGCTACAAGTGACGAATGACACTTGAGCGGCAAGTGAACAGACTCATATGTATTCCTCCCTGTTCACTTGCACTCCACTTGTGCTCTAACAGGGCAAGTGGAGTGCAAATGGAGAGCAAGTGAACAGGGAGGAATACATGTGAGTCTGTTCATTTGCCGCTCAAGTGTCATTTGTCACTTGTTGCTTGGTTCTAAGTTAGATAACATACAGAACCTTGGAGGATGCAATTATTTCCCTTTCTCCACTTTATCCCCTGACACTTTCTAGTTTTAATACATCCAATTCACAAAAGACCTTACCTATTGCCCTATAACTATCAAACCTTTCTTAGGAGATTTTTCTGACCAAATACCTGGCAAAAGTATGTACGTTAGCACACTTAGAGAATTGGAAGAAATCATGGTAGAAAGACACTGCCTATTCACATGTGCTTCATGAGGCTCTCATACTTGTTTATCAAGCTCAGCTGCAGTTTAGGTAAAGGTCTTTCATATCACCTACTACCAGATCCTTTTAACTCTTTTTTTTTTGAAAAGTTTTTATTGGATTAGAAATCAATCAGTATTATGCTCATTACAATCCATTTCCTTTAAATATTCCAGTTCTAACCCCCTCCCTTTCCCCCCCTTTTGTTGACTTCCAACAGTTTTCCAACCCCTTATCCATTTTCCCCCTACTCATTTCATACTTATTTTATTCTAATAAACATATACTTTCACTCTCTTCTAAGCTTATCTATTATAACACCGTGCTATCTCTGTTCCCTTTCCCACTTAACTTATCAACTAGACATTACATTCCTGGCATATACCCTTTAATAATAATAATCATTTATCTATTTTTTGTATTCTATACTCTATCTTACACATTCTAGTCTCATCAATATGGGACAAACAATTTGTCTCACATTCTACATGACTTTAAGTACTTCTATAAACATAATATATATTCAACATAAGTCAATCAATTTAACCTATACTCTGTATGTTACTCTTTACTTCCTTCTACCTATCTTATGTTCATTATATTTTAATTATATAATTTCTCCATTATACAGTTATCTGCCGGCAATGATCAATCAATTTGACCCATACACTGCATATTTCTGAGTACTTCTATGAACACAATATGCATTCGGCACAGGTTAAACAATTTAACTCATATTCTGTATATTACTATATATTTCTTTCCACCATTCTTATATTCATTCTGTTTTGATTATATAATATCTCCGTTAAACAGTTATCTGCCAGAAATAAAACTAATTAATTTCTATCCTTATAATTCTTTATAATTATTATAATAACACCTCTATTACTTAATACTATATTTAATAGTCAGATAATATAATTGCTTAGAATTTCTCCTTTAACTTTCCTCCCCCCGGTAAAATCACTTCCCTCTTCTTTTGTTGTATTTCAGTAATTTTCAAACTGCCACAGTTCTCCTCCCACCTCCCATTTTTTCACCAAATATTGTTTCAACTTCTCCCAATCCATATTAAACTGTCCTGGATCAAGGTCCCTCAGTTTCCTTGTCATTTTGTCCATTTCCGCCATGTACAGCAATTTGTAAATCCAGTCCTCGATAGTTGGCACTTCTTGTACTTTCCACTTTTGCGCATACAAAAGTCTAGCCGCTGCTGTCATGTAAAATAACAATGTCCTGTATTATGCCGGAATATCCTCCATTCCCAAGTTCAGTAGCAGGAGTTCTGGGTTCTTATTCACTTGAAATTGTAAAATCTCACTTATCGCTCTTATTACTTCCCCCCAGTACTGCCTAGCTACCTCACAAGTCCACCACATGTGGTACAACGATCCTTCATGCTTTTTACATTTCCAGCATTTATTAGACATGTTCAAATTCCCTAACGCAATTTTCTTTGGTGTCAAGTACCAATGATAAATCATTTTGTAGACATTCTCTTTAATATTAGTGCATGTCGTGATCTTCAATGTATTTTTCCACAATTATTCCCACGCCTCCATTGTTATTTCTTTATTAAAATTTATAGCCCACTTCACCATTTGCACTTTGACTATCTCATCTTCTGTGTACCATTTTAACAACACTTTATAAGTCTTAGAAATTTCCTTTTTATCCTCTTGTAGAATTACCTCCTCTAATTCCGAATTCTCCATTCTTACCTTGCTGGTAAGTCCTTTTCATTGTCCCTCAAAAACTTTTCCATTTCTAATTCAGATCTGATGCGCTTTTTCACTCCTCCAAATTCAAAGGATATTCCTTCCGGTAGTTCCCATCTATACCTTATTTTCATGTCCTTCAGAATCTGGATTAAAGCTTTGTATTTTTTCCGATCTAGCAACACCGATCTGGGTACCTCCTTCATAATAATAACCGTCTTGCCATCAACCTCCAATGGTTCTTGAAATTGTTTGCTCACAATCATTTCTCTTATATTTCTAGTCGTAAATTGCACAATCACGTCTCTTGGTAATTTCCTCTGGGTCACAAATCTTAAATTTATTCGATACACCACATCTAGGATAGCCACAGTTTCCTCCTCCTCCTTTCCCAGGTATTCAGCTAACACCTCGGTAATCTGTTCTTGGGCCGTCTTTCCTTCTACCTCCGGCAAGCCGCGAAACCTCAGCTGCTTCTCCATATGCTTGCTCTCCGCAACTGCCATTCTTCCCCTCATCACCCTCATCTCTGTTCGTTGTGTGTCTGCAAGGTTCTCCACCGCATTTTCCACTACATTGACTCCCCCCTCGCCCGAGATCAACGCGCCCTGAGGTTCTTGAGCGTTCTATGCCTGTTCTCCGCCTGAGAACAGTTGGCCGCGAGCTTGATTTGCCCTGCCGGCCATTAAAACGGCTGCCCGGTCAGCTCAGCACTTAGAGCTGTGTTAGACCTCCATGGATCCCAAACCGGAAGTCTCCAGATCCTTTTAACTCTTGGTGATGATTGAACCTGGGACCCTATCACTGAACCATGACTCCTTTCCCAGTGTATACAAATTGTAAGGAACGTGTAATTTGGAAACCTGAAAGAGACCCTTCCCTTTGGAAGCGAAATATCGCGTTTTCTCGCGCGAGTTTTGCGCGAGGTCGTGCAAAACTCGCGTGAGAAAACGCGATATTTCGCGTTTTACGCGCGATGACGCGCGACAACGCACAACGTTTTGGATTGCAGAGGGCCGTCTGGAATCGGCCCTGGGCAGGTAATGTTAACTCTCTCACTTTTTTTTTGCTGAGAATTTAGGGGTGTGTGTTTTTTTGGTGTGCCTTAAGAGTTTTAGATTAAACAAGCTACTTGGCAATTGTTTTCTTTTATAATTCTCTGTTTTGGTTGTCTCACTATTGTTGGTATTTGGTTATTTTTTTGCCAAGGGTTATTTGAATTTTTTTTTAATGTGAATTGTTTGAATTGTGATTTTTTAAAATTGTAAATCACCTTCACATCCATTATGGTGATCTATAAATATGGTGAATGAATAAAACTAACTACTTTCAAAACTTCTAGTAAAGATGCTGATAGTAGACATAAATTGTAGTTTAAATATCAATTTTCCCTCCATTTCTTTAAGCACTATTGGAAGAATGTCTTCGGTCCCTAATATCCAGATGACTTCTTAATGTCAGAAGTAGTTATAGTAGTTCAATTTCTATTTGACATAGTTCTTCAAATGTAAAAAAAATAAAGAAATCTTTGGGGCAGTGATTAAAATGATTCATTCAATTTCTCCATCCTTTTTTCATGCTGGAAACACTATGTTGTATCTAAAGTTCGTTCTCTACCAAAGGGAGAAGGACTGAATTTCACTAATTTCCTCTCCTCCTCTGTGCTGTTCCTGACAATATCCTGTTCCTCTCAGGAGTAGCTTTTCATGGCACTCAGTGGGCTTCAGATAAAAGCGGGAATCATAAAAAATTGTCCCTCTTCTTCCACTAGTAGAAGCACGTTCTCTGTTGTGACCCTTATCTTATGGAATGGCTTGCCTATTGAAGTTAGGAGGGCTCCCATTCTCCTGGCTTTCTACAAACGATGCAAAATTGAATTATCCAGATAACAGGGCTGTATTGCAATGAATTAGTTCAGAAAGATGCTTTGGTAAAGAGATAGGGACTATGGGCTATACTACTGTGCACTATCTGTTGGTGTTTAAATGTTTATGCTCTTTTTCCAGCTCTGTTTCAGATTTCTGCTTGTTTTCAGATTTCTACAATCCAATCCATATTGCAGTGGGTATTGGATGTCCCATCCTGTTGATCATTTTATCTTAATCTGTTTAATCTGCCTTGAGTCTTAGTGAGAAAGGTGGACTATAAATAACATACATAAAATAAAAATAAATAATAAATCTATATATCAGTAGAAAATAGCACCTATGTCCTTATTGTATGAACTGTTTAACTCACTTTGACTTTTGAAGGCAAACCTTTTTTTAAAAAATTCACACACCTTAAGGATAAAATGCTTTCTTTTGGCAGTTGAAGCTTTAATCCAAGTTTTCCAAAATCTGTTTTGCTCCCTTTTTTTGTACTTTATCCTTAAGGCATGTGAAAGCTTTAAAAAAAATCTGTTTGCCTTCAGAAGCCTAAGAGGGTTAAAGATCCTGTATGAAAGGGGCCTTAGACTTAACCAATTTTCTTCTGTGTTGGTTTGAACAACCTAATGAGCAGCATTCTTCTCATTTTACAGATGAAGAACGGATCTTGTGTGTGTTTTTATCAATGTGGCTGAGTGCAACAGCAACAATAAACTGAATTGTTGTTATATATGGTTGAGTGTAAGCCAAATACATAACACATGGTGTATCCATTCTGACTTCCCATTACCTGATAAAGAAGGTATGCTTATAATTATGAAAAGTGAAGTGAGGAGAGATTAGGGCAAAGTAGTGTCATAGAAGTCTAACAGAATCTAAACAGGGATATTTCATATCACCACAAGAACCATGTGCACATGTGTTTCCCACAAGGAATACTGTTCAACAGGTGACTTTGAAGAGACCACCAACTCACAGTCCTCAGGATCATGATCTGGTAAAGGAATAATGGTGAAAATCTGGGGAAAAATACAAAACCGAATACTGTATGTTTTCACTCAGTGCTTGTTTTTGTTTGCAGGAAACCACTGGATGAATCAGTCCTATTGTTCCAATGTGAACTCCATGACATTAGGATTAGAAATAAAGGTACAGAGTGATCATTCCAGTTAGATTGCTTAAATTATTGCCAGGCTTGGCATAGCAAAGAATTTCTGTTAGTGGCATCTTGGGAGGAATTTTGTTCTTGACCCTCTACATTTTATACAGCAGAACAAAACAAAAAACAACCACCCCTTTTAATGATTACTATCACAGGTTTAGTCACCCAGCCATTCAGTCAGTCAGCCACCAACTGACAACTGCTGTCTAGTTTCCAACTCCCCCATTTTCAAAACTCTTTTCCATCCCTAAGCTGGTGGAGTTATACACATACATAGCCAGAGGATGTGTAGAATTGGACAAGGAGAGCTATTCAGTACAGCTTAGTAAGAGTGTGGGAACCAGGCTGTTGATTAGGTCTGTACTTAAAAAATAATTCTTGGTATTGGGAGTTCTTAGCTTTACTGTTTGCTGTGTAAGGGAGGGTTGCAGGGATGGTATTTATGGAGTTTTAGTTCCATTATGGAGATGTAAAAACATTCATAAAATCCAAACGCAAAAAAGGCTCTTTTCATCTTGCAAGTTCACCTGTTTTCAGTTCAGTTACAGTTTACAAGGCATTCCTTCTTTCATTGTGCTTCTAGAGCTTATTACTAGTAGAAAAAGCAAATGACCAAATGCCAAATAATTGATTCAAAAGATGCATTGCAGCAAATCAACATTCCCAGAGAGAATGGTCTGAGGACGCAGCACAAATGTGCTGCAAAAACAGTAGCACCAAGCAAATTACTCATGTTAATGAAGGAATCACATTTTCAACAGTATGGAACCTAGGTCTGCAGAACAGCTATAAAGTGGAACACAAGCACCAATAAAATTAATATGAAAACAAGTAAATCAAAGCATGTGATATCACTCTTACTGAATGCAGTTTTGCTAGGGTAGGTGTGTGCAAGGCATTCAGTTATTCCAAACAGCTCATCAGGCCGTGTTATAATTAGAGATGGGCACAAACAGCAATATGAACAAAAAAAAGCCACAAACATCCCAATACGCTGTTTGAGAGCAAGCTGTTCATGAGGCCCCATTCCTGGCGAACATGTGTTCGTTCCAAGCCCTCTTCATGGTGTTCATCAGCCATTCATAAAGCCAGACAGTCTGGCGCCTTTCAATCAATTCCCCTGGCAACATAGGCATGGACTGTCTGAACTCTGTCTGAACTCCTTCTGGCTTTCCTTCTAACTTGTAACCCCTCAAAGTAGCTTCCAGCAGGCAGTTGTTTTTTCCACTGTGAAAAGAAAATGACAGGAAAGGGAGTGACCCATGGATCATGGCTTTCCCAGGGTCCAATCTCTCTGAAACTTGGGAGGTCTTCAGAGGACAGCGGGGACTATGTCCCCTGCAAATTTGGTGGGTATTGGACATTGGGAAAGTCCATTTGTAACCCCTCAAAGGAGCTTCCAGCAGACAGTCCAGTTACTGCCACTGTAAAGAGAAAATAAGAGGGAGACCCATGGATCATGCCTTTTGCGGGGTGCAATCTCTCTGAAACTTGGGAGGTCTTCAGAGGACAATGAAGACTATGTCCCCTGCAAATTTGGTGGGTATTGGACATTGGGAAGGTCAGTTTGTAACCCCTCAAAGTAGCTTCCAGCAGACAGTCCAGTTTTTGCCACTGTAAAGAGAAAATGACATGAAAGGGGGAGACCCATGGATCATGCCTTTCCTGGGGTGCAATCTCTCTGAAACTTGGGGGGGGGGTCTTCAGAGGACAGTGAGGATTATTTCCCCTGCAAATTTGGTGGGTATTGGACATTGGGAAGGTCAATTTGTAACTCCTCAATTAGCTTCCAGCAGACAGTCCAGTTTTTGCCACTGTGAAAAGAAGATGACATGAAAGGGGGAGACCCATGGATCATGCCTTTCCCGGGGTGCAATCTCTTTGAAACTTGGGGGTCTTCAGAGGACAGTGAGGATTATTTCCCCTGCAAATTTGGTGGGTATTGGACATTGGGAAGGTCAATTTGTAACTCCTCAATTAGCTTCCAGCAGACAGTCCAGTTTTTGTTACTGTGAAGAGAAAATGACATGAAAGGGGGAGAACCATGTACTCTCTCTGGCTCAAGTTCAGTTAAGTCCCAAGGGGGCCTTTCTGGCTCCCACGAACCTCCAACTACAAACATGTTCGTGAACATGTCATGTCCGTCGATGTTCATGAATCCCTGTTCGTGGATGGCAATGAATGAACAACAAACATCGTGTTTAGTTTTTTTTCCTGTTCGTGCCCATCTCTAGTTATAATACCAGTTCTAAAAGTTTTCATATAGCCCTGTGCATCAGCTCCCTGAAGGGCAAGTGCTAAATGAGTGGTATGCTTGTGTGTGTTCCCTGATAGGAGAGAGCTGTTGTAGAGTAGTGGTTAAATGGTTGTGTTGCAAGCCAGTACTCTGCTGGTTTGAATCCCACTGCTGCTGTGAGCCAGCAGATAGCCTTGGGATTC
Source organism: Eublepharis macularius (assembly GCF_028583425.1). Lineage (NCBI taxonomy): Eukaryota > Metazoa > Chordata > Lepidosauria > Squamata > Eublepharidae > Eublepharis > Eublepharis macularius. The sequence continues at coordinate 57,932,522 of NC_072793.1, forward strand.
AGCCTTGGGATAGCCTCTCAGCCCCAGCTCCCCATCTGTATCGTGGGGATAATGATAACACTATGTTCACCGCTCAGAATAAACATACTGTCATTATATTATTACTTGCCAGAATGGTGAATGAATTTCAGAAATGAAATCATTGTCTGTGTTCTAGCCTCAGTCAAATAAAGGTTGCAGGTCTGAGCTGTCCAACTTTAGAGTCAGCACAACAATAATGGTGTAGATGAAGGAAAAGCAGAAACCATAGAAAGGAGCACTCCAGTTGCTCTGACACAAATTAAGACACCAAACAACAGTGTGAGTTAAGCTGTATTTTATTGTTTTATAAACAGCTTAACTGCAATAAATCACATTTTCGTTCTTATTTGTGTGGGTGTCCTAAGAGGCTACCTGATGGATTTGCCAGCATTTGAGCAAAATCACCCTGGCTCAAAACTTGGAGCAGTAATGTAACTGGACCTCATCTTTTCTGAAGTGTATACCAAAATATGCTGAAGGATGCTGTTCATTAAAAGCATTGTCCTAAGCTAGGTAACATGAGGATTTAGATGAGAGAGTTTGGTCCCCGGGCCTTTGGGCTGATCAGCCTAGTGTCTGGTTTGGTTAGCTCTTAGGGTACATGCCAATCGAATTAAGTTGAAGAATCTTACAGGTCTAACCTGTCCCAGTATGACCAGGCTTATTTTTCTGACAACCCATTTTAACACAATCACTATGAAGCAGCTAACAAAAGAACCACCACCACCACCCTGTTCCTGCTAGGCCCACAGTGACCAGTCGATTCCACACAGCTTTATGAAGGGACGGAAAAAGGCTCAGGCCTGCAAAAATTTGGCTCTGGTGAGAATGAAGACATTCTCACAATGCCCTTCTCTAATTGGCTCTCAAAAGCCCAGTGACATGTCTGACCAATCCCTGGCATCCTCAGTTTGAAACATGTAGTGATAACAATCAACAGTTCCTTGTTGTAAAGCATGGATTTTTTTAAAAAAACAACAACCTTATAAGAATGCCAAAAAACTTTCCTCTAGTGTGAGCAGTTTTGTAAAACAGGTACAGATCTATAGTGCTGTCAGTTCACCCTGTCAGAGGGCCCTGTCCACCTTCCTTGCAGACTCAGTGAAGCATTGCCCTTGACCTTGATAAATTCACTAGGTTCAAGACAGAGTTGTGAAATAAGTACTAAGTGCTGCAGCAGCTGTCTTTAGTTTAAAAAATGCCCAACAGGAAACAGTACAACTTGAACAGAAGTTTAAAGAACTTTGCCTTTGCTTGTAAACTTATATCTTAAAGGTATTTTTCTTCCTTGTAAGAAGATAAGGGAGTTGCCACTAGACACACAATATGTCCCTCAGCCTCTTGTTAAAAAAATCCTGTTCAGTTGAATGACAGCTAACCAAAAAAAAAATCAAATCTATCTCTTTCAATACGTACCTTGTTGTATTCCAGGGTGTCTGATTGACTTTGAGAACCAGGAATCTCTATTTTACCACAAAAATCTATCCATGAGATTTCATGAGTAATTTAGGTAATATATTGAGAAATGAAATGTAAGTGATATATTCACAAATTATTTGTCATACAAGTTTGTAAGTTCACTGCTTGTTTCACTTGTTTGGTCACACCGAATCGGTGTGCTTAGATGACCCGTAGCTAGGCTCTTTTCATTAACTGCTCGGGTTGATCTTTCACCAGTCATCCCAAGTATGTAGGCCCTACAGCAGCCACCTGCCTGTAGGTTAGCCACACTGTGCTATGTCTTTGCATTTGTGCACAGCTTATGGCCAAGTTGGATTGATATCAACTTCCATTAGAAAGGAATTTATCCCCCTCCTCTGGAGCTCAGAGCAACATACACGTGTTTTTCCTCTCCTCTCCTCCTAACAACCCAGTGGGATAGATCTAGGGTTGCCAGGCCCCCTCAAACTCCCAGTGGGGGGATTGGGGCCTGGCACTCACCTTTCTGGAGGGGTGTGCACGCGCAAGCGTGATGATGTCACTTCCGGGAACTGATGTCATCATGTGGCGCCCCCCCCCGGAGCATGCCCACGCTCCACAGGGGCTTGGATTGGGGCCACTGCGGAGGGCAGGAGCGCTCCTGCCCTCCACAGTGGCCCAAAAAGGGCTTGATCCGCGCCAAAATAGGCTCGTTTGAGGCCTGTTTTGGCATGGATCGGGCCCATTTTGAGCCACTGTGGAGGGCAGGAGCACTCCTGCCCTCTGCAGTGACCCAAAATGGGCCCAATTTGCACCAAAATGGTCTTGTTTTGGGTCCATTTTGGAGTGGATTGGGCCCATTTTGAGCCACTGCGGAGCGCAGGAGCGCTCCTGCCCTCTGCAGCGCCGAAAACGGCCCCATTTGGGCACAGATCAGGCCTGTTTTGAGCTGCTGCAGAGCGCAGGAGCACTCACACGCTCCGCAGCGGCCCTGGTCTGGGCCAAACTGGGCCGATCCAGGTGGCTGCTGCGCATGGGAGCATGCAGTGCTGCAGGGGAGCGTGCACAGAAGGTGCACACACCCCCACCAACCAGGTAAGTGGGGGGCAGGGTGTGAGGGGTGGGGCGGGGCGGGGGATCCCCTGCCCCCACCGGGGGTATGGTATCCCTAGATAGATCAGGATAAGGAATAATGACTGACCATGTCACCCTGAACGGATCTGAAACCAAGTATTTCCACTCCTAATCCAATTAATCACTACACCTTACTGGTCTGAAAGCCATTTTTCTACCAAATATACTCAGCTAGTCTATTTATAAAACAATATATTGAAAAATCTCATTGATTTTAATTGGCTATACTCTATTATTTATTTATTTACAAGATTTTTACCCCATTAAAACAATTTTAAACCAGAGACTAAAATTAAAACAAAAAGATAAAAACAACAATTCAAACATTGGGGAGAGAGGAGGGATCATTGAGGGAATGCCAAACAAAACAAAAAAGTCTTCACCCACTGGTGGAGGACAGCAACAGAAGGCAACAGGCAGGTCTCCTTGGGGAGAGAGTTCCAGGATTTTTGAACCCTCTCTGGGGTTATCATCACCTGCCTAGTCTCAGAAGGTGGGGGAACATGAAGCAGGGCCTGTGAAGATGACCACAGCGGTTGGGTAGGTTCATCAGGGAGCAGGGGGTCCTTCAAGTAGGTTGGTCCACCATATAGGGATTCAAATATCAGTACCAGCCCCTTAGATTGTGCCCGTAAACAAACTGGAAGCCAGTATAGATGAGCTATTACTGGAATGATGTATTCCCTAAGGCCTACTCTGGTCAGCATCCAATTGAAGCATCCAAACATATTTCAAGGACAGCCCCTCATACAACACATTGCTGTAATCTAGATGTAACCAGGACATGGACCAGGCCAGATCTTTTTGTCTAGGAAAGGCCACAGCTGGCTAACCAGTCAAAACTGGTATATGTTATTCATAGCCACAGCTGCCACTTGTTTATTCAGCAGTAGGCCTGGGTCCAAGAGCACCCCCAAACTGCAGACCCTTCATAGGAAGTATGACCCTGTCCAGAACAGGTGACACCTTAAATCCTGGATCTGACCTTTCTTTCACCAGTTGCATTACCATCTTATTGGGATTAAGCTTCAGTTACTAGCCAGCATCCACTCCAAAACTTTAGTCTTCTTAACAAGAAGTAAGCATTAACTGTCTGTGGCCAACAGTTTTTATTACAAGGCTCCAAGATCTCTCAATTTGCATCACCATAGATGCAAGCTTTTGAAATATAGGCAATGTGTATACAGTTATATTTAGTGCACTGATCTGAGAATCCCAGTATAAGATTCCCCCCTGTTGCATTCATCTATCTAGTTCTAGCTGTGTAGCCCTTTGTGACACCAGATCAGTTAAGCCAGTGGTCACCTGTCTGACTGTTGCTAGAGAAGATCCAGCCCTACCTGCTGAATATTATTACCCAGCACAGTTCCATGAGCTTCAGTTTAAAACACAGATTCTAAATCTGTTCCTTTACAACATATTTATCCTTCCTTTGCCTAGAGTGATGATTAGTTTCAATTTTGTATATTAATACTGGTTTTGCTCAAAAATGCATACACATTTCATGTACAGATGTTACTACAGAGCATAAAAAGTGAGCATTACTCAATGTTAACCTCCTTTTGGTTTCCTGCTTTAGCTAGGCAGAGATTTATAATTCCATTTTATGTGGCTTTGCCCTTACAGCCCTGTCAGAAACTCCTTTCCCTTTTATTAATATGTAGATGTACAGCCTTACTTGTTAGCAGGACCTGTTCTCAGGAAAGGTATGTAGGCATTAACATTTCAAAAGGAAGCACACCAGTTTGCAGTTTTTAATTGGTTCTAATAAATATGTTATATGACACTGGGTTGTTTTGAATGGATAGACTGGCTGCCTGCATTTTTTGTAGGCTTTAGGTCATTTCCTAAAATGCTATACTGCCCCCCAGAGCCTGGAAAAAGGATCTATGTGTAACAAATTCTGAACTGGCATATGGTGAGCTGACAGCATAATATAATTCCAGTCCTGTAATGGAGGAAGGTATGATATGGAGTGAGGCTGTCCATTGACTCACTCTGTATTGCAGGCATATATCTGGCTGGCAGCGTCTTCCTGCAGTCATGCCTCAGGGGATGATAGCGTGCTACAAGGATTAAACATGTCTACTTTGGCTGAATTATGAGTAAAGGGGGATGAAATAGATGACTGCAGGTATGAGAAGGGAATACAAAAGACCAAAAAGAATTTTTTTTGGTGCTACTGAGAATATAGTTTTATATTAAACAAGGAGAGGATTAAAAATGTTTTTTACAGCGAGCTCTTGGATCTCCGGATAAGAACTGAAAAAACGCCACAACAGAGTTCATATCCTTCTCTGACATGCCAGGGATCATTAAAGTTTGACATATCATGCTTTTTCTTAGGGAATTAATCAAGTTTGTGATTCTGTAAAAGAAACTCTAGAGGCAGCTCTTTAAAGGTATACAAAATTCAATGGCAAGTAATCAGCTCCTCAGAAACAATTATTCAGAAGATCCAATTTTTCATCCCCAATTAATTTTAAAACAATGCCTGTTGACTCCATGAATGTTAAGAGGAATTATTGCTTATTTTCACAGATGTAGCACATACTCATAGGCTGTGTGGTTTGATTAATACTGGAGACAAACCTGACTTCAAATGCCTGCTCTGCCATGAAGCTCATTACTCATCACTGCTTTTTGCCAATCCTGCAGCACAGGGTTGTTGTGAGGAGAAGAAAGCATTATGTATTCTTCCCATAGTTCCTTGGATGAAAGGTGGGATAAAAACAAGATTAACATGCCTATGACATTTATTCTTTTTTCTACAGTTGGATATGTATAGATTTTTTTTCTGACAGAAAGAACCTGAGTACAATATTAATGGCTCTTCACTAATGTTATGGAAATATGAAAAAAGTGCCTGATATATTTTTGTTTTTATTCTACATAGCTTGAAATGTCTAATTTGATGTCATTCATCCTCCCAAAATGTTCATGCTGGCTAACAATGATTGGAAGTAAATGTGATATATGTTTAGCATGACTTGCAGCTGAGAGAATCTGGTAAAGCTGTTCTGCACTTGGTTAAAAAGCTCCTCTGTTTAAAACAGCAAAGCTGAGAACTGAATTAAATTTGTAGTTACAAGCCAGAGGAATCATTTCAAAACCATCTTTTTGTCTGCTCAGGTTCATTTCTAGTAGGAGTATAGACTTCGAACCAAGTAAATTTTATTGTTCCTTTACCCATATTATCAAAACCTGCTGAACAATAGCTACGTAAAGAATGAACAGACTTACATGATATCAAACACTCTTATCTATTGGTTAATCTGGTTTTAATATTCATTTTTGTCTCTGGAGAATTTTTGGGAACTGTAGTTTTGTGAGGGGAGCTCGGTCTTTCAATGATAAAATAATTCCACGGATTCCTTGAGGGAAATCAGGGCAAGCAGGGAACTTGCAAGGACTTGCAGGAGGCATCTTATTTCCTCTCCCCACTATTTCCTCTTTCCCTTCTCACATAGCGGCTGCTTCCACAAACGTTGGATAATCCACTTTCAATACTCTTTAGTGAACATTTGAAACTGATTTTCCATGTGTGGAACAAAAAATCCACTTCAAAAGGATTGTGAAAGTTCATTGAAAGTGCATTATTCAACGTGTGTGGAAATGGCCAGCTTCTCCCATTTTCCTTCTTCGTTCTCTCCTTCCTACCCACCAGCCAACCTACATTTGTCTGCCCTTCTTTTTTCAGCTTTCCCTCCTTCTTCTTTCAGCAGCCTCCACCTGGGAACACTATGACCCAGTTGTGTGGTGCTGGCTGCTGATCCAGGCTCAGTTGCAGTGAGGAATCTGCAAGGACCAACTCATTTACCCCCTGTATCCTCTCCCCCAAAGTACTTACACTTTTCCTCTTCCTGGCAACTTCCATAACTTCACCTTACCCTGCCTCCTCCTCTCCTTCACACTCACCAACCATCAACCACCCTACTTTTTATCTTCAGCCATATTTATTATTTATTAACTTCATTTATATGTCACCTTTCTTCACAATGGGGCTGCAAAGCTGCTTGCATCACTGCTCTCTCCTCCATTTCATCCTCACAACCCTATGAGGTAAGTTAGGCTGAAAATGTATAACTGGCTGATGGTCACCAAGCAAGTTTCCATGACATGGTGGAGATTTGAACCTGGTGGAGATTTGAACAGATCCAAGTTTGAAACTCTAACTGGTAAACTATGCTGGCTTCTGTGGGGTGGTTGCTGTTGAACAGTAACAAGCAGCCAAACCTAGGTGAGTCATGGAAGTTGGGTGGCATGTCACTCAGAGCCAAGCTACAAGTGACGCCTGACACAGGTTGGACACTTGTCAGCTTCCCTCAAGTTTTGATGGGAAATGTAGGTGTCCTGGTTTTACAGCTTGGCTCTCCATTACAGCTGCAAGACCAGGATGCCTACATTTCCCATCAAAACCTGAGGGAAGCTGACAAGTGTCCAACCTGTGTCAGGCGTCACTTGTAGCTTGGTTCTCAGTGGCTTCTGCTGGACCCAGCCCCAAGGAATCCTTTTTTAAAGCCCAAAACAGCCCTGGAAAGGGCCTTGTTCCCCCCTCCCACCTTTTCCTGACAGAAACCAAGGCATGAAGGCTGGTGATAATATTGTGTTTGCACAGATTTGGCCATGTTGTTAATTAAATATATTGATTGATAAGATCAAAATAATTTGTACTTAAGAAACTGAAGACTCTTCATGGGTTGCTGCAAGACTACTATGTTCCACTGTCAGAAGCAATACTAAGCACAGATAAGCAGCTATGTCTGCACAGTGATAAATTGTCAGTTGGGTAGCTGTATTGGTTTGTAGTAAAAGAGCAAGATTTGGGCCCAGTAGCACCTTAAAGACCAACTAGATTTCCAGGATATGAGCTTTTGAGAGTCAAAGCTCATATCCTCTAGTGCCTTCTCTACTGTTAGTAAAAGTGTTGCACCTCGCCCTCTCCACATTAAATGCCATCAGAATGGTAGATCCCACAGTCCTATCGTGAACCATTGCACGCGTAGATAGACTTGTAGAAAATGCTGTTGCAAAAAGCCTATCTTTTGTAAATATCAAAATGTATTAGTTTGAAATAACATGATACTGTTGCTGATATTGTAAGTTTATATGAAAGCAACTAGTTTAATTTTCTGATTTTTATTAAATGTAGATTGAAACTACATTGAGATTGAAGTTGCATTTAACAGCTTTATTAAAGGTAAATTTAGACTTGCTAATTTATCATTTCACTGTATTCCTCAAGAGCTATTAATCTGACCAAAAATTCATGTAAATGTTATTGAAGAAGTACTAAATAGTCATGGTCTATGAGGTTCAGTTTTATGTTAATTCTGCTAATTGTATGTTGTTGGATTGGTCTGAACATTAGCAAGGGAAGTTTAGCAATTTATTTTAGCACTTATGAAGACTGACGTTTCATTTCTGTAGTGTTCATACAGTTTTACGCACAAAAGCTGTTTTTCCCTATGGTGATAGCAGGTATTTATTATTTTAATTAGGCAGGTATTTATTTTAATTATTTTAAACTGATAGCCTACCCTATCTCCAAATGTCAGTGTGGGTAATGATTAAAACACCATGAAGTACTATTGAACATAGTTTATAAAAGACAGATGGTTTAAATTAAGGATTAACCATATGATCCAAAAAGTATTGGGCAGCATGGATTTTAAAGGTCATAATAATATTTTGAATTGTGCTCTGAAAACAACAAAAAGACAGTGCTAATAATACTCTCTTTCCAAGATTTCATCTGCCGATTGTCATTACTTTAGTGTTGTCTGGATTAAGTTTAAGGTAGCTTACCTGCTACATCCAAGCAGCCAGCATTGTCACAACTGCAGAATCTGGGGCTGACAAAAGGTATAGTTTCATGTCAAGACAGAGGGGAGACATCAGGAGGACAAAATTCCAGGGTTCCTTGTCATTTTGCCAGCCCACAAACCTATACATAGCCATGTAATTTGTTTTTGTTTGGGGGCTGGTTCTAGGTGATGTGAGGGGAGCCAGCAAGACTGGTTAAGCTGGGTCTTGAGGAAAGTCTTAGCAGTTCTGCATATATAGCGCCATAATTTCAATTAGTTTTACCCAGTAGCCTCATATGTATGAAACATAACCAGATTGATCTCTGCAGGATGATGCAGGAAAAGATCCCGTCAGTATAGAACAATGTGCTGCATTACCATATCTTCTTAGTAGGAGGTCCATGTTCAATGGGGCTTCCATATAAGTACACATAGGATTGTAGCCTTAAGTGTGTAAAACTGAAATAATGGTGTGAATATGGTCTATAAAAATATGTGCATACATATAAGCATAGAGTTTGGCATGTCATGTGGCTTGAGGATGTGATAAACTCTTAACTCGTGGCCACACACACACATGTGCACACAAACACAAATCCCTTTCATCAGAATAGATTTCAAATGTTCATGCTTAACATCAAATCCTCTATTTGGTGTATAATAAATTTAGCTTGCTAATTAAGCTGTCAATGCCTGTGAATTAAAAGCATGTTGACATATATACGTTAAAAAGTATGTTTGAGTACACTCCTAGATTGATGTTAAGATTGAATATCTGAAATCTATACTGATGAAAGGAGTATTTATATTAGGGACATAATTGACAGAGATGTCATCCATGCATGGAAATGAGAAGAGCTTAAAGAGCTTTTATTAAACGTTAAGATTAGTGGATTGAATGGATATTCATGAACAAAAGGTTGCCCATGAAACAAGATCCTACTTACACTGCACACTGAATTTGCATGTAGATTATGTGTTATTGGCTACTTCCCTTAATGAACAGCAGTCAGAATACTACCTGATCATCATTTATAAACCAGTCCAGGCCGGGCCTTTCCTTCACGTCCTTACATTTAAACATGCCTTTTTATTTATATACATTCACAAGCACAAGGCCTCACACTTTATCATTCTGTTGCCTTGGGACTGATCTATACATTGCATTTTCATTGTAGAAACACTTCCAAGCAATTACTTATTTCTGTCACAGTCATAATAGGCTGCACTAATAAACATGTCTGATTTCCTCACCTAACAGGTAACCTTTATGACAGTACTAAATATTGGAGTGGGGGGAGGGGGTGCTGATGTGAAGTTGTCTTTAGTAGTAAAAAAATAGACCATGTTTGGTGGCAGGATGGAGTAATCATATAGAGAAGATTTAAGTTGAAAGTGCAACTTGTAGGTCACTAGCCTTAAACAGCAATACTAAACAGGTATCTTCAGAAGAGAGTCTCATTTCATTCAATAGGGTTTACTTCTAGGAAAGGATTACAGACCCAGCGTACTAGTCAAACAAATATAAATACTGCTTGATGCATATTTGCTATTTCTAATTGCCTTGATATGAATGCAGGCAAAAGAGAATGCTCACCATGTTAGACAGATATGATCCTTCAGAATGCAATTCTATGCTCTTTGTTTTTGTGGGGTAAAATGGGATTTCCTTATTTTTATTAAGTTTGTCTATATCATAAAAAAATCTATAATTTTTATTCAATTCTGTTCTGAATTGGTCACACTTACATTTCTCCTGGAATCCTGTTTTTTTTTTTAAACTTATCAGTTAAAATGTTCATGCTGTTGTAGGAGAATGAAGATAAATTTCTGATTAGCTTCAAATTGAAACTATCATTCTAGAGCATATTATCATATGTAGTGATACAACTGTGTTATCCTGCAATTTTGTCCATAGTTAAATGTGTTTCATCTATGGAAATCAGTGTGCTTATAGAATTGTGCAGGACATTATATATAAAAAAAACATTTTCTACAATTAATTTTTCCGTGTAAAACATTACATTTCAGTAAGATATTACATGAGTAAATTTGGCATGAATCTAGTAATGAAAAGAAGTGAACTTCAAAAGATGGTAAGGAAATTTCAGTAAGAGAAGCACTGCTGAAATCTACTATATCTAATGAATTTTGAATATAACTTAGATCTGTTCATTAGAGGCAACGCCATTTCAAAAAATATAAATCAGTCAACAAAGAATAACAATTAAAATCCAATAATATACTCAGAAGTTTAGAACTAACATTTCAATGCTGGAATGCTCAATGTAATATGAAAGACTAGAGATATGTGTTTTGAAAAGCAATTTTTCATGATAATTATTTTTAAAGTTGTGTGTTTATGCCAGGCATAGCCATTTTTTTCTAAGCATTTCTCTAACACAAATATTTCTTTTTGCTCTTTAAGGTGTTACTAGACTTCAGTCTTACTTTTCTATTACAGACCAAAACAGCTGTCCCCCTCAAACAAAGCTTTATAGCATCTTTTGAGTAAAACATTGCTCTATGGGACCAACTGCTCTTCCTTCTGAACCTGAAGATGAGTGAAAATTTTATTTTTCAGTGCAAAAATTGTTTTATTTTCATCTATGTCTAGTAGAAAGTGTTTTCAGCTTTTTCAAGGAAGCATTGCCTTGGTATCTAAAAAAGACTGAGTTAACTTTTAGTTTCTAATATCATCTTCAGCTGATCTTCTGAAGGTCAAGGGCAAGAAAGGCTGTAATGGTGTGTTTTGATAACAGTCATATCACCAATGCCTAGAAAACAGAACAGGCTGAACTTTGGGAAACATCAGATGATGTTTTTAGAGACAACATGTTTGCTGAAGTTTTAGAAGAAACTGAGTCTACAAGTCATGTCTTTTTGACCAGTGGTGGGTTTGTTTCCTGCTAGGACTGGAAAATGGAGCGGTACATTGCACAAACAGAAACAAAAAAAATGAGGTCATTGTTATTTTGTGTAAATAAGCCTGAGCACTCTCCACTTGAAGGACAAAAAGGGTGTCAGGATATGTACGCAATGGAAAATCCCCGTACCCTAAATTGGGGGATATTGGCTAAATTCTAAAGAGTTATTTCAGGTTAATCTAGATTTTAGTTATGGCTAGTGGAGTCCTTTCCTCTTCAAACTCCCCCTCTCCACGTATCAAAATCAATTTTCCATGAGGCAATTAATCAAGAAGCACAAGTCATACAAACCTCCTTGGTAATTCAGAACTGGTTGTGTAATTCTTTGCATCTCATCCACTGGAAATAATCTCCCTGAACTATTGTGTCATATAATTGTCATATATGCTCAAAGAGTGCACTAGCAAAGATAAAATATTAATGAAAATAAGTATTATGTTCTGCTGTTGCTCATGCACACAGGAAATGTTGAAAGGGCATTGTTTTATAAGAAAATTAAATATTCTTAATGGTACTTAAAATAAATGCAAATCCAGTTTATCCATTTGATTACTTTGTCGGATTAGCGTGTGAACTGTCAAATGCATATCAGCAAAACACTCTAAAACATACACATTTTCAGATTGTGAAAATATAGGAAGAGTTTGAGTGCCTGTTTTCATTAAACTCAGTATGGTGCTTTCCACACATGGACTGACTTGTGTTGCTTCACCCTTGCTGGTGTGGCTGTGCAGCAGCAATGGAAAAACTGCACAAGTCTGTCACTTGTGGAAAGTGCCCTACTGAGTTTAATGAAAATAGGCAGAGATTGTTTTTGTTTTAAATTGGTAAATGAATATTGCTATATTGATGTGTGTGTGTGTTCTATATCTATATTGATACAACATTATAATCTGTGTATAGTTTTCTGTTACTTCCAAGCTTTCATTAAAAAAGTAAATTTCTGACTGGGCCTTTTTTGTTTCAGAGATATAAATGGAAAGGAATAGCTGTACGATTAAAAGTGCTGGAGCCTAATTTTTAAAATTGAAAGCTGGGAATTCATAGGAAAATGATACACAGATTATTATAATGTTATAGCAATATAAACATTTTCATTTGTTGCTCCCCCAGTGGTGGTGGGGAATGGCTTATGTGGTGACAGGGGCAGGAAAAATGGCTATGTGTAAGTGGGAATGGGAAAATCTGAACTTTCCCACTCACAGGGTAGCTATGCAGGCTTTGATGTGATCTGCATGGTAGCCATGCAGGCTTTGAAGCGTCTGGGACAGATCAGCTAAGCAGGTCTGGGACAGATCAGAGAAATCTGGGAAAACCCTCAAAGTCGCACAAATTCCCTATGATGCTGTGGGGAAGCATGGGAGGGGGGAAGAATGAAAACCCCCCACCTCCCAACAGCATTGGACCCATGTGGAAATATAGTAGCAATTAAGAATTTGCAAGAGTATGAACTTTATAATTATTATTGTGGCAACTTGCAAAACTATTTTCCTTTCATTCTTCTATTTTTATACTATAGTAAAATCAAGAATGAGTCCAAATAAGTGTAAGAAAACATTTGAGATAAGCATGCAACAGAAAAATGTATTGCATCAAACTGTAACAGAGTAGCAAATTTAGATAAAATTCAAAGCAGTAATTTTTTAAAATTTCCATTTATTTTTAGTGAAGCAACATATAATCTCTGTCTTGGTGAGAAATGTGTTGCCAAGTAAGGCACGATGTTTTAGGATTTTGATTCCCTCAGAATGTCTAAGATGCTTTCCTTCAGCTGAAGCCTCCACTGTAGCGTCATTTCATTTTAGGTGAAATATGATGATGGCTGTTTTCACACGTCTTACTGGCCGTGCAAAATTGCGCAAAACTCCTGGAATGACAGCGTCTTCCTTGCGCGATTTCCCATCATGACTCCAGTCTGTGGCATGAATTGCGCCATAAACTGGAGTCATGCCGGGAAATTGCACAAGAAAGATGCTGTCGTTCAGGGAGTTTTGCGTGGTTTTGCACAGCTGGTAAGACATGTGAAAACAGCCGTCAACTCAGGATGTGCTAGCAGCCCTAAGAACATTTGAATTTTGGTTTCCCTCAAAATTCTTCAAGTCTTTCACCTAACGTTTTGTTCTTAAATGTGCTTCAGATGTTGCTTTAAGCAATATTTTGGGGGGAAGAGCTCAAACCTTGCACCCATTTAGTCACCATTTGGTGAGGCTGCAGTAAGAACATTCTTCATCTGTAAAAGCCTCTTCAAACATCTGCTAAGGCTCCTCCTTTCCCAAGGGGACCTTTCTCTTTTAATATCAGAGAAAAGGCTCAAAGGAAAGGTTTATTATCTCATATTTTAAAAGGAATGCATTTATAATTACAAATGCATTTTTAAACAACCAAAATCATGTGGTAAGTAGAATTGCTTTAGACTAGCCTCCTAGTTCTTTTGGCATGTTAATTCCTATAATTCCACAAAAATAAAATATTTTCCTTACTCATGGTTGTATTAAAGCAATATTTAGCCAAATAGGCCTGTCTAATTTCATTGATTTCAGTGGAAGGGAACTATGGAGATTAAAATATGAATTAGAATATATGCAGACCAACAACATTTTTCCTAGAGTAGCTAGCTACTCTTTCGAGATGACATACTGTAAGTTGTAGCAATGATACAGGTTTACTAAAAATATATCAAAGGAAATCTATCACACATTGTCAGCATAGTGATATTCTTAGCACCTTTTCATTTTTATGAGTTTTGCCAATGTTACAATGACTCCAGAAAAGTCATAACAAAATTTTTCTCTTTTTCATAGAAATTTATACCAAAATGTCAAAAGAAACCATAACCTATCACCTAAAGGTTGGAAATAGTGCTTTTTTATTACTACCAAGAGCGGCAATTCAGTGATGTCTGTTACTGAATCCCAAAGATATTTTCATATAGAAATACAAACGAGATTCTAAACATAGAACAAGAAAACAGAATAATTGCCTGTAAGCCAAATATCAATATATTCATAACTTGGCCCAGTCTGTGGATACTTAAATCCAGAGATGGAACCATGAACAGAAAAGCTCTTTCTACAAACCTGAAAAATGCCCAAGGTTTGCAGAAAAAAAGACAAACCAATAAACAAAAGCGTTGGAACGGTTTCATCCCCACCAACAATAATAATAACATTCAATTTATATACCGCCCTTCAGGACAACTTAATGTCACACTCAGAGCGGTTTACACAGTGAGTTATTATTATCCTTATGACAATCACCCTGTGAGGTGGGTGGGGCTGAGAGAGCTCCAAGAAGCTGTGACTGACCCAAGGTCACCTAGCTGACTTCAAGCAGAAGAGTGGGGAATCAAACCCAGTTCTCCGGATTAGAGTCCTGTCACTCTTAACCACTATACCAAACTGGCTAATAGAAGCAGCACCTGTAGCTTTAAATAAAGAACGCCCTCAGTGGCCATTGCTAAGCAACCACAATAGTACTGCTAGCCTTCAAGCCTTGGTTTCTGTCAGGAAACTTCAGTGGAGGGAGCAGGGCCCTTTCAAGGCTTGTTTTGGCTTTAAGGGAGGACTGATCAAGGCCAGGGCCAGCAGCAGCCACCTGACTAGCATGACTCACCCAGGCTTGGCTGCTTGCTACTGTTCAGCAGCAGCCACCCCACGAAAGCCAATGTTGTGTAGTGGTTAGAGTTTCAGAATAGAATCTGGGAGACCCATGTTCAAATTTCTACTCTGCTGTGTAAGCTTGCTGGGTGACCTTGGACCAGTCACACACTCTCAGTCTTAACTTACCTCACAAAGTTGTTGTGATGATTAAATGGGGGAGGCAGAAGGAGAACAATATAAGCTACTTTAAGCCCTCCCTGTGTGAAGGAAAGCAGGGTATAAATGAAGTAAATAAATGATAAATATAACTGAAGACAGGAGGGGGGGCATATAAAATCCCCTAACTAACTACACAAATAATGCACATATATTAAACTATTTATTTATTTAGAACATTCCTACGCTGCCTTTCCAGTGAATCTGCTTGTGGTGGATAATAACAACAATAATAATACATGTAAGACTGGCAGCAAATTATAGGAATTAGGGACTTACATATATGATTAACTGATGAAATTGCTATGCCAAGAATAACTTCTTTCCGTTTTCTGAACTCTACATTTTCTCTTCATAATGCTTCTCTAGATTTTTCTTTCTAGCCACAAAGCCAGGTTTATCCTAGTCCATTGAAATAATCATGTCCTTTATGCTGTTTGGTCTTGGAGAAAAGATTGCTTCATTTTTATTAAACTAATAATAGACAAAAATATCATTTTAAGAGTTATATAGTGTCCTAGATTCATGTTAGAGATTCTTCACAGAGGGCTGGAAATCAAAAGAGCAGATGGCCATAAATCCTTTGAGAAACATCATCCTCAACTCTATAGGTGGATTAACCAAAGCAAATTTGTCTTCCTATGCTTTGACAGCAAGCATTTCAACAGCCCTTTCAGTCTATAACAAAGCTGCTAGGAGATATCAATAGTAATGACACAACAACTTCATCAAGTAGATACCCTTGTACGATAGCATCGACAGAACAGTGGTGAAGGGAAAGATTATCGTTTGGCAACAGCATAGCAAACATAGTAGGACTTACTGGAAGCAGGTAGGAAGGTGGCAATGGTTTAGCAAACAATCATGAAAAAGTGAGCTTTGAATGGTAATTTAAAAGAGACAATAGAACTTGCTTGAGGGATAGAAATGGTGGCAAATACTCCAGGCATAGGGAGAAGCATGTTACAGGTATAGAAGGGAACATGAAAGATTGGCAGCAAATGTGCTTTGTACAGAGTTCTGGAAATTGAGATGATGAGGAAAACATGATTTGGTCAAGGTTAGAGTGTCAGAGTCCTCCGGCACGAGCGTGCCAAACAAATATTATTAGGAGCAATGCCAATGAATTCTTAGCAGGCTAAATTACAGACTTTGTACATGTTCTAATAGGCTACTAACCTACCAAACTTCTTTGCATGTACTGTTCCAGGAAGTATTACATAGTCAGAAAAATATGAAACTGAGGCAAACAGCTGGAAAGTTACTTTCCTTTTGTAAAATACTAAGTAGGAATACATAAAACATATAACATATGGACACTTGCAAAAGTGTCCTTAGAGTGGTTCTATCTGTTAATTGCTTCTGATAAAAGAAATAAAAATCCAAAGCTAAACTGTTTAGAAGGGACAATATTTGTTTTTAAAGACTTCATTGTTGCCATTTGAAAAAAATAATCACTTGTCAACTGAGGATACATCAGAAAGACCCCATGCTGTAGTTTTACTCCCATGGATCCAGCTGTAGCTGCAGGTACATTGTCATGCACAACAACTGCTAGCCTCAAGTGGTAATTTTATGCACACTTACCTGGGAATAATATTTTGAATATAGTGGAATTTACTTCAGAGCAAACATTCATGGGATGAGCATACAGTCAGATGAGCATCTCCACTGGCATCAAAAGAAGCATTCAGTCAATTCAGTTAAGCACGGATGGGTTTTATAATCATCCATACTGGAATAGTGCAAGGAATATACATTTGGATCTATCTTGTTTTAAAATAGTAATCCTCAAAACTAATAGGCAAATTTGTTTACTTAAAACGTTATATATTGGAACACTCGGATTATCATCTAGGTCAGCATGGTCTACGCCAAAAATCTCTTTTCCTACAAGGAAAAAGAATGACATGTTTAAAAACTCATATCAATGACCTACACAATATTCTCTCACAATGATACTTTAGCATATCTGTTTACAACTATATAAATAAATTGGAACATTTTCTTGTAGTGTTTTTTTAAAAGATGCACATTGGAAGAAGAACTGAAGGAAATAAAATTAACATTGCTGGTTGAAACATTAAGGAGAGAAAGACATTTAGAAAGCAAGTATCAATGTTTCATTTACTAGGCAAGCTGCATTGATTTGCAATCTCTTAAATACAGCAATATTTTTTATTCATGTCAAGACAGGTTAATCTTATTCATCCTTCAAAGACTACTATTTAAATAAATTCAGTAACTCTTCGATAACTTAAATTAGTTCAGCAGCATATGAATCCATGGCACTATAAAGACCAACACGATTTTTAGGGTACGAGCTTTCAAGAGTCAGAGCTCCCTTCTTCAGATACAAGAAAAACAGAATTTTGACTCTTATATATTGCTTATACCCTGAAAATCTTGTTGGTCTCTAAGGTGCTACTGGACTCATATCCTGCTGTTCTACTGTAGACCAAGACGGCTACTCATGTAAAACTAAAATTAGTTCAACTCCTTGCTTTTGAAAACATTAACTGTCGTCACATATAACTTAGTCCTCATTTTATCCAGAATTGTAGCAAAAGAAAATAACCACAGGAGTATAATTTTTAGTTATAAAGCAGGACTTTCTCCTGTCAGATTCTTCATTGTCACAGCATGAACTGAAATATCTTGTGAAAAGTGAAATGGTTTTTTAAAAATAAAGCACAAGCAGCATTAAAATCAGTGTGAAATATTCATTCAAGATGACATATATGAAACAATGAGAGAAATAACTTTTAAACTATTCCACACCTACTTCACTTATGTATGCATGAGGCTTGAAAAAACCATTTTCCTTTCATATTCTTTCCATAAGCAATCCATAAGCGTGGTGCAAGACTAATATCCTAACCCTGTCCAGTGCAGTCCTGAGAAATTAGCTTCTTTCTCAAAATGACTCTCTGCTGGGCAATTTATATAAAGCAATAAAATCTGCAAAATACAAAGACAAAATATATATTTTGCATATAATATTAGCATTGTCAACACCAAAGACTTTATCTACTGGTCAGTAAAGGAAATATTCTGAACAGTGTCATTTGTTTGTGGGAATGCACAAAATAGTTCAACAACTAACACTCAGTGTTTCTTTGCAAAATAAGCCTTTGCTGGGTGCCGAAGTTGAATGTGTTTGTGCCCACTTGCGTCTGTGTACTCTTGCAAACAATCTTGTGCAGGCGAGAGCAAGGTCATTTACCAGAAGGATGCCTGCTGATTTTGGATTTAGTAGTTTTATTTTTACACTCCAACAAAGTAGAACTAGCAGTTAGCTGATTAATAGAGTTTTATTTGATTTCAATATATTCTTTCTCCCATTTTCTCCATAATTACATTAAAAGTATTTAAAAACTCAAGGACTGGTTCAAACGTCTATAAGTGGGCTTTATATGGCAAAATTTTTAGGAGAGGTGGCTTCGATGAGAGGGGGGCATTAATGGTCCAGATAGCCCAATGTCATCAGATCTTGGAAGCTAAGCAGGATCGGCCCTGGTCAGTATTTGGATGGCAGACCACCAAGGAAGGCCAGCCTTGGTCTGCAGAAGCAGGCAGTAGCCAGGCACCTCTGTTAAGTCTCTTGCCATGAAAACCCCAGCAAGGGTTGCTGTGACTTGATGGCACACACTGTGACTTGATGGCACATACACCTGAGTGTGATTATGTTGTCCAAGACCGTTGGTGTCACTGGAATATATGAAATAAATAAATAAATTTAAAAAATACGTGTGGGCTTTTCTGCTATATCTGTGAAGATGGCAACTCTGCTTATGCAAAGGAGAAGCATAAGTAGAGTCCCTCTCTTATCTATTGAGGTCAAGAAGGGGGGTGGTGGCTATTCATATCAGAGGTATCAAGATGCTGATGGATGAGTATTGTGCAACTGTGTTCAATGGACATAGACAAAACAGGTCTCAGGCATTCAGCTATTTTAATTGATGTTACACCATGGGTGGTAACAAAACCTGGCTTGGTTACTTCCTTTTGGAATACGTGGCCAACTATCACAGTTGTCATAAGATGTAGCTATAACTCCCATAGTACAATGGAGGAGTGATTCAATGGCTCAAAGTGTCAACAAGTAGGATTTGAGTCCAGTGGCACCTTAGAGACCAACAAGATTTTCAGGGTATGATCTTTTGAGACTCAGAGCTCCCTTCTTCAGATATGAAGGGCATCAGGATGTAAAGGTGCAATGCAGCTTGATTAGATGGGAGGGGTGTATCAAATGATGTCAGGCGGTAAAAGAACAGTGGTACAATGCAGCTTGATCAGAGCAGAAATTAGGATAAGTAGTGAAGTAAGTATCCCATGTCTCTATTAAACTTGGGGGGGTCCATTGTTCTGAATTTGAGATTCAAGCTGTTTTATACCACTGTACCTTGACATCCATCCGTGGGGATTTGCGCCTTTTGGCTCGAATGTGTCCCCAAACTGGCATATGATATGCTGGGGATCAAGTTTTGTTGCCTGTCAACAACAGTTTGACTGTCACTTTGACTGTCAATGACACTTTGAAGGAGAAAGCATGTTGTTGATTTTTCTTACCTAACAACATATATTTGATTTCGGATTCCATTAGCCCCAGTATAACATCAGCAAAAACAGGGTTGCCTGGCAACTGGCTGGAAGGTTGGAGACCAGCGTCATGGGATATATATATATATTTAAAGCAGCCTTGTGTATTTACTGGAAATTCCAGCTAGAAGTGACAAAAGTGTAGATCAAGGAATTGCCGGAAACTCTATCATAAAACCTACAGCTACCCTTTGCCCCCTCAGTCAGAATGAAAGGCAGACACAGTATTTGGGTTCTAAAATGGGCCGCTTCATTAAAATTACAACAATTAAACATAAACTACGGCAAGGGGCTAACTAGCGGTACAGGTCAGGCCCTGGGGTCACTGCTGGATGCCACCCTGACCTGTCTGGGTGAGACACCCACTGCCCCAGGTGCGAGCCTTCCATGGTATGGCTGGGACCCAGCCTGGCCAGGCAAAGTGGTTCACCCCTTTAAAGCTCCCCTACCCGGCCGTACAGCAGCGGGGGGAGACTGGCTTGTCCAGGGGTTCCCGACCCAGGGCGTCTGTCCTCGCAACTGGGCCGTACAGCAGCCCACCACTCCTGACAGACCCCAATTCCCCACCAATGGGGAGGTGCCACGGGTGCTCACCAGACCGCTCAAATTTTCCCCTAACTTAAATCCTGCCACCGCAGAGGCCCAGCCTCTGCTTAGGCCTCAGTGCCCCACTAATGGCTTAAAGCCAACCTAAGCCCTTGCTGCAGGTTGTTCAAAAATATACTATTGCCTCTTGTAGAAAGGTGCACACCATACCCTTGGGAGAGGTCTGCAAACTCAGCCCAAATTTGTGGATGGAGCAAATAAATCCCCCCCCCCCCCCGTCATAGCCTTGAATAGGGCTCTGTTGGCCTTTCGCCTAGCCCGTTCTAAAGCATTGTGGTCCAATGCATCCTGCCACACCCGGTGCAGAAGCATTGCAGACCAAAAAATCAGAACGCTGGGCCAACGCTTGCTATTCTCCAGCAAGTCATCCCGCACCTGCCATGCCCTTCATCAAACCCAGCTCATTACCTCCCAAATGAACGACAAGGATGTGTGAGCCAAGGTCATTACCACGTGGTAAATGACCAACGTGAGGCAGAGGTCTGCACTTCCCATCAAGCCCTCACGCCACTACTTGCCTGGGCGCTGCAAGCCTGTGTGAGCCTGTAAGGAAAGGGCCATGCTCTGTGAGCCAAGGTCAACACCACGCGGCGAATGACCAGGACATGAGGCGGAGGACTGCATCTCCTCTCAATCCATCAGGCCACTACTTGCCTGGGCAGTTCAAGCCTGTGTGAGCCTGTAAGGAAAGGGCCATGCCCTGCGAGCCAAGGTCATTACCACATGGTGAATGACCAGCACATGAGGAGGAGGACTGCACCTCCCCTCAAACTATCAGGCCACTACTTGCCTGGGTGCTGCAAACTTGTGTGAGCCTGTAAGGAAAGAGCCATGCCCTGTCAGCCAAGGTCATTACCACGCAGTGTTGCCAAGTAGGCCCCCTCTCCCGCTTTAAGGCCTGTCATGAACTGTGTTAAAGTTTCCTGCGTTGCTGTTTTACTGCTGCACCAAAGACTGCCCTGCACGTGTGTGTTCTGGTACACGTGTCAGTTTCCTGCCTGCGTGTTAATTACCTTGCTGCTGCAATAGACTGTGTAGTTCCCTGACTCCATGTTTGGATAACTGCACAAAGGACTCTTTTCCTGGGCAACCCTGCCCTGACCTGTATCTGGACTTCCCAGTGTGTGTTTGGACTTTATTACAAGTGTGCCCCGTGCCTGCACTGCCATCTGCCACGGACCGTGCCTGTTCCCTGCTTTGGACTGTGTTTTGTGTGCTGTTACCCCTGCCTCCATGGAAGCCTGCCTCATCTGGGCTCAAGCCGCTGCTAGCAGCCGGGCGCCTGTTGGGGAAACCTCCAGCGAGCCTGGCTAGGCGCTCCCTGGTCAGTTCCTGCCTGGAGCCTCCCGTGGGCCGGTCGCCGAGCTTGCCCTCGCTACCGGGCAGCCTGCTATCCAGCCCCAGCTATGCCCCGCTGGCATCCATGTTCTTAGGCAGCCAGAAGACCCAGGGAAGAAGACTGCTTTGGGAAGCCATTTCGGCGAAGCAGGCACACCACGTCCGCAGCGAGAGTACCTCGCCCCGCTCTGCATATCTTAGGAGCCACCCCGGAGAAGGAACTAAGTGCTGACCATCCCAGGCACTTAGAGAATGCATCTCAAAGAAACCTCCACATTCCAGAGCTGATGACATCAGGACAAGCCCTGTCTGCTGGAACATCCTTCCAGCCCACTCGGATTTCCCCCTCCCTCTTTTGTCCCCTCTTCCTGAGGTGTCACTTATCACGATCAGATTACCAAAGTGGCCCATCCAAGCCATTCAGTAGCCCATTAGAGCCTTTGTTTTAATCTGTGAGAACCACCAAGTACAGCACCAGCCCCAGGGTACGTTTTGGGGTATTTAAGCCGGTCTCCCAGACCGCATGGTGCGCGTGCCATCCTATCCAGAACCCCTCGCTGTCCGTCTGTGGTCCCAGTGCTGGCATTGGGCCACCTCGCTGTTGTGTCTCTGCTTCGCTTCAGGATTGTGAGTATTCCCCACCAACGTTGGGAACCTGCTAATGCGAAAGTCTCTATATTTCTTACTCTGTATTTCCTAGTCCTTGTATGCTTTCTTGTATGTATGTGCAAGTTCAGGCTTACGCCACACTATTAGTAAATACACGTGTTTGGAACCTATTTGTAGTCTGCCTCTTTGTCACTAGAGTGTCTGGAATCGGGACCTCCGTAAACATAGGTTAGATCCGCGCTAATTTTAGTTACAGACTGCTAAGCTAATTTCCCCCTTATAATAAAAAGCAGTTCTGGTAACAGCAGTGAATGACCAACGTGAGGTGGAGGACTTCACCTAAATGACCAGGAGGCGGGGCAGAGAACACCATCTCCCCTCTAGCCACCAAGCCACTTGGGCACTGAGATGAGGGTGTGCAATGCACGTCAGAACAACGGTCACATCCTATTGCTGGACCTCCATGTACCGGCCAAGGGGGCCCCTGGGTATAGCTCCCGACCACCCTGGGGCCCAAGAGCCTCCTAAGCCCTACTGCCTTTGGCTCGTTTGCAAACATGTCACCTGTAAGATTTGTGTCATGAGCCATAAAGGCTGCTCATGACCCATTCTTAAGGGATTAGGCCATAACAAGGCAGAACAGCCGAAAGAAACGGTGTTGCATCAAAGCTGGGAGGCATGCTAAACCAAAGTTGCCATGCCTCCCCTCCACCTAAACAGGTGTACAGCAGTATTGAAAGCCCATTGAGTGCTGGGTAAAATGGCAAACTAGATTGCCCTGTACACCTCTGCTTTCCTGGGGGGGGGGGCGAATCCTGAGGAATCCGGGCAAGGGATCCACTGGCCCTCACAGGCAAGCTAACTAGTGCCACCATCAAAAGACCTTCAAGCAGGCATCGGAGAAGGCCTAAAGCACACCAACTAGCAACAGGCCTCCCTCCATAAAGTGATTCCGTTAAAGGAGTTGAGAAACCCCCATACTTGGGAGGTCCTCCTCCATGCCTGCTGTAATCCTATGACTGAGATATGGAAACTGTGGGATAATCATGACCTTGTTAATGCCATGGGTGAGTGTTACCTGCCTCCTCAAGAAAAGAGCTGAAGCTGCCAAAAGTCACACCTGAGACAGAGCACCTGGTTGGCAGAGCCCTGCCCGTGTAGGGATGGCACTTGTATGACAACCCAAAAGCAAAGAGTCCGCAGGCAGGACCCAGAGGAGGCAAAATGACCACTCAGTGTCGTCTTTCTGTGCGAACTGAAAACCGCTGATAACCTGACGGCCCAGTCGAAGCATGTGTCCATACAGGCATCATTTATTGGGCTTCTCCGGGTGGGAAGGGTGATGAACTACAGCAGGCTGTCTGGTACCTGACCAAAAAGTGGGGGACACCAGCCAGAAAGGAGGGAGCTTCCTGTCCATAGGAACATTCTTCTCCAAAACAAGGCATTGGCACGTTGGGGAGATGCTACGTGCTGCCGAAGTACCTTCAGTTGTATAGGGCTGGGTCCCATACCAGACTACTGCTGGGCTTCCCCCAGACCGACCAGCACCTGGCACCCACACTTAGCCACCTAGGGCAGGGGATATGGTGGAGTGAAGCCATCTCTGAGGGACTTGGATAGGCATGACATAGCCAGTCAGTGCTTCAATGAAGGGTGTGTGCTGATAGGAATGTGAGTGGACAGCACCTGAGCTACCCCACCATATAGGCCTATTCACATTACCAGTGGGCACTAACCCTGGGATATGCTAGCCAGGGCATGTTGGATGGAAAGAGTCACAGGGTGAGGAGGCAGGGACTGACCCACAAGGCCTCCAATGGCCAAGCATACCTTAGCCAGGGCCAAATGGACCTACCATCACTGACCATCGGATACCTGCCATAGATGCCTCACAGCCATGCAGTCTATAATCTGGAATCTGCTTCCCTCACCACCAGCATGGCAGATACTCCCATTACCTCCTTATCAGGTGGCTGCACTGCCACTGCTACTGGCCCAGACTCCAACAACCAGCCTCCTTCAGCCATATCCATGTGGTTTTCCACCATTCGCCAGACTCGTCACTGTCAGGGGTGCTGAGCAATCCTCCCAGGCCAGATGGACCCAACTTTGTCAATTGGTTCCACTGCCATGCAACAGGACTGGATCAAGGCAGACCAGCTCAGATCAGCTACTGTCCATCAGTTGCACTAAACTGTCAGAAAAGACCGATAAATCTTAGACTTCTGTGCCCCGCGCGACAACTTTGCAGCCCCCCCACCCCAGAAGATTCCCCACCTAGCTTCTTCTTCTGGGTCCGGGCCTTTCCTGGCATCTAGATGTGCCACTAGGTCCCTGATGACCAGGGCCGGTGTGCCCATTGAGGCCAGGTAGGCGGTTGCCTCAGGGTGTGGGGCGCCAGAGGAGGTGCCGGAGGCAGGAGCGCTCACTACAGAGCTGCAGCCTCCCAGCCCTGTGCTGCTGCCGCTGCCAGCACACACCCCCAGCTGGGTGCAGCAACCGCGGGCAGGCATCTGGGGCGGCGCAGGGCAACTGAGCAGGAGAGCTGGGAGGCCACCCACGTGCCATCCCAGCTCCCCGCCTCAGCAATCGGGCCAGCTTGTGTGCACGCCCGTGATGACGTCACATGAGATGTCATCACACAGGCCATGTGTGCGCATGGCTGGCCAGCCGGCTTCGGACTCCACAAACCCAGGCGCCGCTCCTGCTGATCAAAAAGAGTCCAGTAGCACCTTTAAGACTAACCAATTTTATTGTAGCATAAGCTTTCGAGAATCAAGTGCTCTTCGTCAGATGCATGGTACAGAAACTGGTCAAATATAGAAGAGGAGGGGAGGAGAGAGAAGATGCAGTTGCGGGGGAGAGAGAGGGATGGAACCAAAACATTCCTTTGCTAGTAAATGTAAACATCTCCTCTTGGAATGGAGATTAATTGGCTTGTGTGAGGCTTCAAAGGAGTTTGCCGTGTTGGTTTGTGGCAGCAAAACAACCAGACCATCCAATTCCAATGCAGCATAAGCCTTCAATAACCACAGCGCTCCCCGCCAGATGCATCTGACAAAGAGAACTGTGGTCCCCGGAAGCCCACGCCAGGTGCCACTCTCAAAATGGCTGCACCGAATTGAATAAACTGCCAAGCTCTCCTGCAAAATGGCCCCTGCTGCCTGAAGGCCTTAGGCTGAGCTATTGCTGATGGAAATACTCCCTCCTAAGTAAGTGTAAACGGCGAGGGAGGGAAAAGCCGGGGGGTGGGGGAGGTAAACTACCAGCATCCACCCTGCTAGGCCAGTAGCAATAATGTATGAATTAATGATGCTACTGGAAGTACTCTCTCCCAACAGAGTAAAACGCTGGGGGGGGGGAGGGGAGCCTAGGTAGGCCAGAGGCAGGGGCCGTGTTTAAACCTGTTTCAATCCCTCCTGACTTGTAGACAACAGGTCCCAAATGTAAATAAGGAAAAAGTCTCTGCCAAACCAGTGAGCCTGGCGCTGGGCCCTGGCTCTCCTCTTGAAGTCTGAAGGTAGCAAGCAGGAGAATATCACAGCTTCTCCAAGGCAGCTGCTGCTGCCAAGCCCTGAGGGCCTTCAGTAAAACCAGCCTCAGAGGAGCTCAGCTGAGAGAGCTTGGGATGAGCTCCGCTCAGGCTGAGCATGAGGCGCAACTGAAGGCAACAGGGCGGAGAAGCCAGCTAAGGCTACAGACTCCGCCCCCAATGCTAAGCCCTGGATGCCAGGGTGCACCTTCTGGTTTCCTCCTTCTGAGGAGGCAAAAAGTGGCCACTGGACTGCATGGCTGTTGCCACTGACTGGGATGGCCGAATTGTCACTTGTAAGAACTTCTGGAAAGTACATGAAGCTGATAAAAAAAAAAGCTATCCTGCTACCACTCCAAGCTGCAACATACAACGGGACCTGGGCAATGGGACTTGGCAGTCCTGGAACAAGCGCTGCAGTTAAAAACCTGTCAGAATTATAATCGGTAGATCCATGCTTTTTTTCCTAATAACTTTGTAATATTCCCTACATGACTGGAAAGAGGAGGGGGATTTCTTTTCAAATATATTTCTATTGAATTCAAAAGTTCTCTTCTATGCTCTTCAGTATGGCAGTACTGCAATGCTCTTGTATAAAGCTATGGTGCAGCCTCATTTGAAATGCTGCATGCAGTTCTGTTCATCATATCTCAAAAAAAGAACATTGCAGAAACTGATAAAGTACAAGGGAGGGAAGCAAGTTGATCAGAGGACTGGAGCATCTTTTCACTCTAGAAGAAAGATGAACTAAGGGGAGACATAGGCCATTTCCAGACATAGGCCATTTCCACACACGTTGAATAATGCACTTTCAATGCACTTTAGCAATCCTTTGGAAGTGGATTTTTTGTTCCACACATGAAAAAGTTGTTCCAAAAGTTGTTATTCTATATGACTGCAGCAGCAAGACTTTTGTATGCGCAGAAGTGGAAAGTACAAGAAATACCAACCATAGAAGACTGGATTTATAAATTGCTGTACATGGCAGAAATGGACAAAATGACAAGGAAACTTAAAGATCTTGACCTAGGACAATATATTGCTGATTGGGGGAAACTGAAACAATACTTAGAGAAAAAATGGGATGTGAAAGGAGAACTGTGGCAGTTTGAGAATTTCTAAAGTGTGATGTTGTAAATAGAAGAGAGAAATGACTTTACCATCAAGGGGGAAATTTAATTATTACTATCTAAGCTAGTATTATGTTTAAGAAAATCTGATTTAGAACATACAGTTTAACAAAGGAAGAGTAAAACGGATATATTAGAGGATGTATACTATATATTATATACAACGTACTATGGTGTATGGTGTTAGTACATCATACAGTATACTATATTGGGCTGTTTTGTTATGTTATATTATAATGTATGCTATGCTATATTGTATGGTATAGTATACAAAAAATACTATATTGATAGTATATTTGATAGAGTATATGTATAAAAGAATTAGAATATGCTTAGAGTAAGAGATATTATGATATATGTGTTGTAGAAAAATACAAGTGAAATAGAGCTAAGTAATAAGAGGGGGTAAGGGTTGGAAAGCTGTTGGAAGTCAATAGGGAGGGGAGAGGAAAAGGGTGGGGATTAGAATAAATGAGATATAAGGAGAATGTATGTATTAAATTGGAAATTTAAACTCACCAATAAAAAAATTTAAAAAAAGAAAAGAAAAGTTGTTCCAAATGTTCACTAAAGAGTATTGAAAGTGGATTATCTAACATGTGTGGAAGCAGCCATAATAGAGGTTTATAAAACTATGCATGGGCACCCAACGAAATCGTTGCAAAATAGGTTCAGTACAGCCAAAGTGAAATATTTCTTTACTTAATGAGTAATTAAACTGTGGGATTCCCTGCTAGGAAAGTATTGATGGCCATGAACATTAATAGCTTTAAAGGGGGGTGGTTAAATAGATTCAAGGAGGAGTGGTCCCTCAATGGCTACTAGCCATGTTGAATGAAGGGAACTTCCATATCCACAGGCAGCAAACCTCTAAATACTGATACTAGGAGACAACATTAGGGGGAAACCATGGTCTCTTAGTCCTGTTTTCCCTCCAAAACACCTGGTTGGCTACTGTGTAAAATAGGATACTGGATTAGGCAGGACTGGTGCCAGGGTTTCTGGCGCCTGAGGCAAGATACCTACTTGCGCCCCCTCCCACTAACCAACTTGGTATTGTAGGGAACTTCCAAAATTATACCTTTTCCAGCCTGCTTTCAGTATTCTTGGTGATTGGGAGGGGCAGCGGTGTAGCGTGGTCGTGGGGCAGGAGGTGGCGACTCTTGCCCCTGCACGTGTGCAAAGCGCGTGCACACTCTGTCCATGCATAAGCGTCCCCCTCATGTGAGGCGGGAGGTAGTGGCGAAGGGGCAGGGAAGTGGCCTGCTTCCCCACTCACCTCCCCGCTCACCGCCGTGCTGCCTGGGCGCCCAGCAGGTGGCAGCAGCAAAGGGGCGGAGAGGTGACCTTCCAGGTCGGGGGGGGGGTCGTTGGGGGCCAGCACAGCGCCTCCTTCAGAGTTCAGCACTCGAGGCAGCTTTTAGCACCGCCTCCATGGACACGCTGGGCCTGGATTAGGGGACCCCTGGTCTGATCCAGCAGGCCTTCTTATGTTGTTATGTTATTAACAACTGAGAAAAAAAACTTGGGGGAACAGTCTCACTAAATCATTTTAAGATAATCTTATTCTGAATCAAAGTGCAGTAAAAACCACGATGTGTTCGTTTCAAGATTAAACCTTGTCATCTCATGAAACTTTTATCCTTTATTAACTTCTAAATGTCAGTGTGTTGCACACTGCGTGAGAAGGAGCCAGGACAGGGCACATAATGCAAATAAAGCAAAGAAAAAGACAATTTCAAATGCTGTATTCATAAGCCTAGTAGTCAAATGCTGTATTCATAAGCAATGCCAATTAACTTGCTTCTACCACAGTAAAAAAAAAGCATGGCTATCTAGACTATAAATTGTGCTATTAATGTTGTCACAGAGTGC
This sequence comes from Eublepharis macularius, assembly GCF_028583425.1. Lineage (NCBI taxonomy): Eukaryota > Metazoa > Chordata > Lepidosauria > Squamata > Eublepharidae > Eublepharis > Eublepharis macularius. Next base: position 57,961,340 of record NC_072793.1, read on the forward strand.
CACATGAAATGATTTTCATGAACAGGCTCCTGATTTATTCTGTTATATTTATTACAGAAAAGTAGTTGTGGGAGGCTGCCATTTTCAGAGGAACAACAGGGTAAGGAGGTACTACCTAATTCCACTTTCCTCCCAGTTGGTCATTTAGAACAGATTTTCCCAAATCGCTTTTCTCCCTTCTGTGAAAAAAAAATGTGTGGGTTGGAATGCAATCTATGTATTGGAAAAGAGGGTAAATTTTGTATGTTGAATGGCTGGAGCAGAAAGGGTTAGGTAGTGTCTGCTCCCATCCCTCTTCTATTCCTGACTTCCATGTAGGGTTGCCAGGTCCCTCAAGTCTCCCAGCGGGAGACTGGGACGCTGGCTCCGACCTCATTAGGGGCTGTCCTTGTTGTGCCTGCATGCAAAGTGTGTGCACACACTCCTGGTGTGCGTGATGATGTCACTTTTGATGTCATCATGCAGGGAGGGAGGGCAGAGAGCACAGGCAGCTTTCTCTGTCTCTCTCGCTGCTGCCACCACGCCCCTTGTTCCTGCTGGCGCGAGCAGCACATGGGCAGCGGCGGCAAGAGAACTCTCTCGTGTGCAGCGGCGGCTGCTTCTGCCCCTGTGCTGCCCGCACTGGCAGGGACAAGGGGCACGGCAGCGGCGGCAGGCGGCAAGAGAGAGAGTAGTCTGTGGCCACCGCAGCTTGCTTCTTGCTGCTGCTGCCCCTGTGCTGCCCGCGGTAGTGACGAGAGAGCAGGACGTGGCCACTGCAGCTCGCTCTCTTGCTGCCGCTGCCGCTGCACCCCTTGACCCTGCTGCCGCTGGCTGCACAGTGCCGGCGGTGGCCATGGCAAGAAAGCAGGTGGCAGCAGTGAGAGCGGCGTGCTCTTGCAACCACCGCCTGCTTTCTCTCTGCCACCGCCTGCTCTCACGGCGCGGGAGCATGCCCCGCACCCAGGGGAGGGGAGAGCCCCGCACCCAGGGGAGGGGAGAGCCCCGCACCCAGGGGAGGGGGGAGCTGCGCCACCCGGGGAGGGGGCGCCCCAGGGAGCGCACCCCCCTGCTGGCCAGGTAAGAGGGTGCGGGGGAGGGAGGGTGGGATCGGGAGATCCCCCGCCCCAAGCGGGGGGATGGGAACCCTACTTCTATGGCTGCTTTTTATGTTTTAAAAAGTTGTAGACTTATAGATCAGTTTGTACAATATTTTTTCATCATACACACATTAGAAGAGTTTGCACATATGTGACTAAATGTAGTGAATGATAATGTATATGATTATGTATTACCAGTGATCACAAATGGTTACTGTTATGACTCCTTCTTTCTCTAGGGTAGATTTTGCCTTTAATCTTTCCCTTAACACCCTCTGGGTAGTTTGTTGCCACCAGGAATATTATATTCCAAGATATTTTATTTAAGTTTTCCCTTTTGTAATGTGCCTAAGCGTCAGGCTCCTTTGTGGTTCTATGTGGCCCTGAGGATAGGAATGGGATATAGCAATGACAACTACTCTGGGATATAATAAAAACAAAATAAACTTATTTTTTCAAGAAGCTTATCGGTTTCATAAAAGTAGTTCTCAGTTCTTAAGATTACTTCATTTAAACTCATTCACACAGATCTCTTCTAAGGCTTCACACACAGTTAGCCTCTTTCTCTGACTCAATATTTCTCTCACAGAAATGCTTAAAACTACTCAGGCAGCACACAGCTAGCCTGCTTTCTTCTGACTATTTTTCTTTCCACGAAGAGCAGAACCACAAGTGACAAAAGGCACAGATTGGACACTTGTCTGCTTCCCTCAAGTTTTGATGGGAAATGTAGGCATCCTGGTCTCGCAGCTTGGCTCTCTGACTGCTGTCCAATGGACTTTTCAACTGTCACTTGTCCAACATTCCGCCAAGCTGCCTACATTTCCCATCAAAACTTGAGGGAAGCTGGCAAGTGTCCAATCTGTGCCTTTTGTCACTTGTGGTTCTGCTCTCAGTCTAAACTGCATTCACTCCGCCCACATTCTCAGTCATCAACCAATCATATTGCTCACTCTTCCCTCTCTCACCCCCACTCTTCACCTATCACACCAAGCATTTAAAGACACATGCACACATTTACTTGAAATCATTACAGTTGCTCTAAACATTACTTCCTTCACAAATTCTCCATGGAGCCAAAACGAGCTCACGCAGACACACAGCAGCTCTGGTAAATGGCTTGTATTAAAAAAGGAGAGACCAAATGGGCTAGGAAAGCTGTGTTCAGGGGAGGGAAAGATCTTGGGAACTTGAGATCTTTCTCCCAAGTTCCTCCCACCGTGCCAAAACAACGTGGCGTGGAGGAGAGTTTCCCTGTTTCTGCTACTGCACTATATGGTGGTATTGTGTGCATGTGCAGCAGCAGAAACAGGACCTCTCTCCTTCTCTGGGCACTGCTTTTGCACAGGGAAAAATGATTGGGAGAAAGGCAGCTTTCCTTCCTCTGGCTGCAGCTTTCTGGACACATTTGAACTATCCTTTTTATGCAAGCCATTTCCCAGAGATGCTGTGTGTCTATGCGAATACAGGTTGGCTCCCTGGTGAACTTGTGAAGGAAGAAACATTTAAAGTGACACAAAGTCATGGTCATTGCTGGCAGCTATGTCATAGCATATGCCTGAAGAAAGTTGATATTGATTGCTCGTCAAGTGGTTTATTTTTGAACATGGAGAGATGGTCCGTTATACGGGTTTCCTTTTAGAATGCTCCTTGTGTAAACAGAAATCAAAAGGGCATTCAGTTGAACATCGTTCCCTGAAGTCCATGTTAAGCAATTGATTCTTCCTCCTAATAGTTTCTGTTATTCCCGTGAGATGCTTGTAATGTAAGGTTTTCTCCTTTCATACAGATAACAATGAAGATAAGAGATGTGCACATTTTTTAATCCTCAGTTAAATTCATTGTTCAATTCATTATTCAACCTAGCTGTTTTATGGTGCAATTCTAACACTTCCTGGGATTAAGCCCCACTGAACATCCTTGAGTAGGATTCTTAGTAGGCTTGCTTAGCATCACTGTGATTCATTATTTGTTTCCACTGTTTTCAATGAGAAAATGTTTCTTATGACTCCCTTCCATCAAATTAGGATGAAATTTTTAGAGGATGTATCTTCACCTAATCAATTTCAGAAACACTGGAGACAGCGCCCCAAGTTACATAAGAAACATTCTGATTAAGTAGAACTGTCTTACAAGCATTTTGCTCATTCCAGAAGGAAAAAAAAGGGTTTTGTCATACCCATTTCATCAGGAAAAAAACTATAAAAATGAACCTCCTCAGACTTTCATTTTATACCCTTGGAGTGAATACAGCCTTGTCTTGTGAAGCATTAAGGATTTACTTTCCAGTACTCCGCCAAATTTCCCAGTTTTTCCATTGGAACTAGAACTGAAAGGAAAAAACTGGGTTCCCTACCAATCTTTTTTTTCTGGACCTTTGCAGCTGTTATTGTGGGTATTTTACATGCCATGCTTTAATATAATTGAACATTACTTTGACAACATACATGTTTTCCTGTATCCTGCAAGAGTGCAGGTGGCATCCTTATTCTAATGTAATGTATAACTGCATAGTGCACAGAGAGTCTTGATGAATCTTTTGGTCAAAATGCTGACTTTGAACAGTTATTTCAAGTCTTGGCTAAAGCCGATCTGCAATTTTTAAGATGCTGTGTAAAAACTTGCATCAAGTTAATGATAACAGTGTACGTCAAACCAAGTAGCAACTACAAAAACTTAACTGAGAAGTGACTTAGATGTGTTTAAAACACATCTGTCATTGAGCAGTGGGTCTGGTGGGGGGCTAGCATCCCCTCTCAGGAGCCCTCTAGCTCCACAAACACATCCCTTACCTCCTGTCTCCTTCAGCCTTGGAATTGGCAAGGGCCTTCTGCTGATTGCCACCACTCCGGTCTGGGATTTCAAATAGAGAGGGCCCAGAGAGAGTGCTGCCAGATGACTGGCTGAGCTAGAGACATGAGAATTCTGGCAGAGTAAAGCAAACTTTTTATTTAACAAGATGGGGGAAGTGGGAGTATATGCAAATTTAACAGGGAGTATTTTTCAACAAGCAGAGAAAAATAAACACATGAAGGAGTCAGCAAGAAAACAAATTAGACTTCTATCATGGCTACATAGGGTTGCCAGCCTCCAGGTAGTAAACAAGGGGAAGGTCCCAAAGGCAAAGCCGCAACAAAGAAAACACAGGGACCACGAAAAAACAATCCAATTTTTATGTTCCAAATTGTAGAACTGAAATATACAGCGCACTGGAGCTAGATATATGTGATTATTGAGTCAAAAATTAACACCAAACCTCCCGGTGGGAGATGGCAACGGGCTTGCCGGCTTGCAATTTTCCCGTTTCGCAAGAATTATGCTTCTTCCAAAGCCACAACTTTTCTGAAATTAATATACAAACACAAATCAGGATGTGGTCACCTCAAAAAGCAAAATTTTCTGCAATGGATAAATCCATTTACAACTTCATTTACAAACTTTACAAGTAGTAGCGATGGGTTGCCCTGCTGCGCCCAGCATTGCAAATTTGTACATGGCCGATTTGGAGGAAAAGGGTTTTCTCAATCCAGAAAGGAATCCTTTTTTTAAGGAGATACTGTATTTTGGGAGATACATTGATGATGTGGCTGTGATTTTGAATGATATTGCATACGTGGAAGGTTTGGCCCAGTGGATGAATTCAGTTGATCCAAACATAAAATTATCATGGCATTACAGCTGTGAGGAAATTAATTTTTTGGATGTTTGTGTGTACAAAAACAAACAGGGGAAGTTAGGCATTAAGCCTTATAGAAAACCCACTGACAGGTTTGCCTACCTCCACTATTCATCTCACCATAACATCCAATTGAAAAAGAACATACCCTTTGGCCAGTTTCTGAGACTGAGACGTAACTCGACCATGTTTGGGGATTATAGCAGTGAATGTAACCAAGTAGCCAGGGCTTTCATCCAACAGGGTTACCCAGCAAAGGTGGTGGAACAGGCCAGGTTGCGAGCAAATCAGGTTCCCAGGGAAACCTTGTTAATACCAACCGATAGAGCAATTGAAGATAGATTGACATGGTCTATAGAATATTCATCACTGGCATGGGGCATTATAAGGATTGTTAAGAAGAATTGGCACATTGTGCAGAATATTCCAGGGTGCGAGTCTCCCCCATTGGTGGGGTTAAGAAAGACAAAGAGCATCAAGGATACAGTAGTTCATTCCGATTTTGTGGACAGAACACCTACCTGTAATTTGCCCTGTGGCCACTGTAAATGTGGGCATTGCAATGTTTGTGATCTTGCAGTGAGTGTGGATAGCATTACTAACCCAAAAACGGGTAGAAATTTGTATGCAAAAGGCTTTTCCACCTGTACTACATCCAACGTGGTATATGTAATCTGTTGTACGTGTAATTTACTGTATGTTGGAAGTACTGTCAGACCCTTGAGACTTCGCATTCAAGAACATCTATCCAGAATCAGAAACAAGTCATTAGAAGCCCCTTTGAGCCAGCATTTCCAGGAAAGGCACACACATGAACGTGAACTACATTTTTCTGTACTACAGACCTTGTCTAGCAAACATTCTTCTGACACATGGAGAGCTTTGTTACGCCTGGAGACTCAGTGAATTTTCCGTTTAAACAGCCTATCACCATTTGGGCTTAACAATGAGGCTGATTTCACTCCCTTTCTAGGATAGGATACAATTGGTCATTTCATTGTTGATTTACACCAGACACTTTCACATTCTTTTTCTAAAGAGCCTTGCGACCCTGACCCTTTAATTGTGGCGACGGGGATGATTGATTTGACAAGGTCCATTCCCTTTAAATAGCTAATTAGCACAGCATTCCTCACCAAACGCTCGAAAAAAGACTTCTGAACACATTGACTTTGAAAAGAGAAAGGATTGTATATTTATTTTGCAAGTATATTGGTGAGTTCAACCTTTGCATGAAGTAATCATTTGTATATATATTATTAAGTTTGTATATGAGACTATAAAGAGAAACAATGGTCTAATGGGATCTACTTTCAACATGTAACGTTTCTCACCAAATGCAAAGAGAATCTTGAAAAAGTTAACATTATAAAAGAAAAGTATTGAATGTATATTTTTGAATGCATTTGGTGGATTTTTTTGGGTGTGGGCTTTTTTATTCATTTTTTAATTCATTTTATGATGTCATATTTACCATGTATAAAATCAATCAAGTTTGTAAATGAAGTTTGTAAATGAAGTTGTAAATGGATTTATCCATTGCAGAAAATTTTGCTTTTTGAGGTGGCCACATCCTGATTTGTGTTTGTATATTAATTTCAGAAAAGTTGTGGCTTTGGAAGAAGCATAATTCTTGCGAAACGGGAAAATTGCAAGCCGGCAAGCCCGTTGCCATCTCCCACCGGGAGGTTTGGTGTTAATTTTTGACTCAATAATCACATATATCTAGCTCCAGTGCGCTGTATATTTCAGTTCTACAATTTGGAACATAAAAATTGGATTGTTTTTTCGTGGTCCCTATGTTTTCTTTGTTGCAGTCTCCAGGTAGTGGCTGGAGAGAGTCATAGAATGGGAAGAGACAAATGAAGATTAAATTATGGAAACCTAAAGAGCTGCCAGTCTGTGGCCTGACTTAAAGGCATGATTACAAAGGAGTAGCACAGATCTGCAAATTTATTGTTTTGTAATTCTCATTTTATGTCTAGCTCTCTTTTTGATGACATAACCCTTAAAAAGCAGCAAAGAGCTCCTTCCTCTTTGAAAACACCACTGGAGATAATCCAGAGAGTGCATACAGCGCCACCTACAGGTAGAACTGACCTTTGCAGCTCAGCCGTTTTTGTTTTGGTGCTTTTCTTGCACTGGGCAGAAAGTGGATGGAGTGAGAATGTCGTGTTCTTTTCTGTCTCCCAGGTGTGAGATCAAATTATATAGTCACCCCTGGTGACCCAGCAACAGCAGTATTGCACTCCTAATAATAACAGAAGGTTGCTATTTATATGTCTTCTTTTCAGCCCACGCAGTAATTACCATGTTATGTCATAACTTGCAAAACTCTTCAATAAATGTAAAGAGTGTGTTCCTGCCACATTAAGAGTTTTAAGTCCCTCTGCGAGAGACTTAAGCTCAGATATAGTCATTTATCTGCAAGGCTGAGCTGCTGTTTGAATTAACGGCTCATCCTCTTAGTGGGACCTGCTTCTAAACTTATTCTGAATTACTTTTGGGGACCCATTGGCAAAATGTCTCCATATTGAACATAAGAATATAAGAAGAACCATGCTGGATCAGACCACAGGCCCATCTAGTCCAGCATTCTGGTCACACAATGGCTGACTGGCTGCCTCTAGGAAGCCTACAAGCAGGATGGCTGCAATAGCATCCTCTTGCCAGTGTGCCTAATTGGCGTACAGAGGCATACTGCCTCCAGCACTGGAGGGAGTGGATATCCATCATTACTAGTAGCCAAGGCTTTTTTCTGGGAAAAGAGGTGGTGGAACTCAGTGGTGGAACTCAGGACCGCACAACGATGTCACTTTGGGTCAGCTGAAACAAGGGGTGGAGTTTTTTAAAGTTTAAATCACCCTCAGCAAAAATGGTCACATGGCCGGTGGCCCCGCCCCCTGATCTCCAGACAGAGGGGAGTTTAGATCGCCCTCCACACCACAGCACGGAGGGCACTCTAAACTCCCCTCTGTCTGGAGATCAGGGGGCGGGGTCACTGGCCATGTGACCATTTTCAAGAGGTGCCGGAACTCCATTCCACCGTGTTCCAGCTTAAAAAAAGCCCTGCTAGTAGCCATCATGCCTAGTAACCATTGATATCCACATCCTCCATGAATTTGTCCACTCCCCCTTTAAAGCCTTCAAAGTTGCCAGCTGACACCACATCCTGTGGCAGCAAGTTCCTCGATTCAACTATGTGCTGTGTGAAGAAGTACTTCCTTTTGTGTCTTTTGAATCTCCCACCCCATAGCTTCAGTGGAAGTATTACAAGCTAGGAATAAAAGCTTCTCCCTCTCTCCACACCATGCATCGTTTTATAGACTATAGTTTTCTCTTTCCCCAAAACAATACACAGGAATCTCACATCAGTTAGCATTGACCATGTTTATAGTTCTTTTATCAGTTTTAGGATCCACCAGTATATAGCATTATTGAACTACTGGTAGTATTTCATGGCCATTTCACACATTATGCAAAGCCCAAATTTGCCTTTTAACCTCTCACAGCCTCCTTTCCCATCTCATTGTCTTCCTTCTCCCCCATCCTGGCCTCATCACAACCCACCTGTAAGAGAGTCATGACTCACTTTGCGTGCCGATCCACATAATAAACGACAGATAGCATTTGCCATTCAGGGCCAGACCTACCAAGAAGTTGGTGAAATTGCATATGTCCCTAGATACCCACCGTTTACATCCAATTTCCACCTCTGTTTCCATCTCTGTTTGCCATTTTTTAAAAAAGGGGCACCATGTTTCTCTTTTTTGCTTCAGCTGCAAAAATGCAAGTCACAGTACGCATGTCATTTTGTGTAAACAGAGCGCTGTGGTGAAGAGAGCAAAAAACGCCACAATCCAACTGGATTGCAAATAGCCTACTCATGTCTTTAATTGATCACTAGATGTCACCCCATGATCATGTCAGATTACAAACTGCCTGTGTCACCTGCTCTTTGAACAGAAGCTGCGTTTTTGGTACTGCATTTAAGATTTGTAGAAAAAAGATTCTATTCCTCGGAAGACACTAGGGGGACAATGTATCTTATTGTTTGTTTCAACCATCCTGATTTTACAAACTAGAACTCATATATAATTTGAGCGAGGCTATTCATTCATTCATTCATTCATTCATTCATTCATTCATTCATTCATTCTCTTTCTTCCATTTTATCCTGTCCCCCCCACACAACATCCCTGGGAGGTAGAGACTGAGTGACTGACCCCAGGTCACCCAGCACACTTGACCACTAGCCATAAGGCCAGATGCCGGAGTAGGAAAGATAGTGGGGGATACATGAGCAGATTCCCCCAACCCACCCACCCACACATTGTAAAAGCAGCTGGAGAGGGGGCCAAATATATTGGAACTACAGCTCTGGCAGAGAGGGAGGGCAGCCTTTCTCCTTGATTTTCTGGATTTAAATCACCCCACTGAACTACGTTTTTCCTTACTGGGCAAACAGCAGTGTTAAGAGGGGGATTTAATCAGTAGAATGGTGCAGGGGAAAGGGTTTGCCATCTCTCTCCAATTCAGGGGCACCTATGACTGCTTTAAACTTTGAGGGGGGAAACCCTGTAGGATCATAGGTCTCATCTAATCGAGCCCCTAATATTGTTGGTGTAGCAAAAAAGAGATCAGTAAGAACAGTATGATTATAAATGCAGTTGTTTCCACTTTCCATTCATCCCCCCTGCCCCCCCCACGCAAACCACCATCTAAGAAACATACAGATTTCTTCTCCATCATCTCTCAATGTTTTTGGGTTATGCTACATAGTGAAATTACTACATTACAACTAGAGTTGGTAAAAACAAAACAGTTTCCCCCCCTCTCTTTTAAGAAGAGTTTTATTTGTTTAATAAAAAGACAAGACGTATACACAAAGATTCACCCAACAAAAAAAAATCACCTAACACGAACATAGCAAAAAAAAGAATTTTTTTCCCCTCTCTCAACCTGTAGGCTCCCCACACAACCATCACTTTTCCAAACATCTGGCTAGATTCAGAAACGAATCAGGTTTTGAATGCATGTGCTGAAAGCTGCAAAAGTAAAATGCCCAGAAATGTACACGTGCCCCTTATGTCTTGTCAATATATGACATTTCAATTATGCCCTTAGAGTCTAGGCTCACTTGAACGATCATGTGCCCATCAGCTATTCCCCTTGTGCGTCCTTTTCTGTCATCTTCTGAACTTGTCACTCTGCGTCAGCATGAGATTGCAACTGTAGCCCAAATTATATTTTTGGCTTCTCATTGAAAGTGTTGCATATATTCAATCTGATGACTCCAGAATAGCTGACGTTGCCTTTATTCGAGCAAGGGAGCAGGTGATTTACCAAGGTAATTGTGAGGCCCCGCCCCACCCGCCGCCGCCTCCCCCTGCTCCGCCATGCCCTTGGGCCCTGCTGGGGTGGTGGCAAAGGAGCTCCCTCAGCCTCAGACTGGGCAGGGGCAGCAGTTTAGCCACTGGCTTCTGCCTCCTACCAGCTGCCTGGAGAGCCTATGGCCGTTCCCTCTCTCTCTCGCTTCCTCACTCCGGCCGTATTCGCTCTCCCCACCAACTTCTCCTCCTCCGCATCCTTGGGCTCCTCCCTTTTATGCCACCACCTTAACCAGCTTCCCACCTCCCTACCAATCCGTCACTGTGCTCCCTCTTCACCCCACCTCGTGCTCTGCTGTCTGCCCCGTCACTGGTGCTTTCCCCTGTCTGTTCCCGCATGCTTTCTCTCAGCTCGCTTGCCTCCTCCGCCTCCCTCCCTCTCCAGCTCTCTGCCACTCCCCTTTCCTTCCCCCTTCTCGTGCTGGCCTCTTCATACTGGGGAGCCCTCCCAACCCTCCGCTCCCCAATCTGGCCCAGAGCTGTCCGGTGCTCCTGCCTCCCCTCTGTTGCTTGCACCCGTGCCCTCGCCCTTCCCGGCCTGGGCCTCACCCGCCCAGCCGCCATGTCCCCGCCCGGCCGCCATCTCAGTGGGGGCCTCCCCGGGCCTTCTCCACCTGCTGCCACCCACGTCGTCGGGAGCGTCGGCCTCGGGCCCGTCAGCGGGGGCCGTAGTGGCAGCGGCCGTGGCGGCTCAGCATTCCCCAGCCCCACCACTTCCTCTGGCCCGTGCCGTGCCCGTCGGCGCTCCTGCAAGCCGGCCTCCCCTGGGCCTTGAGGTGAGCAAGGGGGGGGGTCCAGCGAGCGGGGAGGTGTCGGTGGGGCCGGGCCCTGGGCCGGGGGAGGTCCTGGTCGGGCCCAGTCCGGGGCAGGAAGGTCCTGCTCCGGACAGTAATTACAGAATTGCTCATTTCAGTTCACTAGCATGTTACGACCCTAGGACAAATATGAAAACTTTGAGATGTCAGATAAAATAACAAGCTGGATGTAAGGCAGCATAAAGTCCCTTAAGGCTACCAGGTAAATCTGATACCTTATATGTTCAGTGGGCAAAGGAAAGCACGGTTACACCCTTATAATGGACTTAAAAGGGTGGTTCTCTGTTTAGGATTGTGCAGCTAATCTTCAAGGATGTAGCTTGAGTAGTGATTAGCATGTTGAACTAGGATCCGGGAGGGCCAGGTTTGAATTGCCACTCTGCCACGGAAGCTTGCTGGGTGACCATGGGCCAGTTGCTCTCTTTCAGCCTACTCTACCTCACAGGGTAGGGTATAAAGATCCAAATAAATAAATGTAATAAATAAAAAAGTGTTTTTATTTATTTTATTATATTTTATTACATCTGTATTCCAGTCTCCCTGAAAACCAGGGTCAGGGCAGGTCATGGAAAAAATATAAAACAGGCAGCATGATCATTAAAACACATTCGGTAAAAACATTGTGGCATTCTTATTACACAATCCCTCTATTTATAAGAAACCCATGGGGGTGGGTGGCAAGCTGTTTGATGTTCAGCAGACCAGGAGCAATCATATCCCCCTTATGGGAGGACGATTGAGGGGGGAGGATGCTTACCTCAACCACTGTATGTTTGGTGGAACAAGTCCGTCTTTCAGGCCTTGTGGAAAGATAATAAATCCTGCCGGATCCAAGTCTCTACCAACAGAGAGTTCCACCAGGTCCGAGCCAGTACAGAAAAGGCCCTGGCCCTAGTCGAGGCAAGATGAACCTCTCAGGGGCCAGGGACCAAATTATGTACAATTTATAGTTTACCAGTCCTCTTTGTAAATTCTGGATGGTCAAAACAAACCATAAGATACATCATTGGTGGAGAGTGCCATCTGGCAGATGGATACAAATTGTGGATACAAATAGAAAGAGACTTGATAAAATGGAATAAATTGAACTTATCATGGTTGGGAAGAATAGCAGCAGTAAAGATGAATGTTTTACCACGAGTGATGTTCTTGTTGCAGACAATTCCAATGATTAGAGACTCAAAACAGTTTGACAAATGGCAAAGGACAATTTCAGACTTTGTGTGGGCAGGTAAGAAGCCACGTGTGAAAATGAAAGTATTACAAGATGCGAAAGAAAGAGGTGGCTTCCAACTGCCCAGTATAAGACTATATTATGAAGCATGGTATGGTATGTCTGGTATGGTTAAAAGACTGGATAACGTTAAAAAAATCGCAAACTGCTGGCCTTGGAGGGACATAAAAAATTATTTGGATGGCATGCATACATGTGGTATGATAAAGTAAAAGCAGACTCGATGGTTTTGCACCACTATATTCAGAGAAGCCTCTTCACAGTCTGGAAAAAATATAAGGTTTACATGGAAGACGGAATTCCTTCATGGGTGGTCCCATATGAAGTAATAGATCCGAGAACCGTTGACAATGAGAAGCAGTGCCTAACATACAAGGAGATAACACAAGTACAACACTCAATGTTAAAAATAAAAACAGAAGAAGAGTTGTCTCCTTGTTATGGATGGTTCCAATATAGACAGATTAGAGATCTTTACAACTCGGACTGCTTAAGAGGAGGTATAAGAATGGAAAACTCTGAACTAGAAGAAGTGATGTTACGAGAAGGCAAGAAAGAAATATCTAAAATTTATAAATTACTTTTGAAATGGTATACAGAGGACGAAACAGTTAAAACCCAGATGAAGTGGGCAATAAATTTTCACAAAGAAATAACAATGGAGGCGTGGGAATACCTGTGGAAAAACACATTGGAGATTTCAACTTGTACGAATATTAAAGAGAATTGATATAAAATGATCTACAGATGGTATTTAACGCCAAAGAAAATTGCGCTAGGGAATACAAACATGTCAGACAAATGCTGGAAATGTAAAAATCATGAAGGATCACTGTATCATATGTGGTGGACTTGTGAAGTAGCTAAGCAATATTGGGGAGATATAATTGAAGGAATTAATGAGATTTTACAAATTCAAATAAATAAGAACCCAGAATTGTTGCTATTGAACTTGGAGATGGAAGCTGTACCAAAGCAGTATAGAACATTGTTATTTTACATGACTACAGCGGCAAGACTTTTGTATGCGCAGAAGTGGAAAGTACAAGAAATACCAACTATAGAAGACTGGATTTACAAATTGCTGTACATGGCAGAAATGGACAAAATGACAAGGAAGCTTAAAGATCTTGACCTAGGACAATATATTGCTGATTGGGGAAAATTAAAACAATATTTAGAGAAAAAATGGGATGTGAAAGGAGAATTGTGGCAGTTTGAGAATTTTTAAAGGGTGGCGGTGTAAACGGAGGAGAGAAGTGACTTTGCCATTAAGGGGGAAATTTAACTATGATAATCTAAGCTAATATTATGATTAAGAAAATCTGAAGTAAAACGGATATATTAGAACATTTATACTATATATTATATATATTATGATGTATGGTGTTAGCATAGGCACTGTACACTATATTGGGATGCTATATTATAACGCATGCTAGGTTATATTGTATGGAATAATATATAACAAATACTATATTGATAGTATACTATATTGATAGTATATTGGATAGAGAATATGCATAAAAGAATTATAATATGGCTAGAGCAAGAGACATTATAATTTAAGTGCTATAGATAAATACATGTTATGTTATATTATGTTAGGTTATGTTATACTTTAATGCATGCTATGTTATGTGGTAGGGTACAGTATACAGTAAATATGATACTGACAGTATAGTTGAAAGAGTATTTGTATAAAAGAATTAGAATATGCTTAGAGTAAGAGATATTATGATCTGTGTGTTGAAGAAAAATATAAATGAAATAGTATTAAGGAAAAAAAGGGGGTAAGGGTTGGAAAGCTGTTGGAAGTCAATAGGGAGGGGGGAAGAAAAGGGTGGGGAATAGGACTAATTAGATATGAAGGGAATGTATGTACTAAATTTTAAAGTTTAAACTCACCAATAATTTTTTTTTTAAAGTTTGTTCATTGTTAATCTTTTATAAATGCAAGTGTCACAAGGTGGGATCACACTGTCATAGACATGAACTCTCCCAGTTCTCAAATTAGATAAATGTATTTATTTGATATTGCCCTGGAACAAAACAGGTTACACCAGTACCACAAAAAACAGTGGAAAGCATTACAGACAATGCAGAACAAAATTTTAGACATGAAAACGCTGAACTGGCATGCCTTTATTAACCCTTTCCCTGCCAAAAGGGTCCTGGAACACCACAGAACGGGCCGGAACAGGCACTAAAGAAAAGCTATTACCACAAAAAGCAATGGAATGTGTTAAAGAAGCTGGAGAAAAAAAATTTTAAAGAGAAAACACTAGCCGCTTGCTTTTATTAACCCTTTCCCTACCAAAATGCCCCTAGAACAGCACAAAGTCCGGAATGGGAGCTAAAGAAATGCCAATACCACAGAAAACAGTGGGAAGCATTACAAACAATGCAGTACAAGATTTCAGAAGTGAAAACACTGAAGTGGCACACTTTTATTAACAGTGTCCATGCCAAAAGGCTTCCAGAACACTACAAAATGGGCTGGAACGGGCACTAAAGAAATGCCAATACCACAAAAAACAGTGGGAAGCATAACAGACACTGGAGAACAAGATTGTATAAATGAAAACACTGAAGTAACATGCTTTTATTAACTCTTTCCCTGCCGAAATGCTACCGGAAGAGCACAAAACAGGCCAGAAGGGATGTTAAAGAAATGCCTGTACCACAAAACACCGTGAGAAGCATTATGGACACCAGAGAACAAGGTTTTACAAAGGAAAACACTGAAGCCACATGCTTTTATTAACCCTTTCTCTGCCAAAATGCTCCCAGAACAGCACAGAACAAGCTGGAACGGACACTAAAGAAATGCCAGTACCACAAAAAAAAAAACAGTGGGAAGTATTAAAGACAGTGCAGAACAAGATTTTAGACATGAAAACACTGAAGTGGCACACTTTTATTAATACTTTCCCTGCCAAAAGTCTTCCAGAACACCATGGAACGGGCCGGAACGGGCACTAAAGAAATGCTGTTACCACAAAAAGCAGTGGGTTGTGTTAAAGACACTCCAGAACAGTATTTTAGAAAACACTGAAGTAGCATGCCTTTATTAACCCTTTCCCTGCCAAAATGCTCCTGGAACAGAACAAAACAGGCTGAAACAGGCACTAAAGAAACACCAGTACCACAAAAAACAGTGGGAAGCAATACAGACACTGCAGAAAAAAAGATTTTAGAAGTGAAAACACTGAACTGATACGCTTTTATTATCCCTTTCCCTGCCAAAAGGCTTCCGGAACACCACAGAACAGACACTAAAGAAATGCTACTACCACAAAAAGAAGTGGGAAGCATTGCAGACACCAGAGAATCAGTTTTTAGAAATGAAAACACTGAAGTGGTATGCTTTTATTAATGCTTTCCTTGCCAAAATGCTCCAGGAAGAGCACAAAACAGGCCGGAACAGACACTAAAGAAAAGCCAGTACCACAAAAAACAGTAGGAAACATTACAGACAATGCAGAACAAGATTTTAGAAGTGCAAGTGCTGAAGTGGCATGCTTTTATTAACCTATTCTCTGCCAAAGTGGTCCTGGAACACCATGGAATGAGCCGGAATGGACACTAAAGAAATGTCAGTACTAGGGGTGTGCAAGGAAAAAACTTTCGGCTTTCTTGTTTCAGCATTAGCCGAAACAAGATTCTCTACCGTTAAAGCCGAAAGCCGAAACAAGAATCTCTTTCGGCTTTCGGCATTCTTTCGGCATTCTTTCGGCATTCTTTCGGCTTTTTTCTATGGGAAAATGCCTCCGTCTTCCAGGACGCCTGGAGGAGGCATTTTCCCACCGAATAAGCCCAAAATTGGTGGGGACCTTCCTCTAACCCTTCTCTAACAACCACCCAAGTTTCAGACAGATTGGACTTTGGGGGGCCATGTTATGGCCCCCCAAAGCAGGTCCCCCCATCCTCCCATAAGAAAGCGAAGGAGCAGCATATTGTTAGCATGCTGCTGCTAATCTTTCTTCATTATTTCCTATGGGGAAAAAATGAAGAGGCAGGCTTCCTTTGCCAGGGGAGGCATTTTGCATGCAAAATGCCCCCTTACCCTCAGGAGCCCTTCTCCCACCCCTCCTCCCACCCCCCACCAAGGCTCAGCCTGCTCCCACTTGGGGGGGGGCATTTCATGGCCTCCCCAAGTAGGTGCTCTAATCTCTACCACTGACAGCTGGGGGAGGCTTGTCTTGCCAGGGGTGGCATTTTGCATGCAAAATGCCCCCCAGCCCTCAGGGGCCCTTCTCCCACCCCTCCTTCCACCCCCCACCAAGGCTCAGCCTGCTCCCACTTGGGGGGGCCATTTCATGGCCTCCCCAAGTAGGTCCCCTCAGCCCCCAAAGTCCACCCCTCACAGCCCCACACAAACCCAATTCCCCCCCAGCTGCCACACACAGACCCAAATCCCCCCAGTAGCCCCTCACAGACCCAAATCAACCCCCACCTGCCCCACACCCACCATAACCCCAGGAACAGGCTGGCCTGCCCTCCCCTTTTGGGAACCCCTAAACTCTCTTTCCCAGGGCAGTTCCGCACAGACAAGGGGTGCCACAATGGTGGCAGTGCCAAATCGTCCCTGGGAAAGAGCACCTGCCCTGGCACACAGACAACCACCCCCCTGACCCCCACCACCACCTGCAGAGAAGGCTGGCCAGCCTGCCCCATTGTTCCCTATGCTGGGAACCAACCTCCCATCAAAGAAGGGAACACAGACACACAATGATTAAGTTTAAAAAACCTTTATTTTATCATTTTCAAATTACAAGTGGTCAACAAATCACACAACATATTACACTTATTGTCCCTCACAGCACAACACAACACAATTAACTACACATCAGAGAATCTTAAAAACAATTTTTCTTTTGAAATGGACAATCTGTAAAGTTTTGAACATTACAACAGGTTACATAGTAAGCGGGTACAACAGGGCATGGAAACAGAAGCCCACACTAGACAAGATGATCATAATAACTACCAGCCTAATACAACTCTCCCTCCATAACATGACTTAATGGGGGGGAACCACTGCAACAAAATCCCCCCCAACCCTCTGGGGCCCTTCTCCCACCCTTCCTACCACCCCCCACCACATGCATTCCTTGACAATCAAGAAATCTGGAGTTAAATATAATGTGCATGTAAGTCCCTCAAAGACAGAAGCAATATGGAGGTAATGACCCATTTGATTTCCACAACCTCAGACACAATTAGGGATCCGTTTCCCCTTGGTGGGGGATCCCCCACTCTCACCTATCACCCCCTGTCACTGCTTACCTGGCTGGAAGGGGGAAAGTCAGGGAATGAGCCTTCAAGGTACGCTCCTGGGGCTGCTGCCGTGATGTCACTGATGTTATCTGGCTGCCCTGAGAGTATTCCTGTGCTTTGCAGTGGGCTGATTTGGGCCCTACAGGCCAAAGCAGGATCACTTGTGGCCCAAATCTGCCTGCTGTGAATTGTGAGTGCTCCCCAGCCTTGTGTGATGATCACATCACTTCCTAGAACAGACATCATCATGCCAGAGCATTGCCATGAAATGATCATGCGTGTGTGAACAGACCCTAAGTATTCTGTAGGCTTCAGTGATGGTATAGTCTGTCAGTAATGTTTTCACACACATTATAGAGAGAGAGAGAGACAGAGAAGGGGGGGAGGCACTGAACCTAGATTATTTCTTCTATTTTACTGTCCCCTTCCAAAGCCAGGGTGGCATTGGCACAATGCCCCCCTCCCCCCAGCCAGAGCCTTAGTACCAGTATGCATTGACAGGCCCATGCATCATAGTCCTTTTTGAGACCCAGCCAAGTTGTGTGCCTTTTGGAGAAAAATGTTCAAGTTGCTGGTGGGGGTATGAACAATTTTTAGATATCCACTGTAGTGCAATGGCTAGAGAGTTGGTCTAGAATCTGGCAGACTCTGATTCTGTGCCTTGTAGGCTTGATGGATGTTCTTGGCTCAGCCTAAGTAAACAATTGTGTTGTGTTTTCCAGAGGCAGTCTAGGTGATTTTGGGGCCCTAGACAAATGTTCTGGACGGGGCCCCAGAACCAGTGCCGCCCCACCACTGGCTCCTTGCCAAGGCCAAGCAATTTGGTCACCTAGGCCCCAGATAGAGTGGGCAGGAGTGCGTTGTTTCCTTCCTCCCCCCCCTCCACCCCCTCCAACAACTAAGAAGGCCATCGGTGGATGTAGTCACTCCAATGTGAGGCATGGAGCAGCTGTCTATTGTTAGCCTGGTTGTGATGAGGGTGAAACAAATCAAGGGAGAACAGCAATGTGTAAACCACTATAGGTTCCCATGGGGGAGTAAACCGGGGCATAAGATAAACCTTTAATTTGGTGGGGAGGGGGTATATACATTTTATGTGTATGTGTCTGTATGTTTTATGCATTCAAATCACTTATGGTGTACTTTAGAATTATTGAGCTCCAAAATATCCCAAAAACCTTGTCCATGTATTGCAAACCGAAGTCAATCTACCACATCTAGGGTATTCTTCTTTTCCCTACTGCCTTCAATTTTTCCCAGCATTATTGTCTTTTCTAGTGAACCTTGTCTTCTCATGATGTGACATTAATCACTAAGCACTATCATCAACTGATATCTTCAAGGGAGAAAGCAGGCCTGATTTGGTCTGGAGGCCACTTACATGTCTTTTTCGGAGTCCATGGTACATGTAAATTAAAACTTTCTTCCCACTTGACAGTATGAATGCGTTTTCTTCCTATGAGCTTTGTCTAAATTTTACTGTACTGATACTGCTCATTTGGCCAAAAGGCCTGCCCTTGAGCAATGCCACATTAAATACTTCATAATAAAAATATGTTTTTAAAACCATTTAAAAGTGTCTTTAAGTGCCATACGCTGATTTAAAAAAACATAAGCTAAATGTTTGGGAACACAACCAGATATGTGAATGACTGAAATGCAGCCCAATCCCACTGCTACTTAAAATCCATTTTTGATGGAGGTCTGGATTGTCTTACATTGGTGTCATTGGGCTTGGAATCAGGAACCTGGAAGTGTTCCATGGGGGCTACAACTTTCATGCCAAGGCTAAGAGGGTGGGAACGGGATCTCTCTGGGGTGGCAAACTCTGGCCTTGGAAGTTACTGGCAATTTGGGGGTGGGACTTGTGGAAAGGGAAATCTGAGTAGGGATCTCCCCCAGAATCCATGGTCCACATTTGCCCTCTAAAGAGATTGCCCTTGGAAGCAGCCAGTTTCTCTGTAGGGAACAACTCTCTCTAACCTGAACTCAAGCCCAACCAGGAGTTTGGCAGCCCTAGGAAAATTTCTGAAAAAGATGGCAAAGGAGGGCCAGCAACTGATAGAGGCATGGAAGCCCACACCAGGACAGTAGCAGGGGCCTACTTGGGCACAAAGGACGACCAGTGCTCTCATCCCCCATAGTCCACTCCTTACAGCCCCACACAAACCCAGTTCCCCCACCCCAGCTGCCACACACAGACCCAAATCCTCCACTCAGCCCCTCTCAGAACCAAAACCACCCTCAGCTGCCCCACACCCAGTACCCCAGGAACACAGACACACAATGATTAAGTTTAAAAAACCTTTATTTTATCATTTTCAAATTACAAGTGGTCAACAAATCACACAACATATTACACTTATTGTCCCTCACAGCACAACACAACACAATTAACTACACATCAGAGAATCTTAACAACAATTTTCTTTTGAAATGGACAAACTGTAAAGTTTTGAACATTTCCACAGGTTACATAGTGAGCAGGCACAACAGGGCATGGAAACAGAAGATGATCATAACTACCAGCCTAATACAACTCTCCCTCCATAAAACGACTTAATGGGGGGGAACCACTGCAACAGGGTCCAGCAGAACCTATGTCATTTCCTGTGGCTGTGCTTTCAGTTCAGACACACAAAGCTGAACTGGGCACTTCCAAGGCACTGGACAATGGTATTTCTGGAGCAGTTCTGCAGAGGTCTCCCCCCACCCCCACACCAGCCTCAGAATTTACCTGGGAACGTCTGCGAGAGATCATCATTGGCCGGTGCCCATCCACCACTCTTCCCGCATCCCCCAACCATGCAAACCCAACATTAACATCAACAATTTTTTTCTGGTTTTTTTTTTTTTAAACATGCACATTCAATCAACTTTTAAAAAACATAATCACAACATTTTTGGGGTTTTTTTTTCTTTTTTTTACATGAACAGAACATCAACTTTCAAAAAACAGTACAACAATTCTTCTTCAATTTTTTTTTTACAAGGATTTCATCTGATAAAAACACCTAAGCAATCCCTATCTAACCTGTTTCTCCCTCCAGTAGCAATCCATGTTTCTGGGGCATTATTTTTCATAATAAATTTGGTCCCACAGGGTCTGTCTCAGTGATGGGAGATGTTTTGAATACCCTGGGGGGGGGGCTTTCAAATTGCTGGGTGTTTTCCCTTTGCCACTGGTTCCTAACCACCCTCCCTCTACTGGCCGGTTTTAACTGTATATACAGGGTTTTATACAGGGGAGAGCGCGATTCCAAAGGATTGGACTCACAGAGGATGCAGGCCACAAGTTGGGCTCACCTCAGTCACTCTGGAAGTCCAGTCCTGAGAAATCGAAGAGGCGAGAGTTGACCTTCAGGAAGGTCAACTGCTCGACTCTCCATGGGAGAAGGCGAGTGCGATGTGGGCCGACAATGTCGCCCGCATGTGAAAAGACGCGCTCGCTCTCCACGCTCGTCGGAGGGCATGAGAGCAGCCGCTGCGCCTCGAGGGAGAGGTCCGGCCAGACCGACTCCTTCCTGGCCCAGTAGCTGAGCGGATCGGTGGAGAGCGACTCGCAGGGCTCCGCGAGGTAGTCCCTGACCATCGCCTCTGCCGGATCCTCTCTCACGGTCCTCACGACCCCAGAGGGGACGAGGGCCCACCGGAGCATCTCCATCTCCATCGGTACTCCGGTGGTGGCCGTGGGGGGGGCCTGCGCAGAGGGGGCGTCAGAGGGACCCGCACGGCAGGGCCCCTCTTGCGTCCCCCCTGTCGACAGGCGTCCCCTCTTGGCCTGCCTGCGCCTCACCCAAGAGCAGAGCCCGTCTCTGGCTTGGGTGAGGTTCCCGTCCCGCTCGGCGAAAGTGCCCTTTATGTGCGGGTCACACACGGTCGCCAACATGTATGACTCTTCCTTAGTGAGAGGAGTTAGCCTGGCAGCTATGCCCTGCTGCAGCCTTCTCACTAATGCGCGCACCGCTGGAACAAGGTCAGCACGGGGCGCGACCCGGTCTGCAAGGGTGGCCAGATTCCTCTGGAGCGTGTGCACCAGGGGAATGACCAGACCGAGGGTCGCCGTGTCTGACGAGACCGCCACAGTGAAGTCCTTGAAGGGCTTCAGGACCTCCACTGTCTGGGTGATGGTGAGCCAATCCTCCCGGCTGAACTCACCCACCTGACTCGCACCGCGGTTCTCGGAGAGCCATGCGTGGAGTGCACACCCAGTACCCCAGGAATACGGTTGCCCATCCACTGCTATCATGTTGACGATGTGGCGCGTGATGCGCCTGCTAGCCCTCCGGATCCCCTCTCTGGGCACACTAGCGCCCTGCATACCAAGCATCTCCGGGAGAGAGGCTTGGCGTCCCTTTCCTGCAGGTACCCTTAGGGGGAGAGCACCAGAGGAGCCTGCCTCCTTCTGGCTAGCTGGCGGCCGTGCGGCGCCACTCGAACCCTCCTCCCGAAGAAGCACCACCTGGTGGTGCCTCTTCATATGGTACCTCATCCCAGACGTGGAGAGATGCCACACATCTTTGCCACGGCTGACGCGCTGCCTACAATGCAGGCACAGGGCTGCTCGGGGATCCTCCGCTGTCTGGAAGTGCTTCCAGATTTCGGAGGAAAAGGGCAACCCACGCTTCCCAGGAGAAGCGCTTTCCGGATCACCCTGAGGCACCTCCTGTGAGGTGCTCTGGCCGGACACACCGTGTCCCACTCTCGGCCGGGCAGGTGGGGATGGACGAGGCTGAAGGGGCAGAGATGTGGGCTCTTCCACCACAGTCTCTGCCTCTTCCTCCCGCATCCTCTCCTCCTGCACAGCCGCGAGAGGCCTGCTGCTGGCCTCAGAGGAAACTGGGGTGGACCGCCCCAGGGGGGGTCTCACGGGCAGTTCCTCCAACATCCTCTGGGTTCCTGGGGTGAGCGGGAGCGCAGGGAAAGTCATGTGCTCCGCGCCTATCCCAGGAGACACCACATGCTGCCCCTCCTCCAGCAGCTGGCTCGCAACCACTGGAGGAGGAGGAGCCTCAGCAGCAGGCCCCCGCCCAGTGCCAGCCCCTGCCTCATGCACCCGGGTTGGGGGTGGCCCTCCAGCAGCTGCCTCAGGAAAGAGAGTCTTGCGAACCCTCTTCCTGTCACCAGAAGCCAGGCTGGTGAATGGCAGCAGCGCAGGGGAGGGCCTCCTCCGCTCAGATGGGGGGGCTGCCGCAGCAGTCCCCCTCCCCCTCCCCTCCAGATTTCTCCCTAGCCTTTCCCCCGGGGCCCCTCTCTGCTTTCCTCTCTGACATACTTTCCCCTCCCAAAATCTACCCTAACTAATCAGAAAAGATTTGGAAAACAAAGGTCAACTTTGTTTTCAAGACCTAACTAACCTGCTCTAAATCGGTGCTTCTAGTGGCTCTGTGACTTGGAGATGAACAATCAAGTGCCTTTTTAAGCAACCCTATTTATGTCAGGGAACCTGAGCCTGCCAATCAGCTGAATTCCTCTGGAATTGAGCTGGCCCTAAACCCCAATAACAGAGGTGACTAAGCCTTAAACACTCACACACTAGTATGCCCGGGCCGGCCTGGCACCACCACGGGTGCCAGAGATGGGCAGTGGAACCCTAGTTATGGGGGCACTAATGGGAAGCCTATTGACAGCTATTACAAATTTTTATATATATATATATATATATATATATATATATATATATATATATATATATATATATATATATATATATATATATATATATATAATTCAAACCTAACACTCACTCACTAATGCTTTCCCTGCTGAGTCCCTATTTAGTTTTTTAAAAAAAACTAGGCTTGGTTTCCCTAATAATTATGTTGAGGTCAATTATCCACTGATCACCTACCAACTGGCCTACCTACCTAAGAGACACTATTTAGCGGGACCAATGTATCTGTGGTATGTCGGTGTGGGGTGTGGATGTGGTGTTTTGAAGATGAGCCTCCCCCCTCCCAAGCTAGCAAGAACCCACCCCCAAGTCCACCCAAATGTGAACCCGGACTCGCTCACACTAACACCAGTCCTGCAGTCCAGCGATGTTCAGGCGGTCTTGCAGCTGGTCCTCCTCTCCTCCGCGATGCTGTCAAGAAAATTGGAAATGTTAACAGAGTCAACACCACACGCCGCACACGCAACCCCCAAAATTCAAGGCCCCGTTGCACAAGCCAAGTCAGCCCCCCCCCCCCCTGAAAGGCTAGGGCCAACCAGCAGCAAAACAAAACACATCCACCCAGCAGAGCTTCTGGCCTGTGCAGGCCAAAAGCTGGCACACTCATTTTTTAGTCCTGTGAAACAGTAGTTCAAGCCCACCCCACACTCAAACTTGACAAATGAAACATGAAAGAAAGCAGGCACTGCAATCAATGCTGGCCCCCCCTAACCCCCAAACAATGTCCTCTTGCCCAACCAGAAAATGCCCCCCCCCTAGCCCAAGCCATAAAGACCGAGCCAAAGCATATGCTCGCAGGTAGGCACAGCAGCAGACATAAGCTCAAAAAACAAATTTTACAACAACCCTACCAGTCCACCACTGCAGATGTCCAGCAATGTTGATCCTCCACGCAGAGATCTGCAGGCCGATGTCCACCAAGTGCAGTCCAGTCCAGAAGAGGTCCACCAACGATAAACAACCTGAATGTGAAGCAAAACAGTGAGTGCCAGGCCAGCAAACGGGAAGGGTTACCAAAGCCAAAGCAGCATACCTGTGTGTGGGCCGCAGGCTGGCACAGTTGTTCAGGACGGAGCCTGTTGGAAAGCCTTGCAAGCAGGGGGCCAGACACAGGAAAAAAAGCCCACACCATTCCAGTTTGTGAAGCACAACTGTGAGTGCCAGGCCAGCAACCAAAAAGGGTTACCAAAGCCAAAGCAGCATGCCTGTGTGTGGGCCGCAGGCTGGCACAGTTGATCAGGACGGAGCCTGTTGGGAATCCTTGCAAGCAGGGGACCAGACACAGGAAAAAAGCCCACACCATTCCAGTTTGTGAAGCACAACTGTGAGTGCCAGGCCAGCAACCAAAAAGGGTTACCAAAGCCGGAGCAGCAGACCTGTGTGTGGGCCGCAGGCTGGCACAGTTGTTCAGGACAGAGCCTGTTGGGAATCCTTGCAAGCAGGGGACCAGCCACAGAAAAACAAGCCACACCATTCCAGATTGTGAAGCATAACTGTGAGAGCCAGCCAGAAGAAAGGCACCAAAGACACCCAGCAGAGCTTCTGGCCTGTGTAGGCCCAAAGCTGGCACACTCTTGTTTTAATCTTAAAACAGTAGATCAAGCTTAAAGAAGGCAAGCACAACAACCAATGCTGAACCCCCCCCCCCACCATCAAACATTGTCTGCCCAACCTGTCCCCCAGGCCATGCCAAGAATAAACTGCAACACCTTTTTGCAGAGGCAGGCCACAGCAGCACATTGCCCAGCATCAAAAAATTTTTCAAAAATTTTAAAAAGGCCTACCAGGTGTCCTCTCAGGATGTCCAGCAGCACAGTTGATCCTCCAGGCAGATGTCCTCCAGGCTCCAGGTGCAGTGCAGTCTCTCTTCTTCTCCTCTCTCGGTCAGCAGCAGCAGCAACAGAGGTGCTCCAGACAGTCTAGCTCCAAATTTAAACCCCCTGCTGCAGCCTCAGCCAAAGATTTAAATCTATTGGCTGGCATGAAAATACAGCAGAGGGATTGGTGACTCCTAAAGTCCCTCCTCCCCTGCCTTTCCCCACCCACACTCCAAGAGCCACCCTCCTCCTGCTCCCCCTCCCCTACCTGTTAGTTTTGGCGGGAATCTCTGCTGCTTTGCAAATGCAAAGTGCAATGCAATGCTTGCACCTTGCATTTGCAAGGCAAAGCAGGATTCCCTATCCTCCTTTGCAAGAGGGGTGGGGGGTGACAGAAGGAGTGAGTGATTCACTCCTTCTCCCCCCCTCCCCTCTTCTAAGAGCCTGCAGGAAGCCTTTGCTTCCAGCAGGATTTTGCTAGCCGCTTGCTAAGGCAAATGGCTAGCAAAAACAAAATGGCGATTCTCAAATGCCGAAAGAATGCCGAAAGAATCCCGAAACGTTTCGGCTTTTTCTTTCGGCTATGCCGAAACGTTTCGGCATTCCCCGAAACGTTTCGGGTTACCCGAAAGAAGCCGAAACACTTTTGTTTCGGCATTCTTTCAGCATTCTGAATGCCGAAACGCACATCCCTAGTCAGTACCAGAAAAAACAGTGGGAAGCATTAAAGACACCAGGGAACAATATTTTTGAAAGGAAAACAGGAAAATATTGTGCTTTTATTAACCCTTTCCCTGCCAAAATCTCCCGGAACTCCACAGAACAGGCCGGTATGGGCGCTAAACAAATGCTAGTAGTTTCTAGAACTATCACATATGCCCTTGTTCACAGAAAAATCTTGAACTAAACATGGAGGTTGCAAACTTGCAATCCATCTAAACTAGCCATCAAGTCTTCCACTTGCTCAGACCTTGCACAAATACTGTCTGATATATGGGGTTGCCAGGTTCCATAGAAAGGTTCGGATGAGCTACGGGTGAATTCTGGAAAGGCGAGTTTGCCAGATTTTCAGGAGATGAGAACAATAGAGAGTGGGATCAGAACAGCAGACAGGGGGGCGGGGCGTCATGAGCATGTATGCCAGACGCGTGAGGATCAAGCTCCTGGCTCCATTCCCCCCCCCCCGATCATTTTAAAAGCTTTCTAGCCTGATCTTTTTATGCCATAAAGATGCCATAAAGAGGCAGCAAAAATAAAGCTGTGGAGCTGACTCCACAGTTGGTTAAAACTTACTTCTCAGCAGGAGAGCCCAGAAAGGGAGCCGCAGCAGAATCATGTCTCACAACTAAGATGGCGGCCGCTACTACTGTGGAGACATCTGATGAAGCAACCCAGGTACAGGAACCTAATATTAATCATAAAATTGACCAATTAGAGGATAAAATTGCTAGCAGAATGGAGAGACTTTTGAAGCCCATGAGTGATCAGTTAAAAGTAATCACTGAAACACTCCAACAAGTGACTCATACTGCAGATTCTGCTTTAGAGCTCAGTTTGTCTCTACAGAAAGAAACACGCACCCTGCAGGCCAATGAAAGCTGGATGAGAAATAAAATCATGGACTTGGAGAATAAATGGAAATATAATAATTTAAAATTTTGCGGATTTGCTGAATCTGAGGAAGGCTCCACTGATTTAACAGCTTTCTTGGCTGGGTGGTTGGCACAGGAGTAGCAATTGGAGGATGGTGTGGTGCTAAATATAGTGTCTGCTTATAGAATGGGCTCCCTCTGCAACTTAAGAAAGAACATTTCCAGAGATATTATTGTCAAATTCATGGACACACGGACTAGAGAGAAAATTCTCCAAGAGGCAAGGAAAAAGGGCTTTTTCCTCTTCCAAGGAAAGAGAATCCATGTTTTTCAAGATCCGTCTAGTGAAACCCTTTTTCAGAGAAGAGAGCTTAAACCCATAATCACTCACCTAAATAATGCTAACATCAGATATAAATGGGTGGCCTCTTCCAAACTCCAAGTAATTCATCAGGGAAAAGCCCTCCATGCAATGGATCTTCTATCTGGCACAACCCTACTCAAGGAGCTGAACCTGCCTCCACTGGGCATGGTCGTTAAACCTACAAATGACGATATCATTCAGAACCCCTCATCTCGGTCAAGCTGGACCACGATCCCTGCGAAACCAACCACCTAAGACAGACAGCGATATTTTCTTGTCTCCTTTGAAAGCAATGAGCTATGGCCTCATTGATCTCAATGGCCTCATTGATCTCACTGCTGATGGATGGATATCACTTTTCAACATCTTCAGCCAGCATTGATCTTCTCTGTACAGTGTCTAAGGCAGCTACTGGCTGTGCTAATGCTGCTTTCTTCTTTTCTTCTGTTCTCACCCTTTTCTTTCCTACTATCACTATGTGACTTATCTCCTTTACCTTTATCTGCAGCTCTATCCTTTACTATTAGTCCTATGGTCGGTGGGGGGAGGGGGGAATCACCTGGTTCTCATTACTGTTCCCAGTTTTTCTTAGGGACCTCCAGACATAGAGAGGGAGAGTCTCTTCTCCTCTCTACCCATTGCACAGAGTGTCTAACTTTGTGCTTCTGTTTTTTTTAAAAAAAGTTTTTATTGGATTAGAAATATTTTAATGTCCATTACAATCAATTTCCTTTAAAAATTCCAATTCTAACCCCCTCCCTTTCCCCCCCTTTTGTTGACTTCCAACAGTTTTCCAACCCCTTATCTATTTTCCCCTACTCATTTCAAACTTATTTTACCTATTAAACATATACTTTCACTCTCTTCTAAGCTTACCTGTTATATCACAATGCTGTCTCATTTCCCTTTCCATTTAACTTAACAACTAGATAATACATTTCTGGCATATATTCTTCAATAATCATTTTGGTAACCTGTACTCTATCTTACTCATTCTGATCTCCTCTATATTGAACAAACAATTTATTCCTCATTATACATAACTTTAAGTACATTATAAACATTGCATACCTTCAATATAGGTCAATCAATTTAACCCATACTCCATATATTGCTCTTTGTTTCATATATCTTATCTTTATACTATTTTAGTTATCTAATTTCTCCATTATGCAACTCTATCAGAAATAATCAATCACTTTAACTATGCTTTGAATATATACTTTAAGCATAAGTCAATCAATTTGACCCATATTCTGTATATTACTATATATTTTCCCCTACTTTCTTGTATTCATTCATTTTGATTATACAGTTTCTCCATTATACCATTATCTGCCAGCAATGAGATTAATCAGTTTCTATCCCTATAAATCTTATAATAACACCACTATTATTTCATACTATATATAATAGTCAAATAAAATAATTGCTTAGATATTTTTCAATTAACTCTCCTCCCCGGTATAGTCACTTCTCTCTTCTTTTGTTATATTTCAGTAATTTTCAAACTGCCACAGTTCTCCTCCCACCTCCCATTTTTTCACCAAGTATTGTTTCAGCTTCTCCCAGTCCGTGTTAAACTGTCCTGGATCAAGGTCTCTCAATCTTCTTGTCATTTTGTCCATCTCCACCATGTACAGCAATTTATAAATCCAGTCCTCGATGGTTGGCACTTCTTGTACTTTCCACTTCTGCGCGTACAAAAGTCTAGCCGCTGCCGTCATGTAAAATAGCAATGTCCTGTATTGTGCTGGAATATCCTCCATTCCCAAGTTCAGTAGCAGGAGTTCTGGGTTCTTATTAACTTGAAATTGTAAAATCTCACTTATTACTCTTATTATTTCCCCCCAGTACTGCCTAGCTACCTCACAAGTCCACCACATGTGATACAAAGATCCCTCATGTTTTTTACATTTCCAGCACTTGTTAGACATATTTAAGTTCCCTAGCGCAATTTTCTTTGGTGTCAAATACCAACGATAAATCATTTTATAAACATTCTCTTTAATGTTAGTGCATGTCGTAATCTTCAACGTATTTTTCCACAAGTATTCCCACGCTTCCATTGTTATTTCTTTATTAAAGTTTATAGCCCACTTCACCATCTGCACTTTAACTGTCTCATCTTCAGTATACCATTTTAACAACACCTTGTAGACCTTAGAGATTTCCTTTTTATCTTCTTGTAGAATTACTTCCTCTAGTTCTGAGTTCTCTATTCTTATCCCTCCCTTTGCACAATCCGAGTTGTAAAGGTCTCTAATCTGTCTATATTGAAACCAATCATAATTTGAAGACAACTCTTCTTGCGTTTTTATTCTTAACTTGGAAAGGTCTGTTCGTGTTATTTCCTTATATGTTAAACATCGTTGTTCATTGTCAACAGTTCTCGGGTCTATTGCTTCATAAGGAACCACCCAAGAGGGAGTTCCTTCTTGCAGGTAGTTTCTGTACTTCTTCCAAATTGTGAAGAGGGTTCTACGGATATAATGGTGCAAAAACATAGAGTCTGCTTTTACTTTTTCATACCACAAATATGCATGCCATCCAAATATTTTTTTATATCCCTCTAAGGCCAGTAGTTTAGGATTTTTCAGAGTCATCCAATCTTTCAGCCACACCAAGCAGATTGCATCATAGTAAAGTCTTAGATTGGGCAGTTGCATTCCACCTCTCTCTTTTGCATCCTGTAATACTTTCATTTTCACCCTAGGCTTCCTGCCTGCCCAAACAAAATCCGATATTTTCCTCTGCCATTTTTCGAATTGTTTAGAGTCCCGGATAATTGGTATTGTCTGTAACAAAAACATCACTCTTGGCAACACATTCATCTTAACTACTGCAATTCTTCCCAACCATGACAAATTCAATCTATTCCATTTAATCAAATCTTGCTCTATTTGAGTCCACAATTTCTCATAGTTATTCTTGAATAGATCTATATTTTTTGCAGTCAGTTCAATTCCCAAATATTTCACCTTACTTGTTACTTCACAGTCTGTAATTTCCGTTAATAACTGTTGTTTTTGTTTAGTCATATTTTTACATAATATCTTTGATTTCTTTTTGTTTACATAGAAACCTGCCAGATCTCCAAATTCTTTAATTTTTTCTATTACCTTAGGCATGTTTTCAATTGGATCTTCCACAATTAACATTATATCATCTGCAAATGCTCTGACCTTATAGGAAAAGTCTTTTATTTTTATTCCACGGATCGTATTGTCTTCTTGAATCTGTATCATCAAAATTTCCAAGACTAAAATGAACAACAGTGGAGACAACGGGCAACCTTGTCTTGTACCTTTGCCAATAGTCAGTTTTTTAGTCAGCTCGTCATTCACCACAATTGCTGCACTCTGGTCTCTGTAAATTTCTTTCACTGCTCTTATGAATCTTTCCCCCATTTGTAGCTGTTCCATGGTGGCAAACATAAAGTCCCAGTTCAAATTGTCAAATGCTTTCTCAGCATCCACAAAGAAGAAACCAACCTCCTTATCACAACGCTTGTCGTAATATTCAATAGCATTTATAACTGTCCTTAGATTGTCTCTGATTTGCCTATTCGGTAAAAAACCAGCTTGTTCTTCTCCAATAACTTCGGATAACCATCCCTTTACTCTTTCTGCCAGGATCTTCGCAAAGATCTTGTAGTCATTGTTAAGTAAGGAAATTGGCCTATAGTTTTTAACATTAGTCAAGTCTTGTCCTTCTTTGGGGATCAATGATATATTAGCTTCACTCCAAGTATCTGGAGTTCTTTGGTCTCTCAAAACACCATTGATCACTTTTTTTAGGAATGGTACCAGTTCATTGACCATTACCTTATAAAATTTAGCTGTAAGTCCATCAGGTCCTGGTGCCTTTCCCAGGTTTGTTGTCTGAATTGCCTTTCTTATCTCCTCCTCTGTTACTTCACTATTCAGTTTGTCTCTCCAATCTTCCGAAATTACTGGAAGCTTCATTTTCCCCAAATATGCCGCTATTGAGTCTTTATTCACTTCTTTTTTGTCATACAATTTAGCATAAAATTTGTAAAAAGCTCTACTAATAGCAGTCTGTTCCAAATGTACTTTATTGTCCTCACATATTTTATTTATTATCTTTTTCTCCTTTCTCTTCTTCAATTGCCATGCCAGGTATTTCCCAGGTTTATTTGCACCTTCAAACGACTTTTGGTTCAATCTCTTAAGATTCCATTCCAGTTCTTTATTATTCATTGCCGTCAACTGCTCTTGAAGGATTTTAATATCCTGGTAAATTTTCTTTTTCCCTGGTCTTTTCTTTAATTGTATTTCTTTGGCTTTTATTTTTTCCATAATCTCCTGTCTCTTCTCTTCTCTTTTCTTTCGAGCTCTTCCATTTAAGTCCATCAGTATACCTCTAATTACTGCTTTGTATGTATCCCATACCTTGTTGGTTGGTACTTCTCGGTTCATGTTGTACTGTATGAAGAACTTAGTTTCCCTTCTCAACATCTCCGTATTTTCTCCCTCTTGTAACAAGTCCTCATTTATTCTCCATCCTTTCCTCTTAGTTCTTTTTCCAAACTTCCACATGATTGGGTTGTGATGTGAGCCTACCATAGGCATTATTTCTACATCCTTAGTCCAAAGCACTAAATCTTTTGAGGCCCAGATCATATCAATTCGTGATAGAGTGGAATGTCTTGCGGAGAAAAATGTATATTGTCTACCTGTGGGGTTCTGTATTCTCCATACATCTTCCAAAGTTTCCTGCTGCATTAATGCGAAAAAAGTCTTTGGTAATAATCCTCTTTTCTTTTGTGCCGTTGCTGATTTTTTATCCTGCTCCAAATTTGTGACTCCATTGAAGTCTCCTGCAAGAATTATCTGGTCATAAGAAAGTTCATCTAATTGCTTCCTCAAATCCTCAAAAAAGCTCTCTTTTGCTCCATTAGGTGCATAAATTCCAATCACCAACACTTTCTTTAAATTCCATGTACATTCCACTGCTAGAAATCTGGCTTCCACATTTCTAATCACTAACTTTGGCTGTAGCTCCTCTCTTATATATAATGCCACTCCCCTTTTTTTCTTTTTGGAGGCCGCTACAAAATCATTGCCCAATTTGCTCAATTTAAGATATTTTACATCCTGTTTTCTAATATGAGTCTCTTGTAGGCACACAATATCACATTTCTGTTTTAATAGCCAGTGGAAAATACTTTTTCTCTTATTGGGTGAATTAAGTCCATTTACATTCCAAGATATAACTTTACACTCCATATTCATAGCCTTGTTGCTGGTAAGTCCTTTTCATTGTCCCTCATAAACTTTTCCATTTCAAATTCAGATCTGATGCGCTTTTTCACTCCTCCAAACTCAAATGACAATCCTTCCGGCAGTTCCCATCTGTACCTTATTTTCATGTCCTTCAAGATTTGGATTAAAGCTTTGTATTTTTTCCGGTCAAGCAACACCGATCTGGGTAACTCCTTCATGATAATAACCGTCTTGCCATCAACCTCCAATGGGTCTTGAAATTGCTTACTCACACTCATTTCTCTCATGTTTCTGGTCGTAAATTGCACAATTACATCTCTTGGTAGTTTCCTCTGGGTCACAAATCTTGAATTTATGCGATACACCACGTCTAGAATAGCCACAATTTCCGCCTCCTCCTTCCCCAGGTATTCAGCTAACACCTCAACAATTTGTTCTTGGGCTGTCTTTCCCTCTACCTCCAGCAAGCCGCGAAACCTCAGCTGCTTCTCCATATACTTGCTCTCCGCAACCACCATTCTTCCCCTCATCACCCTCATGTCCGTTCGTTGCGTATCTGAAAGGTTCTCCACCGCCTTCTCCACTACATTGACTTTTTGTTGTGCTGCTTGCACATCACTTTGTATTGTTTCCATTCCCTTCTTCACTTCTGCCAGTTCATTTTTTACTGTCTCTTTAACCTCTTTAACTTCCTTTACCAGCTCCTGTTGGACCTTTAACATTTCCAAAAATCTTTTATCCAGATTTTCTATAGCCTTTTGCCACTCTTTCTTCAACATCGTGGGGCTTGACTTACCTCGCTCCCATGAGTCTGCTCATTTCCTTAGCTCCGTGGCGCCTGGCTTAATGTCCTTTTAATTTAATTTAAATGTCCCGGTTTCATGAAGAAAAAAAGATGCTTAAAGAGTCCAAAATGTCGGGCGTCTTTTCTCTATGGTTTTTCAATAGTTTTTGTAATCCAATATGGCCTACTTCCTCTTCTGCTGAAGTCAATGCCCTTCCCTTTCCAAAAATGGCGATTCCCTTCTTCCTGTCTGCCAGTGAGGGCCGTCTCTCTCCCACAGCTCTATCCCTGTTACGTACTTCCTGTTTCCCGTCTCCTCACTGCAGCTCTCGCGATGGTAGAAACTTTCTCACAGTCCATTATCTCCCCACAGCCGCAGGTATGAAAAACAATTATCCGATTTCTCTATTAACTTCATTTAAAATAGTCCTTTTTCTAATCTGTTTCTTGCCGAGTCTTCCTCTAGTTATAATCAATCTGTTGCAGTTTAAAAGTCCACTTTAATGCTTCATTACTTTAAGTATTTCGTCCTGTTTCAAGAGATAGTGATCTTTACCTTTTCAAACAAATTTCTGGGTTGTAATCACTGCTTCAATCTCAAGATCTCTTCCACCTTCTTTCCCCCTGTTGAAGCTTGGGCATGTAGGTCTTATGCCAGCCGCACTGGCCCCAGGACTGCTGCAGAGATTTAAGCCGACCTGTCGTAGGGTGGGACCTCAAGAGTCGGGAGAGAGTCCGTTGCGCAGGACCCCCCCTTGCCCGAGATCAACGCGCCCTGAGGTGCTTGAGCGTTCTATGCCTATTCTCCGCCTGAGAATAGGTGGCTGCGGGCTTTTTGGCCCCCGCCGGCCACTGAAACGGCAGCCCGGTCAGCTCTGCTCTTAGAGCTGCTTTAGACCTCCATGGATCCCAAGCCGGAAGCCTAACTTTGTGCTTCTGGAGTGATTGCTCCTTGTTTTAAATGAGCAGAGGGTTATGACAGTTAAGTTTGTGATGTTGTTTGTTGGGGGGAGTTGGGTACTGGATTGTATTGTTGAGGTTAATCCTTGGAACGATTGTTTATTTTCAGACACTTCTGTTCAGTTATGTAAAGCTAAGGGAGGTGCATCTCTAACATTACAAATGCCTTATTTCTTGGGGTTGACTCTACAATTTGTGTTTAACACTGAAATTCTTTTAAATGCTAATACACTATGATGGACAGAATTAAAATTATTACTTTTAACTGCAGAGGTTTAAACAACCCCATAAAACTCAAACGTGTCTCCACAGTGCTAGCAAAACAGAATGCAGACATATTGTTTCTGCAGGAGACCCATTATAAAAAGGAAATGCCTCAGATACTGAGATCTAACAGGTTTAATATGCAATTCCAAGCCCCTGGCTCATCAAACACTAGGGGGGTTGCAATTTTGTTTTCGAGAAATGTTAAATTTCAGTGTCTAAACTCCAAAGTTGACCCTAGAGGAAGATTTATATTTATTAAGGGGACTCTGGAAGAAACAAAGATATGCGCCAAATGATAAACAACTTGATTTTCTTCATGAAACCATATCCAGCTTATGCATATTTGCGGAAGGGGAAATTCTGTTGGGGGGGGGATTTTAACTGTATTGCAGATTT
This sequence comes from Eublepharis macularius, assembly GCF_028583425.1. Classification (NCBI taxonomy): domain Eukaryota; kingdom Metazoa; phylum Chordata; class Lepidosauria; order Squamata; family Eublepharidae; genus Eublepharis; species Eublepharis macularius. The sequence goes on from NC_072793.1 coordinate 57,995,920, forward strand.
TAATTTAGACCGGTCCCAGAATGATAGGAGTCGTCTTAGGAAAAAACCATGTCAATCAAACCTGCAACTTCTATTTGATAAATTTGCTCTTAAAGATGTATGGCGTAATCAACACGGGCAAGAAAAAGATTTCACCTTCTTTTCTGCTCGCCACCAGGTTCATACAAGAATTGATTTTATTCTGGCATCGTGTAAAATTTATCAAAACCTTACCTCCTCTAGTATAGGCAGTAAAATTTGGTCAGATCATGCATGGGTGGAAAGTCAACTAGATTTGACAGAAAAAACTAGATATGAATCACATTGGCTGTTAAATAAATCCCTTTTATTGAGGCCAACTATCCACAAAGTAATAGAGAAAATGCTTGTGAATTATTTTAAGGAAAATGTTGCAAGAGAAGTCTCTCAGGCAACAATTTGGGACGCCATGCAGTGGCTAGAGGGAAGATAATTTCTTTAGCTTCATTCTATAAGAAAGAAAGAGAAAAATTTAGATTAGACATCCTAAATAAAATCCAAGTATTAGAATACAAACACAAAAAATACAATAGTAAAAAGGCTTATAAACAACTATTGCTAGAACAGGAAAAGCTTGAAACACTGGAGTCCTCTAATATAAACAAGAATTTACTTTTTTTGAAACAGAAATACTGGCACAGCAATTCTAAGACACTGCGTTTGCTTGCTTGGAAGGTTAAAAGAAAATCCTCCTCTCAACAAATTCACCTAATCAAAAAAAGCAACAAGGCTTATACTTCCAACAATAGAGAAATTTTGGAAGTATTCCATGCTTTTTACTCTAATCTTTATAAAACCACAAATCCCCTTCCATCAGAAATGGACAATTTTCTAGCTTCCTGTACTTCTTTAAAGCAACTCACTATAGCACATAGGGAATTTTTAGACTCCCCCATTTCCACTCAGGAAATCACAGGGAACATTAAAAAGCTCAAACTTAATAAAACCCCGGGCAGGGATGGTTTCCCTGCAGAATTTTATTAAAGTTTTAAGCACATTCTAGTGGAACCATTGAGACTGACCAGCAACACTGTTCTTTCATGGGGTATCTTTCCCCAGTCCTGGTATGAAGCTTCGGTCATTGTGATTCCCAAAAAAGGGAAAGATGCCACCTTGCCAGTATGCTATTGTCCAATTTCCCTGTTAAATCAGGATGCAAAAATCTTTACAGCAATACTAGCCAATAGATTGAACAAAATTGTAAACCAGTATGTCCACCCTGACCAAACTGGCTTCATCCTGAATAGAAACATCACAGATAATGTACATAAGTCTCTTAATATTATCAACGACTGTAATACTAACCAAATTGAGGCACTGTTATTGGCACTGGTCGCGGAAAAGGCTTTTGACAGCTTAGAAACTAATTTTCTTTTGAAACTCCTGTCAAAAATGCGTTTTGGCCCATCCTTTATACGCTCGATCAATTTGCTTTACGCCAACCCTACGGCTCAACTGAAAATAAATAGAATGATATCAAAGAGCATCAAGTGTCATGGTCAGGGCAAGGGAGCCCGGCGACGCGAGGGCTGAGCTGAGTGGCAGGCTGCAAGCAGGAGTCCAGAGCTCGCAAGGTCTTGAGCCGGGGGGGGTCTGTCCGTCAGGAGCGCGGGCAGAGAAGAGTCAATAAGCCAAGCCAAGGTCAAGAAGCTGGGGAATTTGTCCGTCAGAGTCGTGGGCGGAGAAGAGTCAATAAGCTGAGCCGAGGTCAAGGAGCCGGGAAATCTGTCCATCAGAGACGCAGGCGGAGAAGAGTCAATAAGCCGAGCTGAGGTCAAGGAGCCGAGAAAGGAGCCGAGGTCGGGATGCAGGAAATCCTTCAAACAAGGCAGGAGAAAGCATCGCCGCATCCCAGAGTGTAAAGACTATGATTTTTCCTCCTGATTGTTGTTAAACACACTCCTGAGGAAGTGGGCACGAAATCTGTTTGTTGTAGCCGGCCCCAGATTGAGCGTGACGGGGAGCCTTCCATCTGCCTCATTACATCTATGCTTGTGTGGAGGAAATAAATGAAATAAAGAAGAAAGATACGACTACAAGGGCCTTTATATAAAATGGACTTTTATTACACCCCAATTGTCATTGCACTCTTTCTATGTTAAATTATGTATTTGTAGAGAATATGGAATATTTTTGTATTCATGTAACTAATGAATTATTGAGAGGTATTGAGTGTTGAGCATTTGCACTTTAAAATACACTTTGGCATAGGAATTTATCAGTTGAAGTGTTTGTGGTTTCCCGTAGAGGGTTTCTCCCCTGTTTTCCTGCTGCTTGGACTTATCACGGGAACAGCCATTGTTTTTGACTATAAGGTCAGGGCGACATCAGAGGGCCAGGTGCCTCGCCTTCACCTGATTGCTCTGCTTCGTCTTCAGCAGATAGCCCCGCCTGCCACTGTCCCTGGAGTTGCACACTCCTCCTACGCTCCCACACTGCCTTGCGTACGCGAGCCTTCCGCCTTGCTGCTGGCTCACTGGTCTTGGTCTTCGGAGGTGCTGGTTCTGTCTCCTCTCCATGCGCCCCCTCACCTCCACTATCCTGCGCTGAGGGGCCGGGTTGCTGGTTACCGTCTGGGGCTTTGGGGGCTGGGGGTGCGCCCTGCACTGTCTCTTCCAGCGCCTCCTCCTCATAGGAGGAATCATCTGCAGGCAGGGCGCCCAGTGGGGGCTGGTCTCCGACACCATCCCCCCCAAGGCCCCCCTCCTGTGAGCACCCTGGAGGCCCCAGCTTGTCGGGGTATGCCTGATGGAAGTGCTGGAGGAGGTGCAGTGCATGGAGGTTGCCTGCGGGTTCCCAGGATCTGTCGTCTCGTCCATACCCCTTCCATTCCACCAGGTACTGGAGCTACCCCCGGTGCCGACGTGAGTCCAGGATCCAATCTACCTTATATTCCTCTTGGCCGTCCACCAGCACTGGCGGTGGCGGCAGAGGTCAGTCACGGAGCGGGTGCGGGGGTGCTGTCGGGGAGAGCAGGGATTGATGGAAGACCGGGTGGATCTGGAGGGCTGGGGGTAGTTCAAGGTGGAACACCTCGGGGTTGACCTGTTCCACAATCCGGTAGGGCCCGATGAATCGAAGATCCAGTTTCCTGGAAGGGCGTTGGGACCGCATATGCCTTGTGGAGAGCCAGATGGTATTGCCCACTGCTAGGACCTCTCGTTCCCGCCGGTGACGGTCTGCTGCGGCCTTGTATGCCTGCTTGGCCTGGTCCAATTGCTTGCAGAGTACTTGGTGCAGGGCTTGGAGTTCCTGTACAAAGGCGTTTGCTGCTGGGACGGCAGATTCGGGAGCGGCTTGCAGGAAATATCAGGGGTGGTGCCCATAATTGGCCATGAAAGGAGTCTGCCAGGTCAAGGAGTGGATGGAGTTGTTGTATGCAAACTCTGCCAAGGGTAGGAGGTTGGCCTAGTTGGTGTAGCAGCGCAGGTACTGCTCCAACGTGGCGTTTGTCCGCTCCGTTTGCCCATCGGTCTGTGGGTGATGCGAGGTGGACAGGTGGGCGTGGGCACCCAGAAGGGCCTGGAGGGCCTGCCAGAAATGGGAAGTGAACTGTACTCCTCGGTCCGAGATCAGGTGCTGAGGGATCCTGTGTAAGCGGAAGATATGGTGCAGGTACAGGTGGGCGACTTCCGCAGCTGTGGGTGGTGCAGGACAAGGGACGAAGTGCACCATCTTGGTGAGAAGATCCACTATGAGTGTGATACAGGTGTGTCCTCATGACAGGGGAAGGTCGGTGATGAAGTCCAAGGAAACCAACTCCTAGGGTCTGGTCGGGGTCGGCAGGGGCTGCAGCAGGCCGGCCGGTTTCCCAGGAACATCTTTGGCATGGCGGCATACATCGCAGGACTGTACATACCGAATTACATCGCCCTGCACCCGAGGCCACCAGAATTCGCGGGAGAGGAGGTGCAGGGTCTTGTACCAACCAAAGTGCCCAGCGGCCAGGGTGTCGTGTGCCAACTGCAGCACCTTCCGACGTAGGGAGCCCGGGGGTACATAGATCCAGTCGTGGTGCATGAGGAGGTCCTGCTGGAGGCAGTACCCAGATGGGTCCACCTGGCCTGGGTCACGCAGGCGCTGGACAATGCACTGGGCCCAAGGGTCTTCCTGCTGGGCATGCTGGATCCGGAGTCTCAGGGGGCCTGGCCCATTTGACGCGGTGAAGACCTCAGGCGGAAGGATGGTGGTGACTTCCCGTCGGGTCGGGCGAACTCGGGTTTCCAGGACAAGGCATCAGCCTGTTTATTCTGGGCACCAGGGATGTAGCAGATAGTGAACTGGAACCGGGCAAAGAACAAGGCCCACCGGATCTGGCGTTGGTTCAGGTTCCGGGCAGTCTGCAGATGTTCCAGGTTGCGGTGGTCAGAGTGCACCACGATGGGGTGTCATGCACATTCCAGATGGTGCCTCCAAGTCTTGAAGGCCGCCTTGATGGCCAGCAACTCTCTCTCCCAGATGGTGTAGTTGCGCTCCGCCGGTGTGAGTTGGCGGGAGTAGTATGCACAGGGGCGTAGCGGGCCCTTGGGGGAGTCCTGCTGTGCCAGGATGGCGCTGAGTGTGGTGTCAGAGGCATCGGCTTTGACGATGAATGGCCAGTTGACGTCCGGGTAACACAGGACGAGACCAGTGGCAAAGTGGAGCTTGAGGGCTTGGAAAGCCTCCTGGGCGGCTGGGGACCAGGCAAAGGGAACTTGGGGTCTTACGAGCTGGGTCAGGGGTACCGCCTACTCAGCAAACCCTGGGATAAACTGCCGGTAATAGTTGGCGAATCCAAGGAACCGCTGGACGTCCTTCCGATTCCTGGGGGGTGTGCCAGGAGAGCACAGCCTCTACCTTGGCTGAGTCCATCTGGAGGCCTCGGGCCGAAACACGGTGCCCTAGGAATTCCACCTCCTCTGGGTCGAACTCACACTTTTCCAGCTTAGCGTACAGTCCATGTTGCCTCAGCCAGCAGAGCACATTCCGCACATGGTTGGGGTGCTCAGCAGGGTTCCGAGAGAACACCAGGATGTCATCAAGGTACATGGTGATGTAGACTTCCGGTTTGGGATCCATGAAGGTCTAACGCAGCTCTAAGAGCTGAGCTGTCCTGGCTGCTGTTTTGGAGGTTAGAGGAGCGAGGATTTGCCCGTAGCCAACTGTTCTCAGGCGGAGAACAGGCGTAGAACGCTCAAAAACCTGAGGGTGCATTGATCTCGGGCGAGGGGGGGTCCTGCGCAACGGACCCTCTCCTGTCCCTTGAGGTCCCACCTGAAGAAAGGTTTTGACAAGATCTCTACAGCAGTTTTGGAGCCAATTTGGTTGGCATAAGACCTGCATGCCCAAGCTTCATACAGGGACAAGGGGACTTGAAGTGAATTGAATATAGAAACAGTGATTACAACCCGCAAAAACGACTAAGAAGGTAAAGATTACTATCTCTTGAAACGGGACAGATTACTTTAAGAAATAAAGTACTAAGCAAGAATTTTTTTAAAAAAAGGACTATATATAACGTAGTTAGTAGAGAAAGTTGATTATTGTTTACATACCTGCGGAGAGAAAGAGATAGTGGACTGTGGGAAAGTCTCAACATCGTGAGAACTGCTGTGTGTGGCAGAGGAACAGGAAGTACGTCAGAACGATAGAGAAGCTGGAGAGAAGCAGCATTTTCTAAGTGACAGGAAGTAGAAGAACACCATTTTGAAGAAGGGAAAGGTCGTGGCTTCAGCGGAAGAGGAAGTAGGCCATCTTGGATTAGAAGTATAGCTGAAATAACCATAGAGAAAAAACGCCCGACATTTTGGACTGTGTAAATGTGTTCTTTCTAAGAAATAAATTAAATTTGGGACTTTTAAAAGTAAAAGTATATAAAGTTAAATGCCACGGAGTTAAGAAAAAGAGCGGACTCATGGGAGCGAGGTAAAGCTAGCCCCACGATGTCGAAAAAAGAGTGCCAAGCAGCAATTGAAAGTTTGGATAAAAAAGTTTCAGAAGGAAAAAAAGAAGTTAAAGATATGATACAAGAGATGGTGAAAGAGTTTAAAGAGACACTTAAGAAGGAACTGGCGGAACTGACGAAAGGTATGGAAAAAATACAAAACGACTTGCAAGCCACACAGCAAAGGGTTAATGTAGTAGAAAATGCAATGGATACGTTAGCAGACACGCAACGAACTGAGATGAGGGCGATGAGAGGCAGAATGGCTGTAGCAGAAAGTAAACATATGGAGAAACAACTGAGATTTCGTGGTTTGCTGGAAATTGAGGGAAAATCTGCCCAAGGACAGATTACAGAAGTATTGGCTGGATACCTGGGAAAGAGGAAGATGAAATTGCGGCTTTCCTAGATGTGGTATACAGAATAAATTCAAGATTTGCGACCCAGAGGAAATTACCAAGAGACATGATTGTGCAATTCACGACTAGAAACACAAGAGAAATGATTGTGAGTAAACAATTTCAGGATCCATTAGAGGTCGACGGCAAGGCAGTGATTATTATGAAGGAATTGCCCAGATCGGTACTGTTGGATCGGAAAAAATATAAAGACTTAGTCCAGATTTTGAAGGACATGAAGATAATATATAGATTGGAAATACCAGAAGGACTGTCCTTCGAATTCGGAGGAGCTAAAAAGCGCATCAGATCTGAATTGGAGATGGAAAAGTCCATTAGGGACAATGAAAAGGACTTACCAACAACAAGATTATGATTATGGAGTGTAAAATAATATCTTGGAATGTAAATGGATTTAACTCGCCTAATAAGAGGAAAAATATCTTCCACTGGCTATTAAAACAAAAATGTGACATAGTATGTTTGCAAGAAACTCATATTAAAAAGCAAGACATAAAATACTTAAAGTTTGCAAAATTGGGAAGTGAATTTGTGGCTGCTTCAAAAAAAAGAAAAAAAGGTGTGGTGTTGTATATAAAAGAAGAATTACAGCCAAAATTAGTAGTGAGTGATGTGGAAGCTAGATATTTAGCAGTGGAAATTATGTGGAATCTAAAAAAGCTGTTGGTGATTGGAATATATGCACCTAATGGAGCAAAAGAAATTTTTTTTGAGGATTTGGGAAAACAACTGGATGATCTATCTTATGGTCAGATAATTTTAGCTGGAGACTTCAATGGAGTTACCAACTTGGATGAAGATAAAAAATCTGGAACTGCACAAAAGAAAAGAGGATTACTACCAAAGTCTTTTTTTGCAATAAAGGAACAAGAGACTCTAGAAGACGTGTGGAGGAGACAGAGTCCCAAAACTAGACAATATACATTTTATTCTGCAAGACATTTCACTTTATCACGAATTGACATGATCTGGGCCTCCAAAGATTTAGCGTTATGGACTAAAGATGTGGAAATAATGCCTATGGTAGGCTCAGATCACAATCCAATTATGTGGAGATTTGGGAAAAGAAATAAAAGAAAAGGATGGAGAATAAATGAAGATCTTTTACAAGAAGAAGAAAACATTGAATTGGTGCGAAGAGAGACCAGATTCTTTATACAACATAATATGAATAAGGAAGTTTCGACTAATAAGGTATGGGACACTTATAAAGCAGTGACCAGAGGCATACTAATGGATTTAAATGCAAGAGCTAGAAAGAAAAAAGAGGAGAAGAGGTTAGAGATTATGGAGAAAATAAAAGCCAAAGAGACACAACTTAAGAAGAGACCAGGAAAAAAGAAGATATATCAGGATATTAAAATCCTACAAGAACAATTGACGGCAATGAATAACAAAGAATTGGAATGGAATCTTAAGAGAATGAATCAGAAGTCGTTTGAGGGTGCAAACAAGCCTGGGAAATATTTGGCGTGGCAACTGAAGAAAAGAAAAGAGAGGAGAATCATAAATAAAATTTATGAGGAGAATAAGACATATTTGGAGCAGGCAGCCATTAGTAGAGCTTTTTAAAAATTTTACGCAAAGCTGTACCAAAAAAAGGAAGTGAATAAAGACTATAATGAGGTATTTGGAAAAGATGAAGCTCCCTGCAATTTCTGAAGGTTGGAGAGAAAAATTGAATAGGGAAGTGACGGAAGAGGAAATAAAAGAGGCAATCCAGTCAACAAAATTAGGAAAGGCACCAGGCCCGGATGGACTAACAGCTAAATTTTATAAAGTAATGGTTAATGAACTGGCGCCTTTCCTGAAAGAAGTGATTAATGGAGCTATGCAAGATCAGAGGCTCCCCGATACTTGGAGAGAAGCTAATATATCATTGATTCCTAAGGAGGGACAGGATTTGACTAATGTTAAAAATTATAGACCAATTTCGTTGCTGAACAATGACTACAAAATCTTTGCGAAGATTTTGGCTGAGAGAATAAAAGGATGGATGTCTGAATTTATTGCGGAGGAGCAAGCTGGATTTTTGCCAAATAGACAAATCAAAGATAACCTAAGGACAGTTATAAACGCTATTGAATACTATGACAAGCGTTGTGATAGAGAAGTTGGTTTCTTCTTCGTGGACGCTGAAAAAGCGTTTGACAATTTGAACTGGGACTTTATGTTTGCCACTATGGAAAAGCTGCAAATGGGAGAAAAGTTCATACGAGCAGTGAAAGAAATTTATAGGGACCAGAGTGCAGCAATTGTGGTGAATGATGATGTGACTAAAAAATTAACAATAGGTAAAGGTACAAGACAGGGTTGCCCTTTGTCACCATTGTTGTTCATTTTGGTTTTGGAAATACTGATGATTCAAATACGGGAAGACGATGCAATCCGAGGAATTGTTTTTCTACAAGGTCAGAGCGTTTGCGGATGATATAATGTTAATTGTGGATGATCCAATTGAGAATATGCCGAAGGTAATGGAGAAAATAAAGGAATTTTGAGATTTGGCTGGATTTTTTGTAAATAAGAGGAAGTCAAAGATACTATGTAAGAATATGTCCAAACAGAAACAACAAGAACTAATGGAAATAACGGACTGCGAAGTAACAAATAAGGTAAAATATTTGGGTATTGAACTGACTGTGAAAAATATAGATCTATTCAAGAATAATTATGAGAAATTGTGGATACAAATAGAGCGAGACTTGATAAAATGGAATAGGTTAAATTTGTCATGGTTGGGAAGAATTGCAGCAGTAAAGATGAATGTATTGCCAAGAGTGATGTTCTTGTTACAAACAATTCCAATTATCCGAGACTCCAAACAATTTGAAAAATGGCAAAGGAAAATATCAGACTTTGTGTGGGCAGGCAAGAAACCCTGCGTGAAAATGAAAGTATTACAGGATGCCAAAGAGAGAGGTGGAATGCAGCTGCCCAATTTAAGACTATATCATGAAGCAATATGTTTGGCATGGATAAAAGAATGGATGACGCTGAAGAATCGCAAATTACTGGCTTTGGAGGGATATAAAAAAATATTTGGATGGCATGCATATTTGTGGTATGATAAAGTAAAAGCAGACTCTATGTTTTTACACCACTATATTCGGAGAAGCCTCTTCACAATTTGGAAGAAGTATAAAAATTACCTACAAGACGGAATTCCTTCCTGGGTGGTTCCGTATGAAGTAATAGATCCGAGAACTGTCGATAACGAGCAGCAGTGTTTAACTTACAAGGAGATAACACGAGTAGAATTTTCAAAATTTAGAATAAAAACAGAGGAGGAGTTGTCTCCATGCTATGGATGGTTTCAATATAGACAGATCAGAGATCTTTACAATTCGGACTGCTTGAAAGGAGGAATAAGAATGGAGAACTCAGAATTAGAAGATGTAATTTTTCAAGAAGGTAAAAAGGAAATCTCAAGTATTTATAAAGTACTTTTAAAATGGTTTACAGCGGATGAGACAGTAAAAGTCCAGATGGTGAAGTGGGCTATAAATTTTCATAAAGAAATAACAATGGAGGCGTGGGAATACCTGTGGAAAACGACTTTGAAGATCACGGCATGTACAAGTATTAAAGAGAATGTCTACAAAATGATTTATCGTTGGTACCTGACACCAAAGAAAATTGCGCTAGGAAATATTAATATGTCGAATAAATGAAATGTAAAAAACATGAAGGACCATTATACCATATCTGGTGGACTTGTGTGGTAGCGAAGCAATACTGGGGAGATATAATTGAAGTAATTAATGAGGTGTTGCAAACCCAAATAAATAAGAACCCAGAATTGCCGCTACTGAACTTGGGAATGGAAGATGTTCCAATGCAGTATAGAACATTGTTATTTTACATGATTACAGTAGCAAGACTTCTATATGCGCAGAAATGGAAAGTACAAGAAATACCAACTACAGAGGATTGGATTTACAAATTGCTGTACATGGCTGAGATGGACAAAATGACAAGAAAACTTAAAGATCTTGATCCAGGACAATTTAATGCAGATTGGGAGAAATTGAAACAATATCTAGAAAAAAAATGGGACGTGAAAGGGGAACTGTGGCAGTTCGAGAATTACTGAAATGTAACAGAAGAAGAGAGAAGTGACTTTACCGGGAAAGGGGGAATTTAATTATAAAAATCTAAGCTACCATTGGGGCTATGATAAAATTAAAAATTATAGAGTATTAAATAATAGATGTTTTACTATGGATATATAAGATTAAGCTAGTTAGATATCATTTACAATATATAGCTTAAGTAAAGAGTATATAATGGATATTTGAGTATAACAGTTACCTTATAGACTTAAAATAAGCTTAGAATAAGAAATAGTAAAAGATGGGTGTGTAATAGAATATTAGAGTCTAAGCTAATATTAGAATCAGGATGATTGTGGAAAGTAAAGAATTTAAGTAAATGGAAAGTAAAATGGATATAATGTTATATTTTTAATATCTTGATTGCTAATATGTATTATTATGCTAGCATTATCTTATATAGAATATATGGTTCAACTGAGGTATTTAAAGGGAAACTTGTATTACAGAGATATTTTTAGTAGAGATTTAACAAGCTTAGAGAAAAGAGTATTAAGTGTGTGTTTAATAGAATATATGAGATATTAAGTAATTAAGTAATAAGATAGACTAAGGGTTGGAAAACTGTTGGAAGTCAATTAAAAAGGGGGGAGGAAAGGGAGGGGGTTAGAAATAGACTTACAAGGGGGTAATGTATGTGATGAACGATATTATAATCTAATCCAATAAAAAATTTTATTAAAAAAAAAGGTACATGGTGACATAGTAGTCCAGCAGGTCATGGAACACGTCGTTTATATACCTCTGGAAGACAGAGGGTGCATTACACAGACCGAACGGCATAACGAGGTACTCGAACTGGCCATAGCGAGTCCCAAAGGCTGTCTTCCACTCGTCCCCCTGCCGGATCCGGATCAGGTTGTATGCCCCACGCAGGTCGAGCTTGGTGAAGCGGGTTGCTCCCCGCAGCCGGTTCAGGAGCTCCAGAATCAGCACTCGGTAGTCATGGCACAGTCTGAGCTTCCCCCCTTCTTCACAAACAGGACTGGTGCTGACGTGGGTGAGGTGGAGGGCCATATGAATCCCCGCTGCAAGTTCTTGGCTAGGAATTCCTTGAGCGCCAAGCGCTCTGGCTCGGTCAGGTAGTAGAGGCGGGCTGTAGGCAGGGGCTTGTCCGGCATCAGGTTAATCGCACAGTCGTATGCCTGGTGGGGTAGCAACTGATCAGCCCCCTTTTCCTCAAACACGTCCGCAAACTCCGCATAGCGGGGTGGCAGCAGGGTCCCCTGGGCATAGGCGTCTGCACTGGCGAGCAGCTTCAGGGAAGGATCCGGCCTCCTGGTCGGGAACTGGACTACTTGGTGCTTCCAGTCGATACGCAGGTTGCTGCCTGTGAGCCAGGTCAGGCCCAGCACATCCGAAAAGTGCGGCATACAGACTACATCGAACTGGACTCAGTCCTGGTGGCCTTCCACGACTACCTCCACCGGCTCAGTCTCATGGGTTACTTTACCGGATTTCAGTAGATGCCCGTCAATGGCCTCCACCAGGGCAGCAATGGGTTTCTCTTGCAATGGGATGTGGTGTTGGTGGGCAAACTGCTGGTCCATGAAATTCCGGGAAGCACCGGAGTCAACCATAGCATGGGTTTCCAAGCGCCGCCCATCTGGCAACTGGATTTCTAAGGGGAGGAGGAGGTGTCCCCCTCTGACATCGAGGGCCCCGTTGGTGTGGACCTCTTGCCCCGGTCCATGTGGGCAGCTGCAAGCCAGGGCCGGTCTTTTGCTGCACCTTCTGGGCGGCGCTTTTCCGGGCAGGCGTTGGCATAGTGGCCAGCCCCGCTGCAGTACAGGCAGAGACCCTGGGTGCGTCACCTTGCCTTCTCTGCGGCAGTGAGGCGGGGACGGGTGCCACCCAGCTGCATGGGCTCCGCTCCTTCTGCCCCCCTTTGGAGTGACTGGGGCGGAGTAGGGGCCTTCAGGTACCAGCCAGGGCCCCCCTCCCCACTGGAGCCCTTCACTGCACGCCTGTCTCTGGGCTTCCAGGCGCTGGTCAATGTGCTGGCACAACACCACAAGGTTTTGAAGGGAACTGGGGCATTCTGTTCGGGCCAGCTTGTCTGCAACCTCATCAGACAAGCCCTCCACGAACTGGTCCTGCAGCGCCGCCTTGTTCCACGCAAGGTCCTGAGCCAATAGCTGAACTTCTGTCACATAGGCGGCCACGGACCCCCGTCCCTGGCGGAGCCGTCAGATGCACCAGGAACGTTCGCTGCGACTTCACCGACACAGTACAGGTCTGGACCCAAGAAGAGATCCTGGTGGCGCCCTCCATCTACCAGTATGTGAAGCCCATCTCTCTTGGCATCGGTCTGGAGCTAATCCACAAGCTCCTGACCCATCCCCAGCTCCACCGCACCCTCCAGAGCATCCAGAGGGACGGGGACACCACTGCTTTGGTTGTGTCCCACAACGGCAAGGAGATCCTGGACCTGGCCCAGCGGATCAAGATCACCAGAGAACACTCGTGGTGGGAGACCCTCTTTGGCTGGAGCCCCACCACCACTGGAATATTTAATTTGGTCCTACATCCAATTGTTGTCATTTTGGCGTTCCAGATTTTCTTGTGTGCCACCTTGCTTTATCTGGGTTGTTGGAGCCGCCGACAGATCCTGCAACTCCAGATGTTCCACCGCTTGGATCGCTACAACCCTGAACTCCTCCTGCCTTAACAATTGTTCTTGGCGCTCTGTTTATCCTTGCTTATTTTGTTGCGGACTGTGCTTATGTTATTTATGCTTACATATATGGACTCTGAACTGGCCCCATGGACGCTTTGCTTGCTGGACACCGCTCTGAGGCCCTCTTGTGGACTGGGGGGGGACATATTCCTCTATCTCCCGACCCACGGCCTGCCTCCCAATGGCTACCCGCGGCTCTACCTCCATGAGGACTAGGAACTGTGTGCCTGAAGCCCTTCTCGCTGCCCACCGACCCTGCACTGCGGATTGACGCGGACAGCAAGGGGGGGTGGAAGTGTGTTCTGGGACACATGGACTAAGTTTGCTTGTTCTTGTCAGCAGCGTTTGATATGGTTGATCATGAGCTTTTGACCCACCGCCTTGCCGATGTGGGGATTCAGGGGACAGCACTGCAGTGGCTGGTCTCCTTTCTCCATGATCGGGGACAGAGGGTGGCGCTCAGGGAGAGGGTGTCATCTCATAGGCCACTGGTTTGTGGTGTGCCACAGGGAGCGATACTCTCTCCATTATTATTTAATATCTATATGCGCCCCCTCGCCCAGCTGGTGTGGAGTTTCGGGCTTGGGTGTCACCAATACGCGGATGACACCCAGCTTTATCTGTTGTTGGACGGGCAGCCTGGATCGGCCCCTGATGCCCTGGAGCGTGCTTTTGAGGCTGTGGCTGGTTGGTTGAGACAAAGTCGGCTGAAATTGAATCCCACGAAGACGGAGGTCCTGTATGTGGGTCGTGGGGAGATGGCTTTGGGACCTCGGCTTCCTACACTTGATGGGGCAGCACTTACACTGGCCCCGAGGGTTAGGAGCCTGGGGGTGATTCTGGATTCCTCCTTGAAGACGGAGGGCCAGATCACTGCAGTTGCCAGGTCTTCCTTTTATTATCTTCGGCAGGCCAGGCAGCTTGCCCCTTATTTGTCTCCCCGTGACATGACTACAGTGGTCCAAGCAATGGTCACCTCTAGGTTGGATTACTGTAACGGGCTCTACGCTGGGCTTCCCATGGGCCTGATCCGGCGGTTACAGCTGGTACAGAATGCAGCAGCGCGGGTCATTGCTGGAGCACCAGTGTGGGAGCATATTACACCAGTGCTACGCCAGCTGCATTGGCTGCCAGTGGAGTACCGAATTAGGTTCAAGGTTTTGGTGTTAACCTACAAAGCCCTACGCGGACTGGGACCGACGTATCTGAGGGACCGTCTCTCACCATATGAGCCCCGGAGGACTCTCCGCTCTGGCGGAAAACATCTTTTAAGTGTCCCTGGCCCTAGGGAGGCCCGCCTGGCGTCGACCAGGGCCAGGGCCTTTTCAGTCCTGGCCCCGACCTGGTGGAATGCTCTGTCTTGCGAGACAAGGGCCCGGCAAGATTTGCTTGCATTTCGCCGGGCCTGTAAGACAGAGCTATTCCGCCAGGCATATGGCTAACGCTGGGCAGTGCCCCCCCCGTGAAGGGGGGGTTAAACCATCACCCCTATGCAAACACAGAGGCATGTATGAACCACTATGCAGCATGAATTGTTATATTTAATGTTTTTAAATGTTTTTAAATGTATTATTTAATGTTTTTAAATGTTTTTAAACATGTTTGTATTTGTTATCCGCCCTGAGCCTGCGAAAGCGGGGAGGGCGGAATATAAATGTAATACATTAAATTAAATTAAAATTAAATTCTTGTAAATATGCAACCCAGTCTCATAGCTATACTGTGGACTGAGCCGCCTGTGATCTTTTGTCCTCTGTGTTTCCTACACCTCTCTTCCGATGAATTGCTCCCCTATGAATTTAGCCCCCTCACTACTTCCCCAATCTATCTTCTGCAAGTGGGCCTATGATGCTCCCATGAACTGGGATTTTTAACCGCTTCCTATCAATTTTCTCTTATGAATTGTGTCTTATGAATTGTTTCGTGAATTATTTATCCCCTATGAAATACTTGATGAATTGGGTTTTAATTGAGCCTTTTTAAAATCACTGTGTATCAATTTACTCCTATGAATTGTTTTAATGACTACCTCATGAATTGCTTGTTATTTATGAAATGTATGGTGAATCAGGTTTTAAATTGGGCCATATGAATTGCTTTTTTAATCGGGAATTCCATTTTATTGCCCCCACAAACCCTTCCGGCACCTCCCTTCATGAATTGTTTCCTCGCACTTGCTTTTATCTCTACATGAACTATCTGTTGATGACTATGAATTACTCTCTCCATGAATTGCTTGCGTTTTAGTCATATGACTTGCTTTTAATCTATTATGAATTGCTTTCGCTGTCTTATGAATTAATCCATGTTTATGAATTGATCTATATATTGCTCCATGAATTGTTCTATGAACTATTTGCCTTTTTACTCATATGAATTACCTCTGCTTTTATTCTCATGAATTGATCTATGTATATATATGAATTATTCTCATGAATTGCTCTACATATATATATATGAATTATTCATTGCTATTTATATTAACGGTTGCACTTAGCACACCTCCTGGTGTGGACTCAGAGGCCTGCAGCCCATTGGCTGATCCAAATTCTCTCATTCGGTCAAAGTGGTTCTCCAAACCAAATTTTAAGGTGACACCTCTCCCTCCTTCCCTTCCCTCTCCTACTTCGCTTGGAGCTCGACCACCAGATGTTCCACTCATCCTGCCTTAGAGCCAAGTTCAGAGACCAACGCGTCTGATGCCACGTGGTCTCCGAGGGGGGGGAATTGTTGCCAAGTGGCCCCCCCGCTCTAAGGCCTGCCATGAACTGTGTTTGAGTTTCCTGCGCTGCTGTTTTACTGCTACACCAGAGACTGCCTTGCACGTGTGCACTTTAATACACGTGTCAGTTTCCTGCCTGCTTGTTAGTTATCCTGCTGCTGCAATAGATTGTGTCAGTTTCCTGAATCCATGTCTGGACAACTACACTAAGAACTCTCTTTCTGGGCAGCCTTGCCCAGACCTATATCTGGAACTTCCTGTGCATTTGGACCCTACTACACGTGTGCTTCATGCCTGCCTTGCCATCTACCACGGACTGTGCTTGTTCCCTGCTATGGACTGTGTTTTACATGCTGTTTCCCTGCCTCCATGGAAGCCTGCCTCACCTGGGCCCAAGCCGCGCTGTTAGCAGCCAGGTGCCTGCTGGGGAGACCTCCAGCGAGCCTGACCAGGCACCCCCTGGTCAGTTTCTGCCTGGAGCCTCCTGCATGCCGGTCACCGAGCTTGCCCTCACTACCGGGCAGCCTGCCAGCAAGCCCCAGCCACGCCCAGCCGGCAGCCATGTTCTTAGGTGGCCAGAAGACCCAGAGAAGCCGCCTGCTTTGGGAATCCATTTCGGAGAAGCGAGCAGCCTCAACCTGCTCTGCATATCTTAATAGCTGCCCCAGAGAAGAAGTGCTGACCATCCCAAGCACTTAGAGAATGCATCTCAAAGAAGCCTCCGCATTCCAGAGCCAATGACATCAGGACAAGCCCTGTCCGCTGGAACATCCATTCAACATGCCCGGATCTTCCCCTCTCTCCTTTGTCCCCTCTTCCCAAGGTGTCACCATAATACAATCAGAATCCTAAAGTGGCCCATCCAAGGCATTCAGTAAACCATTAAAACCTTTGTTTTAACCCGTGAGAACCACAAGGTACAGCACCAACACCAGGGTACGTTTTGGGGTATATAAGCCAGCCTCTCAGGCCACATGGCGCGTGCCATTCCTATCCCGACCCCCCTGCTGTCTCCTATCCCGACCCCCCTGCTGTCTCTCTACCTGTGGCTCAGGTGCTGGCACCTCTAAAGTCCGTGCAGAGTCTCAAGCCGCGACCCCCGGGGGCCCCCGGCCCGCCGGAGGCGGGGCGGGGGGCGTCGGGGGGAGCGGCGCAGCCGCGACCCCCGGGGGCCCCCGGCCCGCCGGAGGCGGGGCGGGGGGCGTCGGGGGGAGCGGCGCAGCCGCGACCCCCGGGGGCCCCCGGCCCGCCGGAGGCGGGGCGGGGGGCGTCGGGGGGAGCGGCGCAGCCGCGACCCCCGGGGGCCCCCGGCCCGCCGGAGGCGGGGCGGGGGGCGTCGGGGGGAGCGGCGCAGCCGCGACCCCCGGGGGCCCCCGGCCCGCCGGAGGCGGGGCGGGGGGCGTCGGGGGGAGCGGCGCAGCCGCGACCCCCGGGGGCCCCCGGCCCGCCGGAGGCGGGGCGGGGGGCGTCGGGGGGAGCGGCGCAGCCGCGACCCCCGGGGGCCCCCGGCCCGCCGGAGGCGGGGCGGGGGGCGTCGGGGGGAGCGGCGCAGCCGCGACCCCCGGGGGCCCCCGGCCCGCCGGAGGCGGGGCGGGGGGCGTCGGGGGGAGCGGCGCAGCCGCGACCCCCGGGGGCCCCCGGCCCGCCGGAGGCGGGGCGGGGGGCGTCGGGGGGAGCGGCGCAGCCGCGACCCCCGGGGGCCCCCGGCCCGCCGGAGGCGGGGCGGGGGGCGTCGGGGGGAGCGGCGCAGCCGCGACCCCCGGGGGCCCCCGGCCCGCCGGAGGCGGGGCGGGGGGCGTCGGGGGGAGCGGCGCAGCCGCGACCCCCGGCGGCCCGGCTGTCTTTGTCTTTGTCTTTGTCTTTGTCTTTGTCTTTGTCTTTGTCTTTGTCTTTGTCTTTGTCTTTGTCTTTGTCTTTGTCTTTGTCTTTGTCTTTGTCTTTGTCTTTGTCTTTGTCTTTGTCTTTGTCTTTGTCTTTGTCTTTGTCTTTGTCTTTGTCTTTGTCTTTGTCTTTGTCTTTGTCTTTGTCTTTGTCTTTGTCTTTGTCTTTGTCTTTGTCTTTGTCTTTGTCTTTGTCTTTGTCTTTGTCTTTGTCTTTGTCTTTGTCTTTGTCTTTGTCTTTGTCTTTGTCTTTGTCTTTGTCTTTGTCTTTGTCTTTGTCTTTGTCTTTGTCTTTGTCTTTGTCTTTGTCTTTGTCTTTGTCTTTGTCTTTGTCTTTGTCTTTGTCTTTGTCTTTGTCTTTGTCTTTGTCTTTGTCTTTGTCTTTGTCTTTGTCTTTGTCTTTGTCTTTGTCTTTGTCTTTGTCTTTGTCTTTGTCTTTGTCTTTGTCTTTGTCTTTGTCTTTGTCTTTGTCTTTGTCTTTGTCTTTGTCTTTGTCTTTGTCTTTGTCTTTGTCTTTGTCTTTGTCTTTGTCTTTGTCTTTGTCTTTGTCTTTGTCTTTGTCTTTGTCTTTGTCTTTGTCTTTGTCTTTGTCTTTGTCTTTGTCTTTGTCTTTGTCTTTGTCTTTGTCTTTGTCTTTGTCTTTGTCTTTGTCTTTGTCTTTGTCTTTGTCTTTGTCTTTGTCTTTGTCTTTGTCTTTGTCTTTGTCTTTGTCTTTGTCTTTGTCTTTGTCTTTGTCTTTGTCTTTGTCTTTGTCTTTGTCTTTGTCTTTGTCTTTGTCTTTGTCTTTGTCTTTGTCTTTGTCTTTGTCTTTGTCTTTGTCTTTGTCTTTGTCTTTGTCTTTGTCTTTGTCTTTGTCTTTGTCTTTGTCTTTGTCTTTGTCTTTGTCTTTGTCTTTGTCTTTGTCTTTGTCTTTGTCTTTGTCTTTGTCTTTGTCTTTGTCTTTGTCTTTGTCTTTGTCTTTGTCTTTGTCTTTGTCTTTGTCTTTGTCTTTGTCTTTGTCTTTGTCTTTGTCTTTGTCTTTGTCTTTGTCTTTGTCTTTGTCTTTGTCTTTGTCTTTGTCTTTGTCTTTGTCTTTGTCTTTGTCTTTGTCTTTGTCTTTGTCTTTGTCTTTGTCTTTGTCTTTGTCTTTGTCTTTGTCTTTGTCTTTGTCTTTGTCTTTGTCTTTGTCTTTGTCTTTGTCTTTGTCTTTGTCTTTGTCTTTGTCTTTGTCTTTGTCTTTGTCTTTGTCTTTGTCTTTGTCTTTGTCTTTGTCTTTGTCTTTGTCTTTGTCTTTGTCTTTGTCTTTGTCTTTGTCTTTGTCTTTGTCTTTGTCTTTGTCTTTGTCTTTGTCTTTGTCTTTGTCTTTGTCTTTGTCTTTGTCTTTGTCTTTGTCTTTGTCTTTGTCTTTGTCTTTGTCTTTGTCTTTGTCTTTGTCTTTGTCTTTGTCTTTGTCTTTGTCTTTGTCTTTGTCTTTGTCTTTGTCTTTGTCTTTGTCTTTGTCTTTGTCTTTGTCTTTGTCTTTGTCTTTGTCTTTGTCTTTGTCTTTGTCTTTGTCTTTGTCTTTGTCTTTGTCTTTGTCTTTGTCTTTGTCTTTGTCTTTGTCTTTGTCTTTGTCTTTGTCTTTGTCTTTGTCTTTGTCTTTGTCTTTGTCTTTGTCTTTGTCTTCGTCTTCGTCTTCGTCTTCGTCTTCGTCTTCGTCTTCGTCTTCGTCTTCGTCTTCGTCTTCGTCTTCGTCTTCGTCTTCGTCTTCGTCTTCGTCTTCGTCTTCGTCTTCGTCTTCGTCTTCGTCTTCGTCTTCGTCTTCGTCTTCGTCTTCGTCTTCGTCTTCGTCTTCGTCTTCGTCTTCGTCTTCGTCTTCGTCTTCGTCTTCGTCTTCGTCTTCGTCTTCGTCTTCGTCTTCGTCTTCGTCTTCGTCTTCGTCTTCGTCTTCGTCTTCGTCTTCGTCTTCGTCTTCGTCTTCGTCTTCGTCTTCGTCTTCGTCTTCGTCTTCGTCTTCGTCTTCGTCTTCGTCTTCGTCTTCGTCTTCGTCTTCGTCTTCGTCTTCGTCTTCGTCTTCGTCTTCGTCTTCGTCTTCGTCTTCGTCTTCGTCTTCGTCTTCGTCTTCGTCTTCGTCTTCGTCTTCGTCTTCGTCTTCGTCTTCGTCTTCGTCTTCGTCTTCGTCTTCGTCTTCCATGAGCTCAGTAGGTGGCCTTGGGTCAGCCACTCCTCTCAGCCCCAGCTCCATTGTGGGGATAAGAATAACACTAACCTGTTCACTGCTCTAATATTTGTAGAAGAGCGGTATATAAGCACAGTTATTATTATTTATATTTCCATGACACCATCCCTTGACCTGTGACCTTAAGTATTTTGATAAATATGAAAGTGATACAAAATATAAATGCATTGCATAATGTGTGAGTGTACATATACAAACTTTAAAAATTGTATTGGATAATACTGCAAAGCATGATTACTGAGAAAGCTGCTTTCACTGCTTTCAGTGTGGAGAGCTGCTTGTAGATCAAAACAACCTGGCGAGCTGTCTTCATGCAGAGTGCACTTGATTCTCTTGGCTTTCAATTCTGCTTTCGTTCAGCATGGGTAAATCAATGTGTCAGCGGTAAACATTTGTCTCACTCCTCTCTGAATGACCTTTTAAATTTTACTGCCTGTCGTGTCAAAGCAATTAAAATTAATAATACAGTTAATAAGCTGCTCAGATCAATTAATGGCTCTTAGGCTTTATCTATTGATCTAGTGACATCTTCAAAACCCACTCGTAACAGACTATACATACTTCTCTTCTATCCACAATATATACACAAGGATTGATTACGCCCAAGGCGTCTTCTAAATTACATATTTAAATGACATATTCTTATCTCCTAAATTAATTAGTCAAACTCTTACATCAATGAGTGGTGACAAGTTGTGGACAGACTATGCTTGGACAGAATGTACACTGAGAATAAATGACATCAAACAAATTGCAAACTAAATAAATATCTTTTATTTAACAAATAAATTTCTTCTGAAGTCTCTTTAGAAATTAAACAATCGAAACAAATAAACTATGTGGCGTTCCTCAGATCCACATGTAGGATGCTATGGAAGTGGTACTTAGAGGGAAATTAATCTCCATTGCCTCCTGTCATGAAGAGGCAATGAATCCCCTTTGAGGGGCGATTATGATTGACCATGTCAAATGCTGCTATAAGATCTAAAAGTATCAGCAGTGCCAACCCACCCTGGTCCAGGTGTCACCACAGATCCCATCACCACCACTTTCCACCAACCATGATGGGCATGGGTACAGTGGGCACGTGGCAGGTTTCACAGCATGCAGGACCCTGCCCACCTCCTCCTGGGACAGTGGCCTGAATTGATCTAATATCAACCCTGAGGACAACCAAGGGTCCTCCAGAACACATACTGCATCAACTGTGGTGGATAGATCCCGGCGGAGTGACAAGATCTTATCCGCAAAATAGTCTCCAAAAGCCTCACAGCTTATTATCGAATTTACATTTTTATTTGTCCCATGTGTGAGGGACGTTAAAGACCAAATCACTCTGGAAAGTTGTGTTGGGCGAGAACTAGCGGATGCAATGGAAGCTGCATAGTAGTCTCTTTTTGCAGCTTTCAGTGACATCTCATAGCCCTTCATAAACATCCTATAAGCTGTTCTTGTCACTTCATCACAGAGTCGCCACCACACTCACTTTAGCCATCTCAGCTCCCGTTTGATTTGTCGTAGCTCATCAGTATACCAAGGAGCTACTCTAGTCTGGGGGCAGAGAGGGCGACGGGGAGTGATCTCATCAATAGCTTCAGAGAGACAGGCATTCCAGTCCTCTATCACCTCATCCAATGAGCCACCAGGGGGCATCGGATCCTGCAGAGCATTCTGGAATTCAATTGGATCCATTTGACTTTGCGGGCGAGCATAAATCAGCTCGTCACCCAAGCAGGAGGAGGTCATGGTGCCCAGACAAGCCCTTAGGATGAGGTGGTCTGACCATGGCACTGCTATAGCTTCTTCCAGATCCACGTGTATCCCGAACCCAAAGATCAAATCCAGTGTGTGTCTTGCTCGATGTGTCGGCATTGATACAAACTGGGAGAGTCCTAATGTGCAGAGCATACTAGCTGCAGAGGAACAAGTGCAGGGAAAAATACCTCTGCACTAGAACCTACAACTATATAGTCAAGCTTTTAAGGTTTCCTCAAAATCTGAAAAGCCTTTAAACAGTTATGATGACCTCATCCAATCCTTAAGGCTACTTTTGGTAGGTGCTCAAGAAGGAAAAATGGTCAAGACAAATTTGTCATCTAAACCTTGGTTTGATAAAAGCTGTATTTGTGCTAAAAATGCTTTAATCTATGCCTATAAGCTAGCACTGAGAGCTGATGAAAAGACCAGACAGGATGCATATCGTTCTCTTGCATTTTTAAAAAAGGAATATAAATCACTGGTTGCCCACTGTAAGAAAGAACATACCAGAAAACTGTGGGCCAATATAATTGAAGCAGCTAAGTGCAAAAACTCAGTGGTGTTCTGGAAACTAGTGTCAAACCATGCCTCCACACCCGCCTCCCCCTTGGCTTCCTGTATCCCCCCAGATAAATGGACTTCTTTTTTCCAAAAAACATATGATGATCCTATTCAACCCCCTCCTGCCCTAACAATAGAAAATCTGGCCAAATGCCACCCAGTTCATGCCGAAGAGATAAAAGCTTATATTAGCCAGTTAAAGAATACAAAAGCCCCTGGGCTTGATGGAATATCTCCAGAATTACTAAAAGCAAATAAGGACTGGTGGGCAACTTTCCTAGCCTCCCTATTTACTTATATTGATGAAACCGGCCACATCCCCAGTGATTGGGGAATGGCTATAGTAGTCCCTTTCCATAAGAAGAGAAAGGAGGATCCATCAAATTATAGACCAATCAGCTTACTCAGCATTGTAAGCAAGTTGTCTACTCTATGTCACCTGATGTGTCTACCTGCCATACTGATCGTTCTGATCTAAAGCCTCTGCACCCTGGTTTTTGACACTTAGATATCAACACTCCTCCAAGCCAGTATGAGAGCAGTTTAAGGCATCACGTAATCGTTCAAATGGTACAGCATACAGACTTTTAGTGAACATGTCTGCTATATTGTCACCAGATGTACATCTAAACAATCTTATGAATCCTTGTTCTACAGCACATCTTACGTTCAAATACTTGATTAAGATGTGTTTACTGCGTGTTTTAATTCCACCATCTTGGGCTAACTGTTGTGCTGCTGTATTGTCCCCATAAACAGCAATAGGTACTGCACAATGCATCCTCATGTCAGACATGAGCTGTTGTATTACTTCCAGCTCTAAGATACCTTGGCTCATGGCTGCAAACTCCGCTTCACAAGATGAATGTGCTAACAAAGACTGTTTTAATGTCTTATGTGCAATGAGAGCACCTCCTACAAATATGGCTAGTCCTGTAGTGGATTTACCGTCAGGGTGATCTGCCCAACTAGCATCACAAAACATAGTGATCTGCATAGGTTCAGTGGCTTTTAGAACCAAAGAGAAGTTGAGAGTAGCCTTAAGATATTTTAAGACGCGTTTTGCTGCTATCCAATCCCTATGGAAAGGCTTAGCACACCTTTGGCATAGCATGTTTACTCCTTGTGTTATATCTGGACGGCCCCAACATGAGAGATACAAAAGACTGCCCACCAATCACTGATATCTCTGTACATCTTCCAAGGGAAAATCATCTGGCTCCCTGATATACCCTGTAGTCATAGGAGTGGACACACCATGTGCTTCAGTTAATCCATACTCTGAGAGCAACTTTGTAATTTTGTCTCTCTGATTCAGTTGGAAAAAACCGTCCTGGGTTTTTGACACTTGCACTCCCAAATAGTTGGAGATAGGACCCAAATGTTTCACTTTGCAAATATCTTTAGCTATTTGTTTAAACCAACATAATTGTTCTTCTGTTTCATATATACACAATATATCATCTACAAAAATAAGGAGTTGGACTTCTGAACCTCCTACTATTTTTGTAAAAATACAGGCATCACCTTTGCTCTGCTCAAAGCCTGCTGCTTTCAGTGATTGTGACAAGTATTGAAACCAAGCTCGTGCTGATTGATGCAACCCATACAAAGCTCGGTTTAGTTTGAGCACCATATGCTCATTTGACACCTCATACCCTGGTATTTGCTCCATGTATAAACATTCCTGTAT
Source organism: Eublepharis macularius (assembly GCF_028583425.1). Taxonomy (NCBI): domain Eukaryota; kingdom Metazoa; phylum Chordata; class Lepidosauria; order Squamata; family Eublepharidae; genus Eublepharis; species Eublepharis macularius. Next base: position 58,019,886 of record NC_072793.1, read on the forward strand.
AGGAGCATGGAGATAGGCTGTACAGACATCAAAATGATCTATGTTTTTGTGTTGAGCCCCTGCCTTACATAAGGCTAACTTTACTGTTTCAGGCCTAACAGTAGGAGAAAATACCTGGTCATAGTCTTGGAATTGTACCTGAGAGAAACTACGGGCTACCAAGCGAGCTTTCCTCTGCACATTACCTGAGGGAAGTCGTTTCACCTTATACAGCCATCTACAGCCAATGATATTTGTGTCTTTTGGCTTAGGTACAACTGAAAACACTTCATGGTCAGTTAGAGACTGATATTCGGCCTTCATGGCCTCGAGCCAACCTTTTTTCTCTTCCCCCTCATAAGTGAGAAGCTCTGAATAATTAGCTGGCTCTTTAGCCAGTACACAGTTTGCTGCAGCCTCAAAACCATACCTTTGAGGTGGGACACCTTTATTAGGACGACTGGACACACGTATAGGAGGACTAGACCTCTGTGTGTCCTGTGTTACCTGCCTGGCTGGAGAACTAATCTCCTGCTTCACACTCACGTCCCCCTCTAGACTTGTTTCAGGCATTTCATCGGTAACTGGCAATACAATCTGGCTTTCACTCTCATACCCGTGAAGCCTTTTCCAACTTCCATGTTCACATACACTGGTGGAGTGGCTATAAGAAACCTTTTTGTTTTCATTTGTAAACCTGTAGGCCTTCATGCCACTCTGGTATCCAATGAATATCATCTTAGAAGCTTTTGGGCCCCCTTTTCTGCGCTGTTTTAAAGGGATATGCACCCAAGAAGTCATGCCAAACACCCTTAGTAATTTTAGATTAGGGTCCCTGTTGAAAAGTAACCTAAAAGGTATTTCATTCACAGCACGGGACCACAGACGATTTACCACATAACAGGCACAGATAATTGCCTCAGCCCAGTAAGTTTTTGGCAACCCAGCATCAGCTAACATAGCAGCCATTTTTTCTTGTATAATGGCACCATGCCTTTCTGCCAGACCATTTTCTTGTGGCACACTTGTATTTGCTACCCTGTGCAATACACCATTTTTATCACACCAGTGAGAGAATTTTACAGACATGAATTCCCCCCCCTTGGTCAGACTGGATGGCCTTTATGTCCAGCCCCAACTGTTTTTGTACCCTTTTTGCCCAAACCTTAAACAAATCAAAAGTTTGAGACTTGTGTTTCATAACATACAGCCATGAGTACCGGCTAAAATCATCCATTAGGACCAGGGCATAACAATTTTGACAATGGCTTTTGGGGAATGGACCAATCAGATCCATGTGAATTAATTCAAGTGGCTTTGTAGACACCCGGCCACTTTTCTTAGCTACAGGGAATGCCTTTGTTTTGACTGCTTTGCAAACAGTGCAGTCTAGGAACTCAGAGCAGCTTGATACCTTTTCTCCCTTCAGGAGTGTTAGAGTTTTGTTTATAACCCCAAAGCTAGCGTGCCCTAAACGCCTGTGCAATAAATGCACACAATTGCCATGGCTACACTTGTTTGTAACCGTGTCAGCCTTTGCCTGCCTATTTTCCACAATATAAACATTGTTTTTCAGCTCCCCATTCACTAGAACCTTGCCAGCCCTACTTATAGAACATTTGTCCCCTATAAACCGGACCTCAAACCCTTTTTGGGTCAACCTACTTACTGATAACAGATTATGGTCCAAAGAGGGAACACAATACACAGGTGCAAAGTCCTCCTCCAGAGCTGTAAACCGCAAAGTTCCCATAGCACTCACTGAAGATTCTCTCCCATCTGCCAACAACACAGACTGCAGGTTGCTTTGTTGTAAATTATACAGCACCTCCCCCGATCGGGAGAATGATTCAGTGGCGCCACTATCCAATAGTCATTGGGAACACGTATTTGCAGTAGATGCAGTGACCAGCCTCGCATGTTCATCCGGAATTTGAGGCTCCTGTACACGTCCTTGCTTCTGCTTCTGTTGTTTTCTTCTCCTGTCCAGGCAAAAGTGATGAAGGTGAGAAGTGGAGCCGCAACTGTAACATCTTCTCACGGCTGCTGCTGACAACTGGGTGACCTCCCGCTGCTTGCTAGCAACTCCTCCGTCGTCAGTGGCTGAAACCCCTCGATGGGACCCTCCGTCTGCTCGTTGCTCCGTCCTTGAATGCCAGCCTCCGTATGTTGAAACACGAGCCTTTTCCTCAAGAAGACGAGACGTAACATAGGAATAAGTGAGTTTATCTGGCTCCAGGCTCTCAAGGCTTGCAATAAGAGGAAAATATACATCAGGCACACTTGATAACAGAATGTATGCCCTATCAGAGTCTTCCGTGGGCTTTCCACGAGCAGCCAGTTGCTGGAAACATTCCGTCAGACTGTTTATATGCTTCTGCATGCTCTCCCCCGGCTTGAGAGCAAGTCTGTAGAGGCGACGTGTCAGCATAATTAATGACCCTGCAGATGTTCTGGCATGGATCAGCTTCAAATCTTCCCAGGCCTTTGAACTGGTAGCTGAGTCTCTGATGTGAAGCAATTGGTCATCCCCCACAGCCAGCACGATATGAGCTAAAGCACGCTCATCTGCAATCTTTTCCGCATCATTGCGGGCTGCTGGGGGGTTGCTGACACTTTTCCACAGCCCCTCTCTCTTTAGAAAATGCTCCATATGCAACGACCAAATGGAGTAATTCACGGAGGTCAGCTTCTCCACCAACACGACCGTACTCTGTGCCATACTTGCTTCTGCACCGGTCTGAGGGAGTTCGTTTGCCTCCTCCTCCTCCAGGTCACTGACACTTTCCACCGCCAATAATTCCTCCTCCGAGGGACCACGGCCGTCAGGTGCCAACATCCACCACCGACTCTGCTGCGTCTCTACTTCAGTAGAGCCTCCTCAGCTTGGTGCAGTCTATCTGGGCCCATAACCCTGTTGAATAGTGTGTATTCAGCATGACTGCACCAGCTTAAGGAGGATCCACAAAGAGTCCACACCTTGTTTGTTTAGTAAAGGTGTATAATACAATTTATTTATAGGTGGATTAAGAGCAATATATACAAGTTTACAGTCCAGAGAGACAAAGTGCTTCGCCTACACCTGGACTTGCAAGAAGCCCCTACCATACTGTATATAGTAGCTATATATACATGTAGACACCCAATCAGATATATGCATGAGTTTAGCTGAGTCATTCACTTCATGGTCTCCTGACTCTTAAGTTAACCATCTGACTCTATGTCATCTGATGTGTCTACCTGTCATACTGATCGTTCTGATCTAAAGCCTCTGCACACTGGCTTTTGACACTTAGATATCAACAAACATCTGCTGGAGAAATTTTAAGACTGGCTAGAACAGGAGGATATAATTGCTGATGAGCAAGCTGGGTTTAGAGCCGGCAGGTTAACAATAGATCAGTAATGCAACACCTTGTAGAGAAATACGCTACAGGAGACCAAGCATCACTTTATGCGGCATTTGTTGATTTAAAAGCAGCTTTTGACACAGTCTCTAGAAATAGACTTTGGGGTAAACTGCAGGCCTCCTCTATTGATAGGTGACTGCTGTTCCTTATTTGGGCCATGCACAAGCAAACTGCTCTGAGTAAGGTTCAGCCGAATTGGGCATTTGCCTGACCCCATTCAAACTTATAGGCAGGGATGCCTTCTAGCCCCCTTTCTGTTTATCTTCTACATCAACAATTTGGTAAACCTTTTGAATGACCCTGGATTGCACCCTCCCAAATTAGCAAATAGGCACGTTCATGTACTGCTCTATGGAGATGATGCTCTATTACTTTCTAGGCCCCCCATAAGGCTGAAACGAGCCCTAAAAAAAATTCTCCGAATTCTATGAACACCTTCTAATTATAATTACCAAAAAACTAAAATCCTGGCTTTCGGTAAAAATCCAAAGATGGGAGCTTCAGGGGAATCAGTTAGAACAAGTTACCAGCTTCAAATATTTGGGTGTAGTTTTGCAAGCCTCAGGTACCAAAACAACACATAGCAGCTTCATTGCTCATGTGGGAGAAAAAACAGCACACAGTATACTGAAATTCTATCGATCACAAGGGGGGCAGTATGTACCGGCTGCACTCACATTGTTTAAAGCCAAACCATTGGCCCAATTAGTATATGGATCATTCTTGGGGCTGCCATCCTCCTCTTTCTCTCAACTTGAGAGAGTGCAGTCCAAATTTCTTAGAGCCCTATTACAAGTGCCCAAATGCATGCCTAACTCATGGGTTAGACTGGAAACAGGAATGTTAAGGGTAGAGGCCAGAATCACCATCCTTTCAATTTTCAAAAGGCTGTCAGGATGTCTAAACCCGCAAGGTCTGCTCCCTCTGTTATTCCAAGACAAATTTCAATCTAATTGGCAAAAGGAGACTCTGAAATCCCTGGGAAAATTGGGTCTTTCCCCTCAAAGTTTGCTAGTCATGGGGTTAGACCGAGCAAAATCACTCATTAAGCAGAGAGTGACAGACATTGAAAGACAAACAGATTTACTTAGAGTACCAGGTTTTATTTCTTTAGATACAACTAAATATATTGCCGCTCCTGCAGCCTATTTTTACTTTCTTGAATCCAGTAACTCCAGAAAGGCATTTAGTTTAGCTAGAAGTTCGACTCTACCCTCTGCCGTTCTGGAAGGAAAGTTTAAAGCTGTCTGTTACTCTCTTAGGCTTTGCTCCTATCCCCTAAGAGAAATTGACTCAATGGAGCACATCTTCTTTAACTGCCCAAGTCATAGTAAAATTAGAGTGGAAACCATCAGTCCATTAGTAGAAAGATTCCCTGGAAGTTAAAAAACAAACAAACTTGATTATCTTTTGTCTGATCGGAATCACCAAACAACACATCAAGTAGCAAGATTCTGTGCCCAGGTCCAGAAGCAACGTAAATCGTATAAGGCAAACTGAATGTATTCTAACCTTTTAAACAACTAATTTATTATGATCTTATTTTTTTACTCTTATATTTATTCATTGTTCTTCCCCTGTATCCAGTCTCGACTGTTTTTAAACTGATTTGCAAATGGTTTTATATGTAGTGGTCACAGACTGTAATAATAAACTTGACTTGACTACCTCTGCACTAAGAACTTTGCAACTGATCCCATACCTTTCCCTAAAGCTATATGAATGCCCTCCTTACAAGTCAGCAATAACAACCCCTGGGACTCAGCAACTATGGCTCCAGTATATGGTCTCAGCTACAAGCGAAATTAATAAACAGGGGAAGGGGCAGCAGAAGGTGGACTAATACTCAGGATACAATTGTGGTAAAGTTTTCAAAGATCCTCCAAGCCACTAGTTGATCTGTTCCACCAGCAGCAAAGCCTGGCATTAATGGTCACATGACATGGGTTGACCTACTACTATAACCTCACTATTGCTGACCCCATGATTAGCTAGCAAGTTTCACAATTTGGAACTATTTCATTAAAGCACACAGAGGGAAATGGGGTGGTTTCAAGGAAAGCAAGAGTACTGTAAAAACTGCAAAAAAAGTGGGGGGAGAGGGTATTGTGCCCTAGGAGAGATGTCACAGACAATATATATAAAACTTTAAACATCTCATTCTGCACACAACACCACACTGAAGAAGCTTTTTTATCCTTGGATATGGAAAAGACAATTGAGACTCTTGAAAATTCATATTTACATAAAACAGATGGGATTTGGAAATAACTTCCTTCAAATAATTAAGACAATGTACTCACATCCTTCCGCAGAAGTAAAAATCAATGGACCATCATCAGAAAAAATATCCATCTAGGACTTCCGGAATGGTGTGGTGATGTCACGGTAGCTGAGTTTATGAGCTCAGCGCTGTGATCTTCCTGATCCCCTGGGACCTGAGGATTTGGGCCCCCAAGACTCCCCCACGGAGGGGGGGGATAGGCCAGAGCAAGATGGAGGAGCTCACAGGGACTGGCAACCCCTGTTGTAGCCCCCACACCGGCTCGAAGGCAAGAAGCAAGGAAGAAGCCTTAATGGCGCATAAGCTATGAACCCCGAGACCTTGAAACAAGCAAAAACAAAGCAAAGATTCCTGACAAGATAGAAGCAAGGACAACTGAAAGACCGAAAAAGAGTGACTTTACCTGACATCTCTCCAAGTGAGAGTATTATTTATTGCTTTACGATGGCTTAACAGCTTGATGAGGAGGGTTTTATTATCCCCCGGAGAGGCGGCTGCCTCATGAACTAAGAAACTGACACTTAAGAAGTGAAATGTAAGAAGAGCTTTCCTGGGATAGAGAGCTGGGGAGCAAAAAACTATCATTACAAATAGTAAGCACAAAGGAGCTTTTTACCAGTTTTAAAGATCTGTGATTGAACATTTGTAAGTGAGTGGACAAAATGGCGTTTTCTGAAGAGATACTCTTAAAGCTGCAACAAATTTCTAAACTGATGGACTGTGTATTAAGAAAAGCAGATGAAACGCTTGGAACAGGCTCGAGCACTGTGTTAGATGACAAGTTAGAAGAGAATTGTTATGGGACAGAATTACCTAAAAGAAAATGGGAGTGGAATTGTGAAAAATACTCCCAACAAGATGGAGGAGAAAAACAGTTCGCATCTGTGAAAGTACAGAAAGCGGAGAAGAAGTGGGAGGAGTGTGGTGAAAAAGAAGCTGTGAGGAAGAGTTTCAGCGTACTGCTTCTGTATGAAGTACAAAGCATACAACATACTCCAATCAAGAAACATATCACAAAGATGAAGAAAGATAAACAGGGACATTACAACATATTTAACAGCACCTCACATGAATGGCTAGAAGACAAAAAGAGCCAGCTATGGCTGATCATTGGAAAGAAAGTTTCAATACTACTCCAGAGGGAGAAAGAAGAAGAAAGAAAATGAAACTTAAAGTGCAACCCTTGTTCCTTTATTTTTTCTTCCCCTATCTCTTCTCTTCTGTTTATATGGCATAGAGCTTTAAACTGAAATGAGATTAAAAGGATGGGTTAATAGGGTTGTTAGGGGCTTTTGCAAATAAGGATGGTAAATGGGATATATTGTGATTTTATGTCCATGTTCTAAATGCTATTTAAAGTGCTTTAATAAAAAACGTAGAGAATCTGGAAAGAAATTAGGCTTAATATATCTCCTTCTGTTTTATGTGGTTTAATATAGACCAAATACAATCCTTTATGCTTTGCTAACACATTAGATATAGTTTATGCTTAATTACTGGACTAGAGGGAGTGTGGCAAATGGGTCTTTATAGTCTTCTATTTTCCTTCTCATCTTTTATTTTTTTCTTTGGATTTCTTTCCTTTAAATAAAAGTATAAGAAAGACGTAGAGACAAGATATCTTCTAGAATTAATAGGGGAAACTCTAGGGACATAGAGGGAACTTTGTAAATTTCTCAAATCTCAAAACTATTGGTTAAGCCAAGTCTACCTATACACTTCGTTTTGCCTTTTGTAATGAAAACACAAGTACAAAACCTCAGATGGCTTGGACTTTGATATACGAAAGATTGAGGGTAGGCTGTTATAAAAAAAATTCTGTATGCTTTTTTTTCTTTTAGAAATTGTTTAGTTAATGATATACACAAATAATGGGACTAATAATAGAATATAAAGATGTGGCTGTTTGTTCTTCTAGTTCTGTCTCTGGAATGGCTATGGGTTTAGTACCTAGGCTTAAGAATTAAGGGATTGAAGCATGCTTTAAGAATCTGCTCACTTAGTAAATAATTGTAAGAAAGGAGAAAAGAAATTGAGTAGCTGGGTAAAAGAGCAAGGAGTTTAAAAGGTACTCAGAGAGATCTAAATGGACTGCGTATTGTATAAAAAGGGGGGTAGTTAGTTATTCAGTTTCTTTTTCTATGGATTGATGTCTGTATTACAAATTTCTTGACATTTTGGATGTATAATGACTATCTTGTACATGAACCATAAGCATTTATGAGATTCATATACAAGACACATAATCATTCATCTAGATATAAAAAGCCATTATATATGTAATTAGCGCCCCATATACCTTCAAGATTCCCTTTTATTAATTTCTATACTTTTTAATCCACTTACTCTGTACCTTATATTTCTAAGAAATTTTTTCTTTTGTGCATATTACAGATAGATCACATTTCACCTCTTTTACCTTTTAATCAGGGATCTTAAATCCATAATCGTTCTAGGAGTGGGAGGTGGATATAGCAAAACATACAATATCAGCAGGACAGTAATATACATCAACATAAAGATAAGAGCAATTTTTATATTAATTTCCTCTCTTTCTTGTATCTGTTCTGGCCATGCCTTCCCAACTTGTCTGCTTGTATTTTCATAATAGTAAGGGTGTAGAAGCCAAATCAATATTTAGTTTGAAAACAATTATATATTCTATTAAAATATATATATCTTTCATCTATTGTGTTCTAGCCAAACTTATTTACTTGGGTTTTCATATTGATAAGACTAGGGTGATCACATAACTATATAGTTAAAACACAATTTTGCCTTTTAAAAATAGTAACTCCATCTATTTTATTTTGACCATCTGGACTTATTTACTTGGGTTTTCATACTTGTAAGATTAAGAAGAGCAGGTGGTCATTTAACTTAGCCAGTATTTTATATTTTGAGAAGGAGTACAGTCTAAATACCCATTAACATAGACTATATAGTGTTATATAAAAAAGAGAAAATAAGGAAGGAAGGGAAAAGCTATTTAAGAGGTTAAGTCTGCATTAATGAATCCTGGTGTGCCCTAAGATTCTGATCGTTGTTTTTTCTTCTCTCTTCATGAAAAGTGGTACATCCAGTCCTTAATCCCTCTTTCCCCTTTCAGTATTCGCATGCTTGATTCTTTCCATGCAGATCTGCTTTTTTCTTCTTCTTTCTTCGTGAGACGTAGTACATCCAATCCCTAATCCATCTGGGCCACCAAAGGTAGATTCCCTTGTCTTCCAGCCATTTCTGAAGGGGATCAATATGGATGTAGTTACTCCTCTGCTTGTTTTTCTGTTTTAAGATCCGCTGCATTCTTTTCTCCCCTTTCTGTGTTGGGATGCCTGCTTCTCTCCGTGCAAGTCTGTTTTGTGGCCCTGCCTTTTCTTTACTAAAGTTTTGTGCCTTGAAGGGGACGCCCTGATAAGATCATCCATTTTGCAAAGTGTGTCGCAGACTGTTTTCCCCCTCATTTGGCTCCATTTTTCTTTCAGTTAAGTCTGTCCCTCCAGAAATTTTTTCTGGATTGTGATTTCTTGTAATCCTTTTATCCTTTTCCACTCCAAATATCCCATCTGCTTTAATTAGTAACTCAGTCATTATTTTAGACATTTCTTGCAAACTAGCAAGTACCTCTTCTTCCCAAGAAGCCATTTCAGAAAGTGGTAAAAAGCTTTGTTTTGGTTAATTATATTCAAAGACTTATAGCATTCCAGCAATTGCTGAGTCTCTTTAAAATTCCTCTCCAGTCTCTGCCCCTCCCCGCTTGCTCGGGCAGCCGCGCACAATTAAGCTGGAGTGCCCCCGTAAAACCATGAATCTGTCCACTTACTTGATGGAAGGCTGTGGGGTCAGTTAAGCTCTCTTAGAATTATATTTTTATCTGTCTTGTTAAGAATCTGTTTGATTTGCTGTGGTTTCTTTCAGCCTGTTGGACTCCTGGTTTCACAGCTAAATAGCCATGTTGGCTCCTTCTTTGGTCCTCGCTTCAGAACAGGTATCTGGGCTTCTGGAGGTTCGCCAGTCCCCCTAAGCTCTTCCACCTTTTTCCAGCTTGCCTCCCCTCTCCGGGGGGAGGGCTTGGGGGTCCGATCTCTCGGCTCCCAAGGAACCAGGAAGGTCACAGCAGGGAGCTCATAAAACTCCCCTGTCGTGCTTTCACTGTCTTGTTCTGGAAGTCCAACATTTGAGTTATTAAATGTGACAAATTACAACAATCATGGTATGATAGATACTATTTAATAAAAACTTTTGTACTCCCCAAATTGATACTTCTTTTTCAAGCAATTCCTGTAGCAATACCACCAAAACTCCTAAATCAATGGCAAACTACTTTAAACAAATTTCTGTGGCAATACAAACACCCAAGAATTGCCTTTACTCCATTAAGACTAAAGAATACACAGGGTGGATTTAATTATCCAGACATAGACTATCAAAAATTAATCCACCTAACAAATATACTTCATATGTTACAAATAGGAGTCCAATAGATTGGACCAAAATTTTTCAACCACTACACTACCCTGTGTCTATCTAAGATTTAATATGGAACAAACAAAACTCTCAACCATCTTCTATTAAGCAAAAAGTCTTTCTCACAGCAATTTTAAAAACATGTGACCTTTATAGAAACAAACTCACCCCTAAAATTTCTAGATTCTCTTCATTTTGTCACAGAGCTGGTTTCCTCCTGGTCAAATTTCTGCTTTCAGTAAAAACTGGAGACAATTTAAAATAACTCACTTGGTGGATATTGCTTCAAAAAAAAAAAGAGGGATCTTAGACAAATCAGTGTTAGAAAACTCACCACAATATCCCATGGTATACCTACCTCCGACCTAACCATATGGCCTCTCACATAAACATAAAGGAAATCATAAACAACACAAAAACAGAATTTGAATTACTATTAGACAATATGGGATCTACTCAAAAAGGCCTAATTTCAAAAGTATACAATATCCTTCTTCACTTTTTAAAACCCCAAATCCTAAGCTTTCAAAAAAGTGGTATCAAGACACACCAGCAGATGAACAATGGAATGAAATATGGTCTTCAAGTTCGACTCCCCAATATTTAACAAATCAACTTCCAATGCCACACAGCAATTCCTGAGACAGGAAGACATAGAACACCAGACCACAGTGGCCTATACTCCTGAACAAAATGAAACAGCAGAGAGAAAGAACAGGACACTGCTAGACATGGTGAGATGTATGTTGCATGATGCTCAACTACCAAAACAATTTTGGTGAGAAGCAGTCATCATGACTGCCGCATATACACAGAACAAACTGCCGACAAAAGCTACTGAAGCCACACAATTTGAACTTTGGCACAGCTATGTACTAAGTGCGAAATTTCTGAGAATCTTTGGAAGCAAGGCCTACTCCTACATTACAAAGGAGAAGAGAGGCAAACTAGATGACAGAGCCTCACAAGGAATTCTTGTTAGATTCTCAGCACAAAACAAAGGATACAGGATCTATGATCCACAAACCAGAAGAACTATTGAGAGCAGAGCTGTATACTTCAATGAAAGTGAGATGGCTACACCTGAAAAAAAAAGGGGGGGGGGTAACCACTGAAGAGAACAGCCAAATCACATATCCTGATTCAGATGAAGAAGCAGGAGACTATGATACACATCACTGGTACCCCAAGTGCAGATCTAGTACCAGATGCTTCACTACCAGAGACACCTGGCCCATGAGAGGGCCAAAATGCAGAGACACTTGTCCCACAGGAGGAACAGTATTCAGAAATGCACAGAGTGCAGAGATGTTACCAAGGTGATCTGCACATTCAACCGAAGGCATTCCAGCTCCGTGACTGTCCTACCTCACAAGAACAGCAGAAATACCTGAACCTACTTCATGGGATGAATTATCCTAGCTAACACCAGAAGAAGCTGAGAAATGGAGAAAAGCAGAGGGTGTGGTGTCGGTGTTGAAGAGAATGATTGCACATTGAAAGAGCTCCGTCTCTCCCATGCCCGAAATTTAAAATTTATGTTGGAAGGGTAAAGTAAAAATATTTACCCTTGCAATGTAAAGATACACTAAGAGATCTGAAAGACAGATTAAAGGCACTATAGAAAACCAAACTTACACATTTGGCTCAATGTATGCCCCAAACCAAGACAGCCTAATGGAATTCTAAAACAAAGTTCATTAGAATACACATGTATCACTAAGTATAATGTGCTCTAAACCATATTTTCATGACAAACCCACAGAAACAGCAGCAACATAATCTAAGAGTATAATGGAGAACAACATAGAAACAGAAGGATTAAAAGTACCCTGCTCACTAGGTTGGAGGCAAGTTCTGACGACAACAGGGCCAACAACAAAGATTCTCAGGTCAAACTCCATGGTCAAGTAACAGATTCCAAAATCAAAGACTGTGACCCACCAAGGCTCAGGCAGCCAGAACCTAAGAGCTCAGCAACAACCAAGTCCAGAATACCACAATTGTGACTAGCTAATCCCACGCTGGCTGCAGCCTTATAAAGGGAGTTTCTCCTACAGGTGAGGCTGGGTTAATTAAGCTTCTTTCTCCAAGCTGGCTCATCTCTGCTACTCAGGAGGAGTAGATCAGATCCTGTACTGGCTCAAGGCTCTCCTGACATTTCCTCAGCAGTGGGAAGGACGTGGGCTGCCAGGCATGCACTCCTGTGCTTGGTCCATGCCTCTGCCCTTACCCTCAGCCTTCGCTGCTCCTGGGGTTCTTTGGGAGACAGTGGCAGGTCTGGCAGCAGGCAGGTCCATGCTAAGGCCATTGACTGCAGGTGCCAGACTGTCTGGTTTGACGAACAGCAACGAACGAGGCTTGCAACGGCCACCTGTTCATTTTGAATGGGGCCTCACAAACAGCTTGTTCTCGAACAGCAGATTGGGCTGGTCATGGTTTTTTTTTAGTTCATATTGCTGTTCACGCCCATCTCTAGTCCTGAGCCTCTTGTCCACCCTGCCTTTTTTGCTAGCGATAATGTAACTTCAGTGATGACACGCTGGGGCTGGAAATGTGCACGTGCTTTGCATGTGTTTGAAGAAATAAATTTAATAAATTTAATAAATTTAATAAATAAATTTAATAGCACCCATATACCACTGGGTGTTCCAGTGCTGCAGTAAAATGTCTCAGTGAAATAGCCGCTAAACTTTTGTTCCACTTCTCTGTTTTAAATTTTTTTACACATAATTTATTTAAAACCAAGACCAAAGATTGGAAGAAGGGAGTTATGGTGGGAGAAATGTCCTTTTACAATTTACAAACCATTTCTATCCTTAGAATGAACTTCCATGTGAATAAATCTGAGTTCTCAAAACCTGTTTGGCTTTACTTATAGAGTTGCCATTGCATCACTATTGATCTATGTATCCATTTCATCATTAGCAAGCAGGAGAAGTGTCATTGCAATCTGAATTGTTAGACTATTAGATTATTAACAACATGGCATACCAGTCAACAATAGTTTCCTTATGGAGAGAATGGAAATTGAAACAATAGGCATTGTAGGCATTGTAGAAATGGCATCGAAATATTAGCAGAAAGATGCAGTAGAAAAACTCCTAGAACTATCTGCAACAATCAGCACTAAATTTTATACTTTATATTACCATTGTGCCTAGCTTATTAGAATTAGAAATAATACTGCTTAACAAGAGAATAAGAAGTGAGTTCAATTGTTGAATTATAACTGCTGTCTTGGCACTTTAAGTTCTGGAGATACCTCAGTGGGATTTTTTTTAATTATCACATGAGTAAGCATTCATTATCATTTTATCTACAGTGCTGTTCATCACATTTTAGGATACTGGGAAATGTTATGATCAGCATTAAATACATTTTTATATTAATAAATGAATGCAATAATTGATTTCAAGAGTTTAAAGTATTGCTGTTTGGGTCTTGAGATAAAGAATGTATATGCCAAACTGAATTCCTTGTGTTGTGTTATACAGCAAGTTTTATTATGGTTTCCTGTCACTTGTGGCAGTGCAGTTTCATCATTGCACATTTTAGTGGCAAGCCATGATGCTTGATAAAACTGTCGTCAGTTCAAGAATAAGGTGATACCATGTAGAACAATGATATACCTACACCAAACTTTTATTTGACAAAAGTTTATTGAGAGATCACCAACAATCAGTTATCCTAACCTCGCAATAACAAAATGGGCAAAGAGTGCTTTTTTAATGGGGTCCCCATATGGATCAAGGAGAGACAGTGGGCAGAATCAGGGCAGCTTCTGAAACCCCTGGCAGTTGGGCAGAGTGATGTACTCCCCTCCTCTAGCCACTGGCTATGGAATTAGGATGACATTTTAAAACCCAGATTCAATTTGAAAGCTGAATATTTTAGGATGCTAAAACCATTGTGCCACAGTAGAAATAAAAGGTAGTTTAATTTAAACATTTAACATTTATTATTTTAAGAACTCTACCATGTGGAGTGCATTTCTAGGTATACATGTTTATTTGCACAAGCGTGGCAGTAAGTGACCACAGAGTTTTGAAATTCAACTCACATCTCATTTAATACACCCAGCATATGAAAGATCTGAGCCTGAAACCTAATTACAGAGTACCATACGGTAATTGCAAAGGAAAAATTCTTCCAATGTATCTTCTTGTTATGCCTTCTGCAGGATAATTCATCACTAGAGATAAGTGATGGGTGTTGCCATATTGTCAGAACAAAAATTAGTTTTAATTTTAATAGTGCTTGAGTATTGTGCTTGAAATATTAACTTAGATGGAGTAATTTCCAAGTATGAGGTTTGTACCTGTGATAAATATTCAGAGGTGTGAATAGATCAATGAATGAAAATGAATAAACAGCTGGAGTAAACAGCTTTTCTGATATTGTGGTAAGTTAAATTGATTCTATCCATTAAACCACATGAAATAAATTGGATTTAAGAAAACATAACATTTATGCGGTACTAAATGAATAAGCTGTAACACGTCACTTTAAGATTAGAGCTTGTTAATTATGTTCAATGAAGTATCTCTAGTCAAAGTATTAGCATAGTAATAATCAGGCAGGTGCAACATGACAATACAAAATGTTTTAATGCTAGTAAATACATAAATCAGATTTTGAACTTTCTCAGCTCTCTGTAAACTGGTACATCTCTTTAAACTGGTGCACCCACGCAAGCTGGTAGTGACACAAGGTTAAGTACTAATGATAATAAAGTAGAGATTCACTTTGTATGCAACAAGTTTAGATAAAAAGCTTTATGTTTAATGGCTTGGATCTTGAGGTCCCACCAGCACAACAATAGACTGGCTTTTCTGTCTCTGGGTTAGACCAGGGAGACTGTTGCTAATTCTTTCCTCCTGCTGCAATTTGCTTCCCACACCGTTCCTTTAGGTCCACTGCAGTAGCTCAATTCAAAGAGGGGCACAGGAGGCTGCAGTGAGTGGTCGGGGGAGGTGGAAATGATGCCTGCCCTGTAACATGATTCTGTTCACATGGCTTTATCTTGCTATCTTAAAGATGGTGCCCCAAAACCACAGAAATGAAAGGACAATATTTTGAAAAATCATTATTGTGCTTAAGAAGTTATTCTGTGTTAAGCATGCTGCTAGTAACACCAACATCTTTATCATGCTTGAAGTATTGTATGTGATCCAGATTCCTACAATACAGCAAACATTATGCTTACCTTAAGTAAAAGGAAGCCCAACAGAGTCGAAATTCTTCTAGTTTTTTTAAATACTTCAAACAGTGAAAGAAGATTATAACCATCAGCCTTTTCAGACCACCCAGCTCATGTATATTTTCAGGATTCTGTGGATCTACCATGGCTGTTTCTACAGCCTATACTAACATTCCTTAAAATGGGATCTACAACTGTACTCTAGGTCAGGGGTGGGCAAATTGCGGCCCGCGGGCCACATGCGGCCCGCTACAGAGTTTTTTGTGGCCCGCCAAGACAGTAGAAAAGTGTGATAGGGTACATTTGTCTCATTAAACTGATTCTAAAATTAAATGTGCTTGCAGCTATAGATGATATGAAATTAGCACAATAAATAAATTGAATAAAACTACCACTATTTTATTTAATTTATATTTATTGATTTTTATGGTACAATTTATACCTTTTCTGAAATGCAAAGTTAACTAATGAATGCAATCATTTTAAAAGGTGCGGCCCTCCGCTAACCTCCACAGTTCTTTGTAAAGGCAGCAACTGACACTTTGTCATGCCATTTGCAATAGGGGCAGGAACGGGACATAAGCTGGGGCAGCTATTTTATGACTAGCTCCACCTCATGAAGCAGCTGTTTTTGGCAGCCATTTTGTGACCCCCCCCCCGTGTCTGAATTCCAAAGCTGTCCACAGGCTCAAAAAAGTTGGGCACTCCTGCACTAAAGACAAGAAACTACCCCTCCCCCCCATTAAACTTCTGGGTACCAGGTGCCAGAAGAATCTGAACTGGCTAGATAGAACTAACTGAAAAAAAAGTTATGTGGGTTCAGCTTTCTCTTTCACCTGCACTGAGAATTTCACATCTACAAGAAACCTTTTAAAAACATAGCTATTCTGAAAATTGTAGCAAATCTCCCACCCTTTTCCATGTTTTTCTTTCATTGTGCACCAATTATTGTTAAAAATAATTTGTACCTGCACCTGGAACTGAACTGCCAACTGTGCCTATCTAACTGACCAATCACTGAGGGCCCAGCTACACATTACAGTTTGCACTTGTCCATTCACTTTTAACTTTCTTTATCTTTTATCTTTTTAATTTTTCTTCACTTGGAACACCCAGGCATGTCGATGATCAACAACACGGTTGCCCCTCCCAGGAAGGGTTTTGTGAGTGTTGATGATCATCTCTCCATAATTTCCTGCCTCCTCTTTCCATCCCACAGTTCATAATGATTTCAGACATGTACAATGACCCCGGCTTCAACGCATTTGTTGGCATTTCTTGGTGAGAAAAATTAATGTTGTTGGCCACATAGGGGTGTTCTCCAATGCTAAATTTCAGTGGCAATGTGTTATTTTCCAGCTCTCTACTCATCTGCTAAAAGGATGCAATAATAGTTCAAAATGGTGACCAGAAAAAGCCCATGGGAAAAAGGCCCTAAAGAAAAAAGCCCACAAACCCCCCCCCCCCCCGGTCATAAATGCTCACAAGAAAAAAGCCCACATGAAAAAAATGCCCACATGGAAAAAAGCTCACACAGAAAAAAGCCCGTACAGAAAGAAACCCACACAGAAAAAAGTCCACATGGAAATAATATTTTTATTAATTACAATTACAAATATCATTTTTTATTCATTACAGCTATAT
This sequence comes from Eublepharis macularius, assembly GCF_028583425.1. NCBI lineage: Eukaryota > Metazoa > Chordata > Lepidosauria > Squamata > Eublepharidae > Eublepharis > Eublepharis macularius. The sequence goes on from NC_072793.1 coordinate 58,036,870, forward strand.
TTATTGATTTCTCCCTTCCAAATACTTGCCAGAGTCAACACTGCTTAGCTTCATAGATCTATGAGGCCTTTAACTACTTGTACTATTCAAGAAAGACAAGAAAAAGGAGACAGTGGCAGCTGATGAGGGGGTTGGGTAACGTGATTAACATAAGAACCCTGCTGGATTAGACCAGTCTCCGCAGTAGGGAGGGGCTTATCTTTTAGTTGAACACTGGCACCTCAAAAGGTTTTGGTCGAGTTTGAGAAGGCTTGTGTGAATGCAGTGAGGATTGTCTTTCCACTGCAGGTCAAAGGGTGTTATTTTCACCTGTGTCAGAGTCTCATTAGGAAAATAACAGTATTGCCTTGAAGACTGAATATGAAACTAATATGAACATAATAATTACATTGAAATCTCTTGCTGCATTAGCTTTTGTCCCAATCAATGATGTGAGGGCTGTTTTTGATGAGCTTGCTGTCACATTTCCAGATGAAGACAGCTACAATGAGGTGCTCATGTACTTCTTTTTGATATATATTGAGGGTGCAGCAGGCAGAGACCTTCAGTTTCCTATAAGAATGTGGAATCATCATGATGCAGCCCTGGAACGGTTGCCAAAAATGACAAACTGTTGTGAGGGATTTCACAATGCTCTTAATTCCCTATTCCACTTCAGTCATCCTAGTGTGTAGTCTCTGGCCGTTTTCACACGGCCACGCTCCCAGAAGATTGCACAAAACTCACAGCATAAAAGCATCTTCCTAGCGCCATTTCCTGGCACAATCCCGTTTAATGGCCCCTTTTCTGACGTCATTGGGCCAGTAAAGGGGATCATGCCGGGAAATCATGCTAGGAAGATGCTTCATCCTGTGAGTTTGCGCAATCTCCCGGGGTGCGTGTGAAAACGGCCTCTATTTGATGGACTGCAGAAGGACCTGGCTTGCCACAAACAAACACTGGCTAATGCACAGGCAGGTCGCTTAGAGGTGAAAAAGAGGAAAGATGAGGCACTATATGACATGGTTGCCACTTCTGTGCAGCAATATGAGCAGGTGGAAGATAAACTTTATTACACAAGGAGATTGGCTAATTTGCAATGAAAAATTATATCTGAGTTGTTATTATTGCTATTATTGTTGTTGTTAAATGATCGTTGTTTTTGTTATTAGGGTTAGGTAGTCTTTTGTCATGGTCACTGGGTGCACCACAATGTATTTGTTAAAATGCAAGTAAAGGGGAATCGAGATAGGAAATCGACTTATTTTAATGTTGCTGCACCCAACAGCATATATTCCAAAAGCTCTGCAATTCAATTTAAAAAGGGTGTATTAATAAAAATATTATTTCTATGTGGGCTTCTTTCTGTGTGGGCTTCTTTCTGTACAGGCTTTTTTCCATGTGGGCATTTTTCCATGTGGGCTCTTTTCTTGTGAGCATTTATGACCATGGGCTTTTTTCTGTGGACTTTTTTCCTGTGAGCTTTTTTCCTGTGGGCTTCTTTCCTGGAACCATTCAAAATCTATTCTGTAATCCTATGTCTTACCTCCTCCTCCAACTCCCTAATTGACTTATGAGGATTGTTGAGCTGAATGGAAGAGTGTCTCCAGAGAAGGAAAGGGAGAGCCTCAGAAAGTCACTGGAATGGGGGAGTACAACTTGATAATGGATGTGACCTGTTGGAAAGGCTGGGGTAATGGTCAAAAGGTCACATGGGGAATAAACAGAATAGTGAGTGTACTGCTAATACAAAAAAAGATTTGTTTTCTGATATGAATTGTTGCTATTTAAATGTGCTGATTTGGAAATGGATCGCTTACTCTAGGTGGACAGTGTGAGACCCAGGTTTGATGTATCTGTGTTGGCAGCTTCAGGGCAGTGGCCAGCAGGACCCCGCCCCCGCTGATTTATTTATCCATTTTTCTTAATTGATACTCCACTTTTCTCCCAGAGACATATTGGAAAGGCAAAAGTCCAAGCAAAAATGTCGTGCCCCCTCATTGACCACATTCCTCTTTGGCCATGCTGTCAAAAAAGGAAGGGTTGGCTGGTGGTGAGTGATATATTTATGATAATAAAGTATACTCAGAGAATGAATCTTACTTCAGCTTGTTTTTTAAGCTTCTGCTGTATACTTTTAGTATAACTACTGAAACATTTATTTTTGATCCGGTTTGAATCATTTTGGGAGCTTCTCTTAAAGAGAGCTCCTCATAATGAGAACAGCTGCAGGATGCATCTTGGGGCTGGCTCAGGTGAGCCTCGTGCCGGGCTTGGCTCCTGTGAGGCACTTTTTACCTTCCACAGGGGCTGACGGGGGTGAAACAAGGCAATTGTCGCCTTCTGTAGTGCTCAGGGTTGAACAAGGCAGGGTTAAGTCTCACTTCCTGCAGGTTTTGGGATGAGGAGTTTCACCTCATGTGAGGCCAGCATGGGTGAGGCGGGGAGTTTCAAGTGGGGCCTTATGTGTCATGTGAGGTTGGCCAAGCCTAGGAAAGTTTTGCCTCACATTTAGCCAGATCAGGTGAGGCAAGGAGACAAGATTTTGTGCCTCACACAGGGGCCCGCCTGGACAAGGTGAGGCAAGGAGATATCTTTCATGTTAAAAAAAAGGGAGAGAGATGTTTTTCTTGGCTTTCAAAATAGAGCAGAGAACTGGATCTGACAATTTTATTACCATGTAATAAACGCTGAAACTTGTTGTGTCACAATGCAAATATACTGTGATTGCATGACATCTAGATATAACAGTCTGTGTTTAGTGAGTGCATATTAAGAGGAATAAACATTTTGAAATTGTGCTATTTTCAGCATTTTGTGCTGGGGCATTCTTGTATCACATCTCCTCAGAGTGACTTTTTAGTAAGATTTTTTCCCACATGTGTGACTCTATGGAGAGGGAGGGATTAATAATATTTAGGTCTTTGGGAAAAACAAAAAATCTCGCTTGATACTTTTTGTTGTGTATCTATAAACAGGAAAAAGAAGTCCCTTCCAAAGAAAGTACCTGGGTGTGGGGTGGCTCTCCAAGGGACAGGCTGAACAAGTGACAAAAGGCACAGATTGGACACTTGTCAGCTTCCCTCAAGTTTTGATGGGAAATGTAGGCATCCTGGTCTTGCAGCTTGGCTCTCTGACTGCTGTCCAATGGACTTATCAACTGTCACTTGTCCAACATTCCGCCAAGCTGCCTACATTTCCCATCAAAACTTGAGGGAAGCTGACAAGTGTCCAATCTGTGCCTTTTGTCACTTGTGGTTCTGCTCTGAGAGACTACATTTCTCACAACATACTTTCCCTATTTTATCACTGGAGGCCAGTTTAAAAAGTTTTTACCTGTAAAGTTTGTCTTTAGTGACCTCAAGGGTGTTAAATTGCTTTTGTCTTCTCTGTAAAAGGCACACTGCCTCAGGCGTTTGCTTGTCTTTGTTTGCAGCTTTCAGATTCTGCACTACTGGAGGCAGGTTATTCAATGAACCAGAGGATATTTAGACTCACAGGTGGTGCTGATAAGAATTTAAAGTTTGTGCCTATAATAAATGATGCCTGCTTAAATCTCCCCTCCTGAGCCTGGCAACAAGTTAGGATCCTTTTACTGCCCACACAACCCTCATGTTTTTCCATATCAGTTTCCTCACTTCATTGGTTATCCCTCCCCCTGGCTTCACTTAAATATGGCTGTTCTCTTTAAAAAAGCAGTTAGCTTTTAAAATGATCTACACTGCCATCATAAGCAGAGTTACAGCTTTCTAAGGATGGCACCGGTAAACTACATTAAGGCTGGAAGCCTGTGCACATTTTCTTAGAATAAATCCTATTGAACTCAGAGGGATTTATTCTAAATAAACCTGTTTAGGTGCCATGTCAGTTTTTCAGTCTTATTAGGTTTAACTTGATATTCCACTATACTGGTAGTCCTACCTCTTGTGACTATATGAGGGTTTCTGTTCAAATACATTTTCTTTTGCTTACTACAGAAACTATTTTTCTATCTTTAACTTTTAATGTTTTCTACTCTCAGATGACAAAAATTAAGATGTGTGCTAAGATAACATAGGGTGTAGTAGTTTTCAACTCTCAGGTATCTTATATACTAATAGCCAAGTGGGCCTGATCTGAGGATACTTAAATACAGAGACTGGAATTATGAACAGACAAGATAGATCTTCTGACATACCTGAAAAAATGATTTAGAAAAATCTGAAATCTAAAAAACAAACAAAAAAACCCATTGGATTTTTTTTAAAAGACCCAGAATGCCTAAAGGAGCTCCTGTAGCTTTAACCAGATGCCCTCAGTGGCTGTTGCTAGGCAACCAAGTAGTATATCAGTATTCCAGGCTTGGTTTCTGTCAGTAAAAGGCAGGGGGCTTTTCAGGGCTCTTTGGGCCTTTGAGGGAGGACTCATTGGGACCAGGCCCAGAAACAACCACCACATGACTTGATACTACATTAATTGCATTACTCCACCAGGCCCAGCTGCTTGCTACTCAACAGCAGTCACTCCTAAAGCCAATGTAGTGTAGTGGTTAGAGTTTCAGAGTACGATCTGGAAGACCCAGGTTCGAATCATCACTCTGCTTTGTAAGCTCACTGGGTAAATTTGATCCAGTCACACACTCTCAGCCCAACCTACCTCCCAGAGTTGTTGTGAGGATAATATGGAGGCAAGAAGCATGATGTAAGCTGCTTTGGGTCCCTGCTGTGGAGAAAGGCAGTATATAAATGAAATACATTAGTAAATATAGATGAAGATGGGAGATAGATAAAAGATAATTCGTTTAATGGGTTTAAAAGTGAAAAGGATATAGGGGAAAGTGAGCATATGAAGGCTGCCAGAAGGAGGGAAAGAGGAAATAGTGTGAGGAAAAGTGAAATACCGCCCCCCGCCCCCACAAGTCTGTACACGTTCCCCACCATGCCACTGGGCCTGGCTCAACTTGCACCATGCAACTGGGCCACAGAGGAGAGGCTGCCTGGGGTAGAAGGGGGAAAGGTGAAAATGGGGACAGACAAAATAAGACAGAAAGGAGAGAAGGAAGCAGGAAAGCGGGGAGAGACTATGGGGGGCAGGGAAGGGAAAGAGGACATGGTGTGGGACAGGAATATGAGATGCCCCCTGAAAGTCCTTGCTGGTCCCCAGTTGTTGGGTATATTTGCAATTTTTCTTATAAAAAAACCAAGGCATTAATACTTTTAAATCCTTTAAACATGCCAAATAGTACAATTTTATATGCTAACTAATTTATATTAGGAAGGGATGGATGGCATGGCATAGCCCAGTCTCTTGAGATCTTGGAAACTAAGCAGAGTCAGTACTTGAATTAGCAGCCCCCCAAAAAGACTACAGAGGAAGGCAATGGCAAACCACTTCTGCTTCTTACTTGCCCTGAAGGCTCCTTGCTGGGGTCACCATATGTCAATTGCAACTTGATGGCGCGCGCGCACGCACACACACACACACTCTCTCTCTCTCTCTCTCTCTCTCTCTCTCTCTCTCTCTCTCTCTCTCTTCCATTTCCTCCCAAATTTCCATCCCCTCCCCCAAATTGGGAACCCCCCTCAAGGCTTCAAAATTTCTAGAACTTTTACATTTCTATTTCATTTTGGCAAGCCTCACCAGAAGGATACCATGCTTAATGTTACTGAAAGCTGGTTCTGGAGAACCAACAGGGACACACTCTCCCATCAGTGAGGACAACCAAGGTTATGTCTGTCCTAAACCTTTGTATAAATCCAGATTGAAAGAGTCTAGATGATCTGTCTCCTCCAAGACTACCTGAAGCTATGCAGCAATTACCAGGTTAGCATTCCCCCCAAAAAAGTAACATTGGCCACCAGCTGATGTATATTTAAGTCATTGGTGTTCAGGGATACCTTCTTTAGGAATGGTCTCACTACTGCCTCTTTCAAAGCAGTTTGAACAACACCCTCCCATTTTCTGGTTCCTGTAGTTGAATGGACATGAATTATAGGCATTTCTCTTTTCTTACTAGCAATTTTACCATGAAAAAATTAAAGTGCACAGGCTTTCCTGGAAGTAATGTTCTATAAGACCCATATAAAAAATAGTGTAAGCATTGTTTTTGTTAGTTCAAATTGCTTGAATCTTTTTAAAATTAGCATGGTTTTAAATTTTATTCTGTTGAGGAAAATATCTTTGATTAATCCTTGAGTGTGTGCAATAAGAGATGTAATGTAATATCCAAAATGCCAGGAGTGAACAAATTGCTATGGAGTAATACTGGTTGGTAGTTTTATTATTGTAATGTAATGCCTCCCTCTTGTGGTAATTTTAAGCAAGTTGTTGCTTTCAACATTTACATTAACATGTTGCCGCACTGTTTTTTTCCCCACCCCCTTACCAAGGAAAAAAGACATAATATAAATGATTTCCATCTGTGTTTTGTTGGGATGTGGAGGTAGCTGGTGACTTTTCTTTATAGAAATCATAACAGAATTTTGGGTATGTGAATTTTAAGTATGTGATTATAGACACAAGTTTGGATATTGATCGAAAGACCCTGTTCTCTTTGACTACAGAATTAGATTCTTTCAGTTTGTCCATAGCAAATGTTCTGTTCAGAAGGGTTATTATTTGATATTATTTATTTATTTTCTTACGTTCCCTATTTTGCTTGATTAATATTTTCCCAGGTATTTGTCTGTTTAGACTATAAACTTTAATCAATTTCTTTCAGTATACATTCACATTGTCAGCTTAACCTACCTCACAGGGTTGTTGTGAGGAAAAATAGAGGAGAGGAGAATACTGGAAACCACTTTGGGTCTCCACTGGGGAGAAAGGCAGGGTGTAAATAAAGTAAAATAAAAGAATAATAAAAAAGAGTCTTGTAAAGGATGAATTAATATATGAAGCATAAAGCATTGATCAAATTAACAAATTCTCCTTTCATCTGCCTTTTGTACAGATGTCTAAGACTGATGATGATGAGCAGCAGTTTACCATTGACACTGCAATTAAAAATATAGAGAAAATGACTTCTGAACTGAAGAAACTCATTGGTAATGCCACTATTGTCAGAATGAAACTATAGTTTTGTTACCACCTATAGAGCCTAGGAAGGATATATGTATTAGTGTGTGTATAGCAGGGCTTTTTTTCAGCTGGAACGCGGCGGAACGGAGTTCCGGAATCTCTTGAAAATGGTCACATGGCTGGTGGCCCCGCCCCCTGATCTCCAGACAGAGGGGAGTTTAAATTGCCCTCTGCGCTGCAGCGCAGAGAGCAATCTAAACTCCCCTCTGTCTGGAGATCAGGGGGTGGGGCCACCAGCCATGTGACCATTTTCTCCAAGGTCAACTCACTGAGTTCCACCACCTCTTTTCCCAGAAAAAAGCCCTGGTGTATAGTTACAATTATTTCCTTTTTCTCAGTGGCATAATGGTCACAACAGGAAAGAGCCAGTGTAGTAGGATTGGAGACTCAAATTTGAATCCCCACTCTGCCATGGAAGCTTGCTGGGTTACCTTAGGCCAGTCACATGCTCCTAGCCTAACCCACGGGGTTGTTGTAAGAATAAAAAAGGAGGAGAGGAGAATGATTTAAGCTGCTTTGGGTCCCTGTTGGGGAAAAAAGCAGCCTATAAATGAAGTAAAATAAAAATAAACAGGGATGGAGGATGTTTAATTGTTCCGGAAGGTCGTGATACTCAAACTCAATCCAGATAAGACTGAGTTGCTGTTTGTCAGTGGTAACATCAGTCAAGGAACTGAGATTCAGTTTCTTCTGGATTCAGAGCTACATGCACTCTTAAGAAATAGGTTCAGTTTCCAACCTTGGATGCACAAATTTCATCATCATGTAGTGCCTTCAGCCAGCTTTAACAGGTTTGTCAACTGTAGCCTTTCCTTGAAACTCTGGCCACAGTTTTTATGCTCTGATCACTTCTAGGTTAGATGACTGCAATACAATATAAGTGGGACCATGTTTGAAAACAGTTCAGAAACTGCAGGTCAAAATGCATTAGCAAGATATCAAGTGGATAATTGTTACAGGCAATCCATATTGCTGATGCTCAAAGAACTTCACTGGCTGTTTGAGTGATCCCAGGCTTAATTCAGAGTTCTGGTTCTCTCACTTTATAAATCCTAAGTGAACTGGAAGTAGGGTCCTTAAAGGACTGCCTTTATGACTAGAGATGGGCACGAACAGCAATTTGAACAAAAAAAAGCCACGGACAGCCCAATCTGCTGCTCACGAACAAGCTGCTTGTGAGGCCCCATTCTAAATGAACAGGTGGTCGCTGCAAGCCTCCTTCATTGCTGTTCGTCAAGCCAGACAGTCTCGCACCTTCAATCAATTCCCTTGGCATCTTAGGCAGGGATTGTCTGAACTCTGTCTGAACTCCTGCTGTTGCCCTGGAAACCCCAATCTAAGCCCAATTTATCTTGTTAGGCAGGTCTTCCTTTCAAGTGTGAAGCTCCAAAATTGTTACAAGGGAGCAAACAGCAGGGGGGAGGGGGGCTCCCAGCTCTGTTTTTGCAGACAGTGGAGAGGGAGAGACAGCTGCTGTTGGCATTTTGATAGAGTGCATTGGAGCTTGAATTTTCTTTGTGTGTGGTGGGAGAGGGATCTACCTTTTCAGGTTCCAGAGCTGCTGCCAAGCTCTGGGCCAAGCTATTATTTATTATTGGTACTGCTGCCTGCTCAGGTCAGGTTTCTGGGAGTGGTGTGGTAGGGATCTTGACCAAACTTGTATGATGGCTGGAGGAGAGCCTGCTGGCCCCCACGAACATCCAACATGAACATGTTCATGAACAGATCATGCTAGTTCCTTTTCGTGGATGGCAATGAACAACAAACATGATGTTCGGTTTTTTCCCTGTTCGTGCCCATCTCTATTTTTGACACAGAACACAATCCTATGCAGGTCTACTCTGAAGTAAATTCCATGTTTTTCAAGGGGCTTACTCTTAGGAGAGTGTCCTTAGGATTGCACCCATTCTTACTTACTTTGTACAGCTGTCAAAGCTATTAATGGGATCATGTATGTGAAGTATTATAAACACTCTGAAATACTTTATAAATACTATTATTTTACAGTAAAATCTCAACTGCTGCTGTGCGATGTTACTCTGAATCTCAGTCATCCAGTGCAGGCAGCTGTTTCAGGAGAACCTGAGGAAAAGAACAGGGACTCTGAAGAATTAACCATCAAACCTGCGAGCTCTGTTCATTATCATTCTTCATTAGCATCAGATAAATAGAAAATTATTTTTCTGCTCTGTTTCGAATGTTGTGATTGTAAAGCATCTACGTTTAAAATTGTAAAAGAAACCTTTCCATGTCTAACTTTTTGGTATATTCTGATTATAGTGCTGAATTGATTTGAAAAAATATCTCAAATTTCAGTCAGTTCTGTAAAGTATATCTTCAGGTGAACTTGCGAGTGACATACTTGAATTGTGGTCAGATCACTAAATATGGAGTATACTTTTATGCAAAGCTGAATAAGTAAGTGTTATTTTCATGTTCTCTTCCAAATGTTCATATGCAAGTAGTATGGCGTATGAGTATAGTTTGGAAGTAACGAGGGCTAAAGAAACCCCATTCCACATCACCTAAATCTTAATTTTCTTGTAAAAGAAAGAAATTTACTCTGAGGAAAGCAGCAGAGTATTCTATTGACAGCCACTTTTCCGTCTATAGTATCTACTGTCCTGGAAGAAGGGGATTGTATTCAGACTATTTTATAGACAGAAAATGTATGTTTATTGTTTTTAATATCTCACTTTATTTATTTGATTAGAACTGTACTGAATATAGTGTTAGAGTATTATAGAATTAGTTCAGTTAATTTATCCAATCCAAATTTATCGTTTAAGTTATTGTATCAAGGAATACAAAATAGTGTGACTTGACAGTTTATCTTCTGTATATTTAATTCCAGAAAGCAATATAGATGAAATAAAACCTGTTTGTATAAACTGAAGTGTGGTAAAACAAATTAATTCCAAACCTGTCTAATGAACACTACATTTTCTCGAAGTCTCGGAATAGTTTATTGGATGTAGTTAAAAAAATAACTTTTTTACTTTTCACTGAGGCATGAAAAATCAAAGAAAAATACCTTGTAATTGAATCCATAATTTAAAACATTGTGTTCCTGCTTAATAACTTGGCAGATATCTTACTTTCCTGCAATACATTTTTCAACACATGTACAAATAGTTGAGTTTTGTAAGCTATAGTATGTGCTATCTATCTACTAATGGTTGACTTTCTAGGAGTTACCGCTGCATTCTGTTGCTCTGTATTAATAATCTAAAAAGTGAACTCTATATTAATTTGGCCAGTAGACTGCAAACATATCCTAACAACAAGAGATACAGTTCAGTCAAAGTTAATATTCACTACTATTATATTCAATAGGACTCAACTTAAAGTTCCATTCTAGTCTGAATTCTGACCACTGAGGAAATTTAAGTGAAAAAAATGCTGATAATGAGTTTGGTGAACTGTTTAAAGCTAGTAGTAAACATGTGGATACTTGTCCAGGCAGGAGATTGGAAGAATTTGAATTATTGGAGCAAGATATAACTTATAACCTTATTATCTAACGACAATAAGACTATTCATGGTGATTGTCATTTGTAATATATTTTGTGGTGACAGGCCTAGCCTTGGTGCCAGAAGAATTATCTGAAAATATCCATATTGTTAAATGTTGTTTGTCTAAAGGAAAAGCACATGGAAAAAAGGCTTGCATTGAAAAAGGGCTATAAAGCAGGTACATTTATTGATTCTTATTGCATCTGTCAATGCAAGATCTGCAAATTACTCTCATTATCATACATAAAATATAGCAAGCAGATGTTCCCACAAAGACTAAACATTAGCATGTGTACTTTTAACAAAGTCAGAATTAATAATTGAACTGTACTCTGCTAAATTTATTTATTACTGTAAACTTGATTTGGACAATAATTTTACAATACTCTTTCTTGCACTTGACCTAAACATACTTAATATAGATTTCAGAAAACTGTTGTCACACGCATGAAACAGTTTTGCAAAGTGTTTGCTTAATGTGAAACAATATCTGATGATAAAAGGAGTAAACTTTGAAAACTGAGGTAATTAAGTTTGTTACATAAAATGAGAGATAATTATATTTTATTTTAGTTCATCATATAAACAATTAATTACTCTGCTAACTTCTTTGTGAGACAAGTAAGGTGGCTTCTGAACTGGTTCTCTGTAAAAATTTTCTTCTAAAGAGTTCCAGCGGCATATGTTAATGTGCATTGCTTTCTTGAACCTCGGTCCTTTCCGTCTATAAGTCGAAGAGGTGCTTTTCTGAAGTAATCAATGATATCACCCACTGAAGTAAAATCCTATACAATATAAAGAACATCCTTTAGTCTGTGATTCTCACAACACAGTCATCAATTTTTTAAAACTAGGTTTATAAAATTGCTCTTTTGGAACATATTAGTGAATAATCTACCTTTGTACTGGTATTTTTGTTGTAGTTCTTGATATTTTATATCAGTTTTCTGTGGAAAGTGACTTGACTCTGAGTTATTAAAAATGATTCTATTCAAATACAGTACATGAATTAGGAAATAGTTTGAAGGAGGAACATTAAAAAGAGTTGGAGTGCTATTAATGATTAACGCTAAATAAACGGCATGGCAACACATCATACCTCATTTCCCTTCAGTCCAGTTCCTAAGAAGTATATTTGATCTTCCAGTTGGTATCGTATCTGGATATTGTATACTTTGTCATTGTACAACACCATCAAGACATAGGGTTGTTCAGGAGTTTTTCTTGAGCTGTTTCTTACTAAGAAAGTGCCATCCTAGAAAAGCAATACATTAAAATATTTTAAGACAAATATAACCATAACTACAAACTGGCTTGGTTGCTTTTGTAAGTAAGACTATTGAGGATAAGTTTCAGAGTGTCTGTTGTAATAATTAATAGTTTTACTATTGCACATATAGATGTATAAGTTAACCCTTTACCTGGTTTATGTTCCTGAGGGCCACTTCTGCTTCTGTCCGAGTGATATCAGCAGCATACCATTTCTGATTTGGAGAGGCCTGATCAAACTAAGTGAAAAGAGAAAGGCTTACTAGCCAGTAAATGATGTGATATTACAAATTAGAGAAAAAGAATAAACAGGGTTACAAAATATCAGGTGAAGCTGTGAGGAAAGAATAGTCAGACTTTCCCCTCCATTTTTTTTGAAAGTCCAAGAATAATTTTTTTAGAATTGCACTGTATATGCGTGATCTTCCCCTGAATAGTACAGTGCTCAGCATTTTAAAAACCAGAACATTAAATTATTCTTCAAACATTGTATAGGTTTGAAATTCTACAGATAAAATGTGGAAGAGTTTGTTACTTCTCACAAGTGATTTCACAACCGCATACCATACGGCAATCAAAGTGATGTACGTATTTGCTGAGAAAAAGAAACAACATTTTTCTAGGGTAAAAAGATTGCAATTTGCATAAGAGAAATATCAACAGGCTAGACCAGATAATAAAACAGAACCTGACCTCTATAAAAGGTCAGCTCATATCATTCCTATATGGTCCGAAGGGCAAAAAGACTTGCTGCAGTTTCTTGCCTTTGTTTTCCTTTGTCATGTCTTAACCAGATAACTCCGTCTCAGGGCCACATATGCACTGACTTGGCAGAATTTGGGGCTGATATCTATCAAAAACATGGCAATGTGCAGTATATTTGAGCATCCCTTTATGGCATTCTGGTACCTTGCAAAATTCTTGCTCCACTTCATGTTCAGTGTTGGATGTTTGTGTGGTTTGTCTGTCAGGGATGGGCAGTGGCGGTCTGCTGTCTGCTCTGCCTTTGGAAAAAGTTCTGCAGATGTTGCCTTCAAAAATTTTAAACATAGTTTAAAAACTATATCCGTTCTAGTTCACCGATCTAAACATAGTTAAGGAAAATTGCTCTAGAGCTTGACTCTTGAACTTAGAGGACATTGCAAACAAACTAAATGGAATTTAGATGAGCATCATGTTTTGTTGTAGTTCAAAATACTAATAAAACCTGATAAAAATGAGATCTAACAAAATTCCACAGAAATAGGAAATCCTACTGAGCATTGGAGAGTATTATTTATTGACTGATGTATGTAAATCTGTATGCCCTACATTTATCTGTGGCTCAAGGCAGCTTATAAATCACAATTTAAACATCACAATTTAAAATTGACAAAATAAAATCCCAAATGACCCTCTCCTGTCAAAAGATGCCTGCAGTCTATACCTCATTAAAGGTCCTAGCAAATGATTTATATTACTGTAAATATTTGTGGCTTACCCTGGAGAGGAGATGTTTTAAGAATGATACACCCTTAAAGCTTAAGCTCATTTAACAGCATAATTCGGGGGGGGGGGGGATGCTCAAGATAACGACTAGTCAACTCATAACTAATATATCTCCTACTTAAATCAATGTAAGCTGGAGATAGTCTGGTGCAGCTTCCTGGCAGCCCCTTGCAGAGTGATTGTTGTGAGGATAATGATAACATACTTCGTAAATTGCTCTGAGTGGATGTTTAGTTATCCTGAAGGGTGGTATATAAATCGAATGTTGTTGTTGTTGTTATTGCCAACCCTGTGCCCTGGTGCTGCCCCACCATGGCAGCCTGCCAGTGGACCATAGGTGGAAACTCTTGCACTGGTGTAGGAGTGGGTGGGCCAGGGGCCATGCCAAGAATTAGCTCCCTAAACTGCTCCCAGGAATGCCTCCCAACAGCAACAGAAAGTTATACAATGAAAAAAGGTGTATCCCATAAGTGCCCATGCAAAGGGAAAAGTCAATTGCCTTCCCACACATGTGGCCATGCCCAAATGGCCTAGAGGAGCATAGGACTACAAATTCCATCCCTCACCTGCAGTGGCCCAATCCTCTCTACAGCCCCCAATCATGGCTGCCTGACTTACATAAACCTCTGCCAGGATGTCTAGAACTCATTAGGTATTTGGAATGCAGCACAGGACTCTGTCCAAGACCTCTCTACTGTACAGATTTAGAGCACGTGGCACTTTGGTGGTGGGAAAAGCACAGAGTGGGCACTTAGATATATGATACTTAGAACTAACACTCCAGTGGGAAAGCAAAGTCCATACTGTGTGGCTAATATCTCTCACTGCGGACCCCTAATAGCTACCTCCGGGTCGAGCTACAAGTGACAAATGACACTTGCCTGGCAAGTGAACAGACTCACATGTATTCCTCCCTGCTCACTTGCCATTCACTTGCGCTCCACTTGATCATGTAGATCAAGTGGAGGGCAAGTGAACAGGGAGGAATACATGTGAGTCTGTTCACTTGCCGGGCAAGTGTCATTCGTCACTTGTAGCTCGACCCTCCCTCAAAGGGGTGAGGATGCACTAAGAGGTAGCCAAGAGCTGAAAATCCATCTGCTCCAGACCAACTGTCCACATCCACCTCCCACACTCCCCTTGCAAAGGGTCAGGTGCTGCCCCCACAATGCTGGCTTCCACAACTGAGGCCAGGTGTGAGTAGGAGGGGTGGCCTGAGCCTGCTCTCTCCAAGCACTGTAGCTCATGTCATGCAATGGAGCAGGCTCCCAGGAAAGTGTACTTGGAAAGTGTACACACACTCCTCTGTGTGTGTGTGTGTGTGTGTGTGTGTGTGTGGGTGGGTGGGTGGGTGGGTGGGTGGGTGGCTGGGAGCTACCCTACTGTGCTCCCTTCATAAGGTGGCCAAACAACCCTGCCGGGACTCTTTCCCTTGTAGGATCAGAGCTCAGTGCAGCCACAGGAAAGCCAGGCACAAGTCAGTCTTTCCCTCTGACTGTACTTCCTCATTACTTGGTTAAGTGTCTTTTGGATGACAAGAGCATCTGCCTTGGTGGAGTCTCCTGGCAACTGCCCACTAGGCATGAGGCTGTAGTCTCTCCCAGGGCACTGCAGACATGGCTGGGCCATCACTGCTCATGTCTCTGTTTTCCTTCATTCAGGTGACAGTTCAACAGGGAGTCTTAGGTGCAGGGCTATTACAGTTCCTGTAACTCAGCTCAGACTGCAGTTCCAGCCCAGCTCCTGGAGCATCCTCCTTCAGGTAGCAGTTTGACCTGGGAGTCTGCCTCGCTCACCAGCATGCAGTGCTAGGGATGGCTCAGCCTGTCTCCTCAGGGACCCTGGGAGCAGTTCTCACAGGCACAGGTGCCATTGTGGAGAGAGGGAGTTGGCAGCTGGAGTCCTTGGACCCCTTCGTGATTTGCAGTTTAATAAAGTTTGGGTTGTTCCACAACTATCTCACTGTCTGTTTGTTTGTGAGTGGATGACACTATCTCCATGTGTTCCTTCCTCACCTAATCTGTGACTTTCCCTTAGGATGTCCTTCACACATCAAAGAGGGTGGGCTCTGACTCAATAATACCCATGCAGAGGTGGCTGTGGTTGTTTTCCCAGATGCCACTAGGCCCATTTTCTTCTGTGAAACAGGGAAGCAGTCCAGTGGCACTTTGGACGCTGATCCCACACTTAGGTCCCCACTCCCATTATCCCTCACAAATTGTGCAGGCTGCTGTGTGCAACTTGCACGGGCGATGGGCTGGTGGGTTGTACAAGACAGTGTGTGGCTGCTCTGGGGTGGTGGTGGTGGGTGAACGGTTCAGTTCCACACTCATTTCAGCACCTCTGTTGTTTGATAAACCACACAGATTGTTAGTGCATGTGGGGTGGGGGGAGGTGGATGCAAGGGCTCTGCTGCAATGGGTACAACAGAGGGGGAGTTGTGAAGCTGATTCCTTGTTAAAATGACGGATCTCTAGGCACTCCCATCAGCTAGGCCATCCTGTTCCTCTTTTGCCATTTGTGGGGTACAAAAAGTCAGCCTCAGGGCTTTTGTCTGCCTCTCCGTTCTTCCTATGTGGGGACTGAACCAGGAGCCCTAGCCATGTTATTGCAGTGCCTTTCCACTGAGCCATGTCTACCTGTGTGATATTCTCTGGCTACCCCATGTGGGAGATGATGACATAAGGAATGCAGTGGGGTGACCTCTGCCCACTGACATGTCTCTTTGGAATCTCCCCTCCTGGCCCTGGGGTAAGAGGACTAGTCCTGAGCATCAGGGGCTGCGCGTGCAAGCCTAGTCTTGGTCCTTTTTTCTCGGCCTTTCTATTTTTACTTTTCTGGAGAAAGGGTTTGTATGCTCTGAGTGGGAATGTTTATGTGTGGGCTGTGCTTTTGCTGCCAGAAAAAGGGTGAATGTCCTGTCTGCTACTGGGGTGGATGTCTTCTCTGGGCTAGGGAAGGTGCCTCTCAGGCCAGGTGCCTCTGATGTAGTATTGTGGTCACAGAGTCTGCCCTCCCTGTCTGCTGCCTCTCTGCATGGTGTGTGTGTGTGTGTGTGTGTGTGTGTGTGTGTGTGTGTGTGTGTGAGAGAGAGAAGGGGTGGGAGTGGCATTGAGGAGCAGTGGTGATTGACTGTTCCTGTCTGAGGGAGCCCTCAGATATGCTCTGCCCGTCACCTACTTTTTGACTGTGTCTGCCTGCCCTAGCAAGAACTAGCTTCTCTATTGTTTTCCTTCAGTTTAAATAAGCTGAAATAAGCCAATGTTACTTGCTGTGCAATCCTAAGCAGGGTTACTCCAGTTTAAGCCCATTGATTTCAAAGGGCTCAGACTGGAGCAACTCTATTTAGGATTGCACTACTGATGTAGTGGAGGACAGATTAAGGAATAACTGCTATTTTGCAGTCTTTCAGAGGCAAGCATATGAAGAGCACTAGGATAGGGATTGAAAGTACCATTACAACATACATTTTAATCAACGACTAGTATGCAACAAATAAATATATCAGAGAAAAACTGATGATGTGGGAAAGGATATATATTAAGAAGAACATCCTAATAGTGGGGAAGTTCAGGTAAGACTAACAGTGAAAACCTAAACAGAGTTACTCCAGTCTAAACCCATTGATTTCAATGGGCTTAGTCTGGTGTAACAATGCTTAGGATTTCACTGTAAGTGTAAGGACTTAGGAAAAGAAAAGCCAGGATCAAAGAGGAAGTGGGGGCCTAAGAGCAAAGCACTGGAGGAAACAGGGCCAAGGGGCAGAAAGATCTGTTAAATCCATTTGGAAATGGAGAAAATAAGTTGATTTCATCTTTGTGAACTTTGGTCCACATTCATTCTATTATATTATATTCAAAATTGCTGGAGTCTGCTGATACCAGTGACCTCTGAATTATAATAGGTGATAACTGCTTTTGCAGACCTAATTTTGATCCTGAAGTTTTAGTCTGCATATCAGAAATACTTGATTTAGATTATTGATTACTCTTATATTCTACCTTTCATGGAGCTCAAGAGAGCTTACACAGGATTCTTTGGGGAAATGGACAGTTTCCTATCTAGATGCTGACCAGATCCAAACCTACTTAGCTTTTAACAAGACTGTTGTTATCAAGGACTCTCCCCAGGAAAGGTACTGCTGGAAACATGCTTGCTCTAAAATCCTGCAATTCATGTTTGAGCTGCCAAAGCTTTATACAGTTCTAGTGTCATAAAATATTATTTGTACAATGGGAAAAAAGGCTATAGCGACTGCAACAAGCTTTAAGCTAAGCATTCATGAGATACATACTTGGTTGGAGGCGTGATGGTAGTGATCCACTGGATGAAACAGTGCTGTGAAAATAAGGAATGCTTAGCATACACGGATGAGACCCAATGTGTTTTGATCACTGGTTATATCTATCAGTGTTCAGAAGTACTCGGTAGGCTTGAAGCTAGAACCTGTTCAGTGCTGTACAGATCTAGCAGTCACAATAAATCCACTGCATGTTGCAATTATCGTCTTCATTTCAGACTCTTGTAGGACCCATATAATGACTCAAATTAATATCAAAGAATGCGGCTCTCCCAGCGCGGCAGAATGCTGCTGGAACTGGGAGCCGTCCTTTGAAGCCCCGCCCAGTGGAACGGAGACAGTCTCCCTTCCTGGGCATCCGGGGCTTTGCTGGGGGGAGCGGAGCCAGGAGCCATTTGCTGGCTGCTCCGCCCTTCCCCAGCTCCAGTCTCTTCGATCGCTCAGAGAGGCAGGAGGCTTTTTGCTCCAGGCTTCCCCGAGCATCGAAGGGTAAGCCCTCCGCAGCAACAGCTGCTCGTCAGGAGGGCCTTGGAGCAGCGATAGCAGTCAGCTCTTGGAGGCTGGCGGAGGCGGCTGGCGGCTACAGCTGCAGCGCACAATACAGGCCAGGGCTTCAGGGCCTGTTGGGGCTAGAGTAATTGAGCAGTTTAATTGAGCAGGCTGGTGGGGTACTGGGGTGGCAGGCAGCAGGGCTATATTGGAGGGACTTTGGCCCAACTTGGGTGTGGTCGTTCCCCTTAATAGTTGTCTTGGAGAGAGTGGGTGGTGAGAGCCCTCTCCCCCCCCCACTCACACATAAACCTCTCTTCCTGCCATAAGCCTGTTTGTTTCCATTTAGCCTCCTCCCCCCTCCCCCCCCCCCCCGGCAAGAAGTAAAATAAAGTAACTTAAAAAACAGAGCTGGTGTTCTTCACTTTGGCTTACTGGTAAAGTGGCACCTAAGCCTATATTTTTGTGGGCCATAAAAGAGGGCCTGTCTCTGCCTGATAGTTATTCTGTTAGCAGGCAGATTTGCTCAGGGCTGTGCTCAGCGCCATCTTTTGGTGGAGAATTACTGGTGGCCTGTTTCTGCCTGACAGCCATTCTGTTGGCAGGCAGATTTGCTCAGGGCTGTGCTCGGCGCCATCTTGTGGTGGAGAATTACTGGTGGCCTGTTTCTGCCTGACAGCCATTCTGTTGGCAGGCAGATTTGCTCAGGGCTGTGCTTGGCGCCATCTTGTGGTGGAGAATTACTGGTGGCCTGTTTCTGCCTGACAGCCATTCTGTTGGCAGGCAGATTTGCTCAGGGCTGTGCTTGGCGCCATCTTGTGGTGGAGAATTACTGGTGGCCTGTTTCTGCCTGACAGCCATTCTGTTGGCAGGCAGATTTGCTCAGGACTGTGCTCGGCACCATCTTGTGTGGCAGCTTGGTACTGCTCCTGGCAATTGCTACTTTTGCTGGGGCTTAGTGCTACCTGTCAGGGCTAGCGTCAACAGTTGGTTAAGGGGTAAAGCTGTGAGCCTGTCCAACACATTATTAACGGCTGCTGTGTCATCATTTGGGAATGTTTATGCTGCCCAGAAAAGGGGGTGTCCCATCAATGGGGAAGTGGCCTGTAAACGGCCAGTGCCGCAGAACCCTACTTGGGCTCTGTCTCCCTCAGACGAGGATGATGGCTCAAGCAGGCAGGAACTTATGGAGCGCATTGTTGCTCTTGAGAGGGCTAGGAGTGGTACAGCAGCAGCTATTGCACCTGTTCAGCCACGCAAGGGTGCTAAAAGAATTACAATTGCTGCTTTTAATAAGGATTTTGCCTCTTGTCTTTCTGCCCTGGAGGGAGTATCAGGAGTGGTGGCAAGTGATGGAGGCAGCAGCCAGGACCATCCAACATCAACTGAGAGTGTGGCTGACATTGACCAGGAATGGTCAGCTGACAGTGGGCAAGTTGCCATAGCAGTGGAACGACCCATGCCTGACGGTACGGATCCTTTGCCCAAGCAGAGTGCCACTTGGCCCTGGGGCTCTTTGGGGCAGGTAGCTGCTACTGGCGCTCCTGCATCTTCTGTTTTGGAGACATATCCCATGCTTGGTTGGCCTTCTGCAGGCCCAACTATTTGGCCTAGTTATGCCAGACGCTCCTTGCACCTCCAGCAGGTGCAAGTACTGCCTGTATTGGGCTGTGCTACCAGTTGGGATGGATAGGCCTTCCCTCTGTCTGTGACTGGGTGGCCTTTTGGTTATGGCAAGCAGATGGGCCTGGCCCCTTATGGACCCCAGGGATATGGCATGGTTCCTTATAGGACACTTCCCCCGGGAGATATGGCATTGCCTGTGGGGGTGGGAAGAATATACAAAGGGTTAGTACATGGATGACTTTACCCTTCTCTTCAGGGAACTAGAGAAGAAGGATA
Source organism: Eublepharis macularius (assembly GCF_028583425.1). NCBI lineage: Eukaryota > Metazoa > Chordata > Lepidosauria > Squamata > Eublepharidae > Eublepharis > Eublepharis macularius. The sequence continues at coordinate 58,056,872 of NC_072793.1, forward strand.
TAGATGATCTGTATGATAGGGATTAGGAGAAGATCCGCTGTAGGCAGATTGTCAGGAACTGGACTCATTGGTTGTCTGGGTTCCTGGTTTATGCAGGGGTATTGGCTAGGGCACAGCCAGGTAGGGCTCTCCCCCTTTTCCAATACATGAATATTATATACAGGGGGTACATGGACTTTGAGGGGGTGGCTTGGTTGATACAGCTGTGGGTGCAGGTCATGGCCCTTGCCAAGTCCAACCTCAGAAATAGGAGCGAGAGTGGTCATATGATTATTCTGCCCTCTCAGGGTTCAGGTCCCCGCACTTCTGCGGGGCAGCAGGTTTAAATATGGCTGCTTTGTTGGGACTTCACGTCCGAGGAACTTTGCAACAAAAAAAGTGGGCAACTATATGCATGACTGCCCTGCATGCATGGGACCCACCCATAATCTGCCTGCCCCAAAGGAAGACAGGGTGGGAAATGCTTTGGGGGCAGTGGTGGCCAACAAGGGCCTGGCAAAGGGGCCCAGCCCAGTAAAGCTGAAGGTACTTGAACGGTTTCTTCAGGTCTCCCCAAGGCGCAGGGTGCTGACTATTCGTCCATTGTTTAGATGACTTTATGATGTCTGGGCCAGCTGGCATGGGGCAGTGTGCCAGGCTTTTGGCAGGGGTCATGGAGTGTTCAGAGGAACTGGGGGTTCCTTTAGCTCATGAGAAAACCGAGAGACCATTTGTTGTCATAGCGTTCTTGGGAATAGAACTGGACACAGTACAACAGACCTTAAGGTTGCCCTTAGAGACGGTGGTAGATCTTGGGCTCGATTGGAGGGCTGCTTGAGTGGAGCCTAGATATATCTCCTTGAGCTGTGGCAATTAGTTGGCCATTTAAACTTTGCCTGTAAGGCAGTTGCGCCTGGGAGGGCTTTCCTCAGGTGGCGGTGCGATGCTATGAGGGCCTTACGGTTGCCCCATCAGTGTTTAAGAATTAATAAGGGCATGCAGGATGACCTTTTGGTGTGGAAGGAATTCCTTTACACCTCTAATGAGGTGACTTTTTGGAGGGAGGAGCTTTTGCTAGAAGCCGAACTTCAAGTCACCTCTGATGCCTCCTGGTCTACAGGCTTTGGAGTCTTTTTTAGGGGGCATTGGTGTGCTGACCAATGGCCCGCTGATTGTGTAGCCCAGGGATTGTCCAAAGAACGTTTTTGGAGTCCTTTCCCTTGTTAGTGGCCGTGTGGCTTTGGGGATCACACACTTTTGGTCTGACAACTTGGCTGTCATGCACGTGGTCAAAACCATGGCATCTAGATCCCCCAGGGTGATGAGGCTGGTAAGGGCCTTTACATTGAAATGTGTGCAGAGGAACATTTTGTTCAGGGCCAGGCATGTTCCAGGTGTTAATAACGGTGTGGGAGACGCTTTGTCTTGCCAACAGATGGAATGATTCTGGCAGCTTGCCCCCTGGGCTGACAGGCAACCTGCAAGGATGCCCCAGGAGCTATGTGAGCTTGGACGGCGGAAGTAAATAGAGCAATCCAGCTGTCCATTGCCCCCAGTACACGCCAGGCCTACAACCGGGTGGTCAGGCAGCTTTACCAGTTCAGGGTGTTGGCGGGGCTCCAGCAGTAGTGGCTCATCCCACCTGAGCACTTGATGCACTTTGTGTAGTGCAGCGGGGCCAGGGCCTTGCAGTGAGGTCCATCAGGGGTCAGTTGGCCGCTTTAGCCTTCGCCAGCAAAGCACGTGGCTTACCTGAATTCACGGGTGTCTTCAGGATTAGAAAGATGCTGGAAGGCTGGGCCAGGGAGATAAAAATGCCACGTGACCCGAGGCAGCCCATCTCCTCATCAGTTCTTAAGGGACTGGGGACCGCATGGGCAGAAGTCTGTTGGTCAGTGTTTGAACAGAAGCTTTTCCACGCTTCTGCCTTAATGGCATTTTTTGGAGCTCTGCGAGTTAGTGAGCTGATGGCCTCATCGCGTACAGATGCGTCTGGCCAGGCACTGAATGCCCGGGACATTAAATTTGTTGGGGATAAAGTCTCCATTGGGATCAGACAGTCCAAGACTGACCAGTGACAGCAGGGGAGCCCCTTGCTTTTGGGCCCCTGCTCTGAGCAGGAGCTGTGCCCTGTTAAGGCCCTCAAGGAATATGTCACGCTTCGTGGGGATGACCAAGGGGTTTTATTCCGCCACGAAGATGGGGCCCCACTGACTAAATATCAGTTTGGGTGGTGACAGAGAGGGCCCTTAAGAATCTTGGCTTGTCAGGAGTCATGTTTGGAACCCAGACTGACCAGCAGCAGCGGGGAAGCACCTTGCTTTTGGGCCTGAGCTTTTGCTCTGAGCAGGAGCTGTGCCCTGTTAAGGCCCTCAAGGAATATGTCATGCTTCGTGGGGATGACCAAGGGGTCTTACTCCACCACGAAGATCAGGCCCCACTGACTAAATATCAGTTTTGGGCGGTGGCAGAGAGGGCACTTGACGATTGTCTTGTCGGGGGTCAAATTCGGAACCCACTCCTTCTGGATTGGTGCGGCCTCCACAGCAGCTGCTATGGGATACCCTCAGCAGGCGATTCAGAGAGTGGGCAGGTGGCAGTCAAGGGCATTTCAGTCCTATGTCCAGCGTCTGCAGCAGTTTTAAATGGCAAACTACTTGTTCTTTCCTCAGGTGCCGTGTCGGGCCAGGAGAGGAAGAGAATCCTGATTTGTGGCCACAGCATGGTGTTCTGGGTGGCCAATCAAGCCAAGAGAACACAGTTTGGATCCCAGCTGGGCCTGAGCGCTGTGGCCACGGTGGATTGGCAGGGCAGGCGTGGTCTCAGATGGCCTGGCCTGCTGCCTCTCCTGTTTAGGGGACAGAAAGGTCCTCCCCCACACATTGTGGTCATTCACCTGGGTGGTAATGACCTTGGGTTGGTACAGGGCAAGGCCCTGTCAATGCAGGTAGCTGAGGACCTTGAATACATAAGCAGCCAATGGACGGGTGTGCTTATAGTATGGTCAGAGATGCTACAGCGACGGGTTTGGCGGGAGGCCTTTGACACCAGGGCGATAGAGAGGGACCGACAGAAGGCTAACCACGCCATTAAGAGGTCTTTGGGGCAAGGCTTGGGTATTTATTTGCCATACCCCAAGATTAGGGCCGAATTTGCCCACCTGTATAGAGGCGACGGTGTCCACCTGGCACCTGAGGGCAATGATATTTTTCTAGATGACCTGCGGCAAGGGCTTCGGGTGGCTCTAGGCCACCTGTGGGGCGCGAGGGTCTAAGCAGAGGCTTGACCCTTGCGGTGGCAGGAGATTTTGGGAATAGGGTGCGGGCCGGTGAGCCCCTCTGGCATTTCCCCATGCGTGGGGTGCAGGGCTGCCAGGACGGCGGGATGCTTTTGACGGCTCCTTGCTAAGAGGGCAGGCGCCTGAGGGGATCCCCAGGAGCAAGGCCTAACCTCATGCTAGTCGGCTGGGGCGTAAAGGGTGCTTGAGGGGGGATCCAAGGCCTGGCTGCCGGGTTCCAGCCATTCAGGAGATGGCCTATACCCAGGGCAGTGGGGCTTGCCCAGACAGGCAAGGCGGTGGTCAGTGGTATGACCCCAGGGCTTGACCTGTACCGCTTAGTTAGCTCTTGCCGTGCATTACATTTATGGTTATTTTAATAAACGGCCCTTTATTCCAAGCCTGTGTCTGTCTCTTCCTTCCGGCTGGGGTTTCAATGATAATTACAAGACAAAGTACAGTTGTAGTAGTCAAGGAATACAGTAATTCTCTTTTCCCAAAGAAGCTAGCTTGACTTGATATAGCTGGAGAGGGCATGGAAAGTATTGTCTGGGTTCAGTGTCACACATGTTAGATGGAGGAATCACAAAAGATGATTGGTACATAAATTGATTGTCCTCACTATATCCGAGCACTAGACTATCCTTCTCTCACAGAATAAAACAAAATAACAGTAATGAATAGGTTGCATAAATAAAACAGTTAACAATGAGTGGTTCTGTTCAACAAACCTTTCTGGGTATGCATCAGGTATATTCTTGGGCGGCAAAAGACTCTGTTTAGCTAGTGGTTTAGTTGTTCTGGAAGGGAATGTATTAAAGAATTGCGAAGGTGGCTGAGGAACTGGCCTTTGGGGAACATCTACAAAGAGAAAAGCAAAAAAGTCCATTTAAACAGATTCTGATCAGCTATACATTAGTTAATTGAAACCACTTAGTTTTACTTGGAAAGGTGTTAGGGAGATCTAGGGTTTTTAGCTGGCTGTCCATTGAACTTCTGCCCCCTCCTCTGGTATCAGTTTTGAATTCAACAGGCATCAAGTCTTCTATATGTATTCTATTAGTTCGACAGATTCCATTGATAGCTTTGCCTTGCATGCACGAGATGTCCTGCACTTACAATATTTTTTTATTTACAAAATAAAAGAAAACTATTTACAAAACAAAATAAAACAAAATTTATATCCTGTCTTTCAATGGCAGCTAACCATTGAAACAAAGCATTTAAATACACCATAAAACCAATTAAAATCCAAACATGTAAGACTCCGAAATAGCAATTAAAACATAAGACAGAAAGAAGGGGTCACTGAGGCAAAGCCAGACGTTCACACACCGGCAGAAGATAGTGACTGAAGACAGATTTCATGAAATGATTACTGTTCAAGGTCAATGTAGGAGGCACCTGTGTGTGTGAGATGTGGTGATATGTATATGTGTGTGAGAGAAGTACTGGCACAGGAGAAGGCCTCTGCACACAGACAGGAAGGACTACAATATTGGCAAAGAGTTCTAAATCCATGACAAAATCTAATAGATTTTTACTGGTCCATTCTGGAACATTAGTACTACTGGTTGGACTGTATTTCCTGCTCCATCCCCTATGGAGCTGAATTTGCACATCTGTAATACACATAATACTAGTGGATAATAGCCATCTAAATGGAGAATTCATTCCTATGAGATGTCCAGTCTTGCTGGATTCATCCTTTCAAGGACAGTGCACAGATGCCAGGGAATAAAGAAGCTGAAAGGAAGTTGATTTTTTTTAGCTTTTATGCAGTCTTGTTGCTACCTTATCACCTGCCTCAATGCTGAGATTTGGAACATGGTCATATGGGAGAGTCCTGTGCCTCTGATTTCATGTTTTACCTGTCTAGAGAGGACACGTGCTTAAAATTAGGAGTGAGGCCATAAGAATATACAAGTTTCAGAGCACTGAGAGTTCTGTAAGTCAAAAGAAAGACCTGAACTCTATGGAAGAAAAAGGCGTTGCAGGTACTTGAGCACTAATCCAGTTAACCCTACCCCCCCCAATGTATTTAATTACAATATATAAAGGAATAATGAAACATTACATACTGACAGCTTCCACCTGAAAGAAAATAAAATAACTAAGTTAAAATTAGGGCTGTTGCTAGTTTTAAAAAGAATAATCAATTGTATGCATTTTAATTGCATATAAAGCATTACTTCTTTTTATATAATATCTTCTTTCTGTTCTATGAAAGATTAGGTCACATGAAGGTATACCACCCAGCTCATTTAGCTATCATGGTCATTCACAGTAAGCTTAGGGGTGGAAACTAGTGGATCTCCGCAAGAGCCATTAGGAAGGCAGTTTCTTTGATAAGAACGGGCTCAACACTTCATGGGTATTTAGCCTCCTAGTGCTGCCCGTTTGTCATCATCAGAGTGGAATCCCCTGTTTTTCTGATGGCAAAGGTAGACTGAGTCCCTCTCTCCTCTGTTAAATAAGTTGTTAGGGGTGGAGACCTACAGATGGAACATCATCATCATCCTACTTGGCAGTTCTTTTTATTGCTGAGTACAAAATGAACAACACCAAGTTAGCCAATACTTCATCCTTGGAGAGGGCTCAGGTCTATTGACTGCACCTTGTGGTGCTAGGAATATTACCCAGCGGCCTGACAGAAGTGCATTTGCACAATCTGCTGCTGCTGAGGACAGATTTCAGGGGTGGCGGGGTGGGGGGAGTTGGGACTATGCTGACACTTTGTTATTTTTCTGCAACCACTACGTCCCCCCTCCTCCCCCACACTGATATCCCTGGGATGTCTAGCTATGAAATATTTCTTTACAATTATATGAATTATGAACCTTCACAAGCTGAAAGTGATTATTTTAAGGAGCTGGATTTCAGAAAGGAATTGCTCAGCATCACTTAAGAATTAACCAGGAGGGTCTCGGTACTGTATACAAAATATAAAAGCTTCCCAGAAGCAGCTGGCACTACTAAAACTGGGACCATATTAACAGTCTTCTGGTATGATGCAAATAATTAGCATTCACTAACAAAAGAACTAGCTTATACTAATTGCAGGATGTGTAGTATTCAAATGTGTTTTTTAAAATAAGTTTTTCACGTATAACAAATGTACCACAGACTTTTGTGATCAGCGTACTCACTTCTGCCTTTCTTTCAGATACCTGGTTGTTCCTAAAAGGGAAAATAATACTTTAAAAAAAATGTGCATATAATGGGAATAAGATGAGTGATTAGTAAGTACTAAGTATATTTATGAAATGAAATCATGTGGTCATCAAGTCATTGCCACTCAACCTGTAAGATGTAGCTAAGTAATGCAAAAAGTTCCAACAAAATTGGGAAAGTATGACTGACTAGGGATAACTTTGTCCAACTCCTCTTTCAGTTTCAAAGTACATTTAGAATAAGTTAACCAAGTCCACTGAATGAAATACTCTCCCAAATGAAAAGCTTTTAGAGAGTTTTTCAAGAAATAACTTTCTAACCAATCAAAAACCTTTTCAGCTAAACCTTACCATGCTATTAATCCTCCTGTTTCTCAGGCAGTTTTGTCCTGGTGAACACCACTGGAAATCAATTGCTTGTGGATTGATTTGGGAGCGGGACAGAAGTGCAGTCCAGGGAGGGATTTGGCATCACCCTCCTGCCTTATATTGCCCTTATATTCTGACAGAACTTGTACCGGTTTTACCTAGTTTCAAGTGAGTGAGTATTTTAGTCTGCAGTAGAAGAGCAAGATTTGAGTTGAGTTCAGTGACACCTTAAAGATCAACAAGATTTACAAGATATCAGCTTTCAAGAGCATGCTTGGTCTTCAAAGTGTTACTAGACTTGAATCTTGCTAATGCCTAGTTTGCCCACTTTTAAACTTCGATTTTGGTTTCTAGTTGTAGCAAACTGTGATGGATTTTTATTGGACATGTGGTTTCCCAAAGTTCTTCCAAGTCTATTTAGAAAGATGCCTTTATCAATGGCAAAGTCAATTGTGTCAACATAGAAAGAAAACAGCAGATCTTTCCCATGGTCATGCTAAGTTATTTAAATAAATGTGAATCTATGTTTACTGTAAGGATGGTGGTATCCTTCTAGAGGTTGGATTAAGTCTTTCATGATTATCGTTTGATGGCACAGGAGGCTTTTGTATCTTTTCCAACTCTTTCCCCAGAAATCTTAAACAGAAGAGAAAAAAAGATGAAAGGTGTTAATTGCTTTTAATATGCCATGTTAAGTGGGAAAATTTGAGTATCTCTGCCACAAAAAATTAGTTTTACCTCAGCTGTGGTGTCAAAGACTGCAAGAAAGGAAAAGTTAAAAAGAAATGGTAAATACATTTTTAAAAATGAATTAAAATGTGATAGAATAATATGGAAAGGATGTCTTACCATTTCAGGAAATATTCCTCTTTTGCCTGAAATGATTTTAAAATTAAATCAAAAGAAAAAAGAAGGTAAGTAAAAGTTGTTTCGTTTGGATGGTTTCCCTGATGAGGTTTAATATGGCTGTAGTGATGTAGGTAGAATATTGGACTAGGATTGGGGATATCAAGATTCAGATCTCCCACTCAGGTGTGAAGTCTGCTGGGCAGTCACTCTCTTGAACCTAGCTCATAGGGCTGTTGCGGAACTATAGTGGACAAGAAGAGAATCTCTGCCCTGGGCTCCTTAGAGGAAAGGCAGGATAAAAATGTAACAGATAGAAATGTATTCACTTTAATGGAAAATCATAATTTTTGCTTGGAGCTAGTAGGTACATTTGTTAACATACTATTTTAAAGACTACAAAAATATATGCTAACACTTTCTGCTTTCTCATGGCTGTTATCTCTAATCAAGTATTTAGATTAAACAGCTAATTACTCTTCGGACAATAAGCATCTACTTGACAGATCAACTAAGTAGTAAACATCTCTTTAAAAAGGCACATCTGAGGACCGCTCTGTGCTCTGAACACTTTTACTAGCAGTGAAATGCTGTCACATACTCCAACGAGGCAATGATGGAACATTATGTTTATTGTATGTAGTCTGGGTTATAGGTATGTAACTTAAAACTTGAGGTTGAAGACAGAGTTTTAAATGTAATTACTGTTTTTACATCATCTTATACTTTATAAAAATCTATCATACTACCCCTTTGTGAAATACATCAGATATTTATTTACTTCTTTATACCCCATCTTTCTTCTAAACGGTCATGTATCATGATGAAAAGCCATTCAAAAAGTTGCTATAATAAATGAATTTCACATTGTATCCTCCAGTATGCTTTTGTTTGCATGAAGACTTTTGGCCTATGAAGATTTTTCAGGTCTTCTGTAGGATACTCAACAGAAATACCCAAGATGTTCCAAGGTTACTTTATTCCGATCCCACGTATTTACAGACTTGTGCCTCAGTTACAGAAATGCTGCCTGCTTATCAGACCATATCAATAGCCCATAACATTCTTCTCCAGCTTTACTTTTCAGATCACAATCTCTGGTTTTGTAACAGTTTGAAGTATATATTTGCCCATGGGCATCTTCTTTCAATGTGTTGTATTGCACTGAAAAAATAATGTTAGCAGTTACCATAAATAAGTGCTAACCTCCTCTTAGTGCATCTCTGTCAAATAGTGGCCCAGATCGATTCAGTGGGGGCTTTTTGGTTCGATCTATAGGAGCTGGAATGAAATAGAAACAGTGTGGCAAATAGCAGACTTATACATAACCCTCCCCACAAAGCATTTTATATGACTTCTGTATAACACAAAGTAGAATTCCTCTTTAGAATTACAATAATCAGTGAGTTAAGAACCTGATCAGTTAAGAGGGTTAAGGTAAAGCTGAGAAAATGCCTTATATAATGAGCAATGGCAATGTACAAAAGGATGTAATTTAAAAACAGGAGAGAATAAAAGCTACTTACGTTTAAACATCTTGATGTTTTTTTCTCTGTTAGTCTCATTGCTTGAAGGTGAAGAGAAGAGAGACTGAAAAAATAATAGATCCAGTCAATGGTTTAAATCAGTCTTTGCATTATGATTCTTTGCTAATAGCTGTCAACCCAGGGATCTGAGAGCTATGAGGTATCATATAGAAAGGGTTTGCATTTACCAGTAACCATTGTTTATTGAATATCTTCCATGCAGGCACATATTACAGGCCTGCCATTCTGAGAATTTTCTTAAGCTCTTTAAAGCTCCCATAGGGAGTACTTCTCCCTGAGAGCGCAATACCTCAGTTTTCCCACCTAAATGGTATGTGCTCTAATGGCATTTCTTCCAAAGAAGAATCAACCCTCGGTTTTCCTAAGATGCTCTGAGCTCAACCCTGGATTATTCCAAACCAGAGTTCACAGCAGGGCAGAGGGGAAGGGAATGTCTACCTAAAGAGAAGACCATTGATAAACTATGGTTACAGATAAGTGTAACTGTGACCATTTCCACACACGTTAAATAATGCACTTTCAATGCACTTTAGCAATCCTTTGGAAGTGGATTTTTTGTTCCACACATGGAAAAGCAGTTCCAAATGTTCACTAAAGAGTATTGAAAGTGGATTGTCTAACGTGTATGGAAGCAGCCTCTGTTTCATTTGAATTTCTCTGTGCAGTCCAACATTAGGAGATTACCAAGCTACACACAAAAGAGAAATATGACACTTTACTGAACAACAACAACATAACAAGGTGCATAGCGCAACAATAAACATGATAGTAACCCTGAGTAAAGTGTGCTTCCACAATGCATAGAACAATATGTTCATTTTTAAAAATTAAACAAGGAATACAGAACGGCTTTGCCTACAGCACATTTTCATCTAGAGTTTATATCTACAGGCCTAGCATTTTACAAAAGTATCTGACCATGTAGTTGCCTTACAAATGTCCAGGAATGAAATGTTGACAATATTTGCAAGCAGCAATATTGTGCCCTTTACTGAGGCACAACAAGCATAACTCATGCTCATCTGTGTGGAGCATTTTGGGCCCACACTGAGCATTTCTTAAACAATGTCTTCTGAGACATCTTGGGGAAGTTCAGAAAGGTGAGTAGATCGAAGGGATGAGCCAAAAATTTGCCTTCAGAAATAAATTCCCTCAGTAAAGTTTAAGTAAGATAGAGCAACACGGGAAAACTTCCTTTCCTCATGGTAGCTAAGAGAGAACAAAGGGAAGGGATCACTTCTACCTCAGAGCATGTGACCGTTTAGGCAGGTAAACAGAGGTATTGCACACTCTGGGAGAAGGGGCCCCTATTGGAGCTTCAAAAAACAAGAAAATTTTCTCTGAGCAGCAGATCTGCACATGCACAATGTGTACCAATGTGTGCCTGCACAGAAGAATAAAGATGAACTGTTGCTTCTCTGTTTTGTTCTGTAGACATTTTTTGTTTGGGTGATAATCTGTGAGTATATTTCAAAAATTAATGCACAGTTTTGAACCTGTTTCCAACCCATCTCTGACTGACACACACACACTTATAGCTGGAGAGAGTGTCTGTAGGCAACTACAGGACAACAGTGTAAATAACCAGGGATGCAGAGGAGTTAGCTGTGTTAGTCTGTGGTAGCAAAATCAAAAAGAGTCCAGTAGCACCTTTAAGACTAACCAATTTTATTGTAGCATAAGCTTTCGAGAATCAAGTTCTCTTCGTCAGATGCGTGGTACAGAAACTGATCAAATATAGAAGAGGAGGGGGGAGGAGGGGAGACAGGGAGAGGTTCACAACGTGGAAGGTAATAGTAAGGATAGCTATAAATTGGTGTTTGGTAGTTTCCCAATTATTATTCCTTGTACAGATTTTTTTTAAAAAAACGTACCCCAGCACTTCTGTCTCCATGAGTTGCTGGTATTGGAGATGGTATTGGAGAGGGTACAGATCTCTGAGGAGGAACAGGAGGCTGAAGAGATGTTTTAACTGTTGCAGCTCTATCTAAGGAAAGCAAGAACAGTCACAAAATATACAGAAAATCATACACCTTTGTATTTGGTTTTACTAAGGTCTTAATAGAGGTTCACTTTTAAGGGAGCATTTCAGAGAGATATATTTAAATTAATAGTTACATGATGTGAAGCACTTTTCCCCAGCTTTTCAGTTACATTTACCTATGATAGGGCACATCTCAACAATAGCTGTCAAAGTTCAATTAAAATGAAGTTTTAAAAATCATTATTAGAAAAATATTGATTAAAATTTCTGATTAGAAAAAAGCCCTCTATTTGGCTTCTCCAAGCAATACTAACAGTGGAATTCAGGAACACTTTCCGAAGTGTAAGCTCCACTGTAAAAGTCTCACTGAGTAGACTTGTTAGGATTACACTGTGAATCTTTCCTTTATTTCAATAATGAAATTCTTGAAAGCAGATTTTACCTATGTATTCAGAAGGGGTTGGAATTGGTTTGGAAGGAAATATAGCATTACGGTGGGTCTCATCATCATTGGAAGGAGGAGGTTCATAATCGCCATCATTTTCCTCTTCTGCACTATCTCCATCATTTGGTGTTTCGTAGTCTACCCCAGGTTCTTGGTCATCTGGACTTTCATAGTCATCACTTTCCTGTCAAAATAGAAGTGCCAGTTAAGCTTAACATAGCAAAGTTGTGGTTTCATACACCTATGCCTCGTTGAAAATTGTACAGTTCTTTACAAACACAATTAAACCTTATTTATCTAATTTTTTTAAGGGGAGAGGTTTACATGAACAACCCTCATAGGTTTGGGAAAATAGGAACCTACTGAGTCTAGATTACCATTCATTAACAGTCAGACTTTCTTTCAAGCAGTCTCAGGACCAAGGACAGATGATTGCAGGCGAGTGCTAAATGGTGGGAGGAGAGCGGGGAGGGGGCACGGCGACAAGAAACACACAGACACAGTGCTGGAGGTAAAGAGGCCACAACTTTATTGAGATTACAGCTCGGGAGCAAAGGAGCGCATAGGGCACGGATCCGAGCATCGGCTGACCCGTCTGCCAAGCCGATGAGCCACACGCCCCCTCAGACCCCTGCTGAGGGGGGAAACCATGGGATGACAGTCAGTGGGATGCCAGGTGGGTGTACACCCCTGTGTGGATCATCCCCTGTCACCTGGGAGTGAGGCGGACTGACAGCCCCCATCTGGGCATGCACCGGCCATTCCTCACTCCCCAGACCCCTTATGGGGATCCCCATAATAGGGAAACTGAGCCTGAGGGCCCTGTTTCCCCCCAAACGGATCGGTGCCCAATGCCCCAATCCGCAGCCTGCTCACTCCAAAGTTGTGACAAAAGGGAGGGCTGGGTGGGATGCCGCCACGGGCCAAGTGCTGAGGGGCGGGGATCAGCTATCTGACCAGGGGCCCATGCCGGATGTGCCTGGGCGGAGTCACCTGGCCCCTGGACATTCCCCGCCCCTCCACAACATGGTGGCCACCATGCTGCTTCCCACTCGCCTCCCCCCGCATGGCCCGCAACTCAGGCCCCCAGGTGAGTCTGGGAACTGTTATTTGCAGGCGAGTGCTAAATGGTGGGAGGAGAGCGGGGAGGGGGCACGGCGACAAGAAACACACAGACACAGTGCTGGAGGTAAAGAGGCCACAACTTTATTGAGATTACAGCTCGGGAGCAAAGGCGCACATAGGGCACGGATCCGAGCATCGGCTGACCCGTCTGCCAAGCCGTTGAGCCACACGCCTCCTCAGACCCCTGCTGAGGGGGGGAACCATGGGGTGACAATCAGTGGGATGCCAGGTGGGTGTACACCCCTGTGTGGATCATCCCGTCACCTGGGAGTGAGGCAGACTGACAGCCCCCGTCTGGGCATGCACCAGCCATTCCTCACTCCCCAGGCCCCTTATGGGGATCCCCATAATAGGGAAACTGAGCCTGAGGGCCCTGTTTCCCCCCAAACGGATCGGTGCCCAATGCCCCAATCCGCCACAAGAGCCACAAAATGGCTCACCACCAACACTCCAAGAGCTACAAAACCAAAACAAGCGGGCCCCTCAGTGTTGTACATCCATACGTCCAGACCCCAGCTGGAAGGACATCACCAGGCAAGAACCATCACCATACCACGATAGCTGACCAGGGAAGAATCACCCCATGGGACTCCCCTGGTCGCCCCTCAGCCCCTGCCCCCTGCATCCTATTCAATCGGGGCAGGGCACCATGAAACTCTCTAGCCCATTGTTCAAGGAGGCTCATCCTGAGCCGGAGCCCCCTGAGGAGCCCCCTGGTGGTGCTGAAGAACTGCAGGATGCCCACGTTCCAGGAAGAACTGCAGGATGCCACTGCCAGGATCCACTGTGCTGGCGCACCCCCTTCAAGACCTGGCCACCTTGTCACCACAGGACCTGGCCGTCGCCGTCCTCTCTGGCAAGTCCATACCAGAACCAGGTCAGAACCTGCAGCTAAAAAGAGAGCATCAGCGGGGAGCTAAGCACGTCTGGCTGTGTGAAACACCCCCATCCACAGCAGGGAATCCCTGGAGCATCCTGCTGGTGACCACCTTCCCCCAGGAAATGGGAGGGGGGAGAAGGCAGACCACACCAATGGCAAGGGCATGCATTCCAGGGGGGGCACCTGGATGGCACGGTGACCCCTGCTCTATGCCCAGAGGAAGGCGAAAAACCTCCAGAACCCCAGAGTCAATCAGGCCTTCCTTCCTGACCCCGAATTGGTGATCGGCACTACCCTGGGCACGTGAGAAAGGACCACAGAGCTAGACCGGGTATACCCCTCTAGATGTTGGGGGCAAGGCCCCATGCCCCCGAGGATGAGCAGCATACAGCCAAGGCTATGGACATTGGGTGACTCAGGCAAAACACTAAAGCCCCATCTGAGAGGGCTGCTGAGATGGAGAAAGCACACAGTCCTAGAACTCCCTTGAACCCATGATGAGTGGTTACAAATTTCCACAGTTCGCTGGCAACAGGTCCAGCCCATAACTCCATCCAGGATGTGCCCAAAGAACCAGTCCCCTAGGGTTCCGCAGTGCATATTCCACGTACTGCAGCATACTGGGCTGAAGAAAACTTGTTAGTTGACCACGCAAGGTGAACTTGTGCACACCATTTGGTAAAGGTAGTCCCCCGTGGACACCGAGTCATCACTGACCCATGGGGGATGTTGCATCACGACATTCTCTTGGCAGACCTTTCACTAAGGGGTGGTTTGCCATTGCCTTCCCCAGTCATCTACACTTTACCCCCGAGAAACTGGGCACTCAATTTACCAACCTCGAAAGGATGGAAGGCTGAGTTAACCTGGTTACCTGAACCCAGCTTCCGCCAGGATCGAAATCAGGTCGTGAGCAGAAGTCAGGCTGCAGTACTTCAACTTACCATTGAACCATGTCAAATTGTTCCAGCCTTCCCACCCGAGAGCATTTCACTGCAGCGATATCCCATTTTTAAAACAAATAGTTTAATACATGCTGCAGCTGAATCTATACCTATCCATCTCTATAATTATCTATCTACCTATACAAATGTATTAGACTGATCCTCAAGGGAAACTCGGTGGTGAGGGGAGAGAAGGCTGGGGATTATTTACTTATGCTCAGAGCAAGATGAGGGGAGCGCCTAATGTTGAATCTCCAAAAAGGGTGTGGGATGTGCTATCCCAATATTTTCTACAGAGGCCAGGAATGCTGCCTCTGATTGCGAGGACGAATCTCCCTTCCAGTCCTGGTCACGAGGATTTCCACCCCACAACAGCAGCAAATGCTGTGCTATTCCTGCACAGGGGCTAACCGTAGCGTTCCCCTCCAGTTTGGGGAACTCGCAATGTGCCATTACTGGCCACCTCCACGCACCCAGGAATCCAGCAATGCATGCCGAGGGTGACTGAGTTAATCAATGTACATTAACTATGCAGCACTAGATGTGCTCTACCTATTCCGGGTATTATACTGTGAAGTAGAAAAGTGAGGGACTCTGTCACTGTGAAACCTGCAGAGAAGAGATGAGCATGTATGCTGGAGAAACTATAACCATTCCTCTGTGCGGGAATGTGGCAGTTGGTGCAACAGAAAGAGATAGGCCCACCTTGCCAATGCCACCAGGCATGGGATCATGCCTAGCCCAAGACACTAAAATGGTTGCTCTGCAATGAGTCCCGTACCCAACAGTACAAGATAATCATTGCGAACACAGCCGCCCGCATTCTTCCCGGCCGGTCGTTAGTGTAGCCAGGGAACCAAACAGTAGCTCAGATACCTGTACTGAACCTCTTAGGCAGCTATCTGGCTTGGAATCTCCTTTCTAGCAAGCTGCCAAATCTGGTAAGAAACCATGCCAGACAAATAAGTGAACATGCCAGAGATGCTAATCTGAAGCTGCAAATCAAAAACTGAAGCCCAGCAGCACCATGGACTACAACAAAATCATTCCGGCATAAGTCTGAGTTTTGTTTTGTTTGTTTATTTAACTCAGAACTCCCTTCACTGAGCTGCCCTCACCAATTCACCTGCTGGAAGTTAAAGGTTTTAAGTGCCACTGGTCATCCATTTCATTTTTTCTGTACACCATGCCTGCATTTTATCTCTGCAGTTTAACAACAGTCTAAAAACAAACAAAACATCCTTGACATGCAAAATGTTTTAACCAAATATACGTATTTAAAACTCCTGGTCAGCATGATTGCAGATTGATTTTTTTTAAAAAAAATGCTGTTCTGCCTGCCTTCCCAGTTGGTGAGTCTGAGAATTAAACCCCCTCTGAATGCTGGTTACACATTTAACTCACATTATAGCTGAATCTGAAGAAGTGAGCTGTGGCTCACAAGAGCTCATACCCTGCCACAAATTTTGTTAGTCTCATAGGTGCTACTGGACTCTTGCTCCTTCTACTGCTACAGAGACTACCACAGCCACCCATCCTGACAAAGCAGTCTGAGTGCATCTAACCCCTGCCCCGTCCTGTGGGAACCACGGTTTACCTGCCTCATTAGTCTGGGATGCAAAGCTCTCTTCCAGCCTGTGCATGAGTGCCAGATCTCTCTAATGTGACTAGTGCCATAAATACTGCCACAATGTATCTGACATATATGAGATACTGAGCTCTATGAAAGTTGAGGCTGAGCAAGGTACCGTGCCCTACAGCCAAGAAGCAGTGATCTTCCTGCCCTGCCCTCTGGAGATCAGTTGTAATACCAGGAGATCTACAGCTACTACCTGAGAACTGGCTGACCCATAATTAGAATAAAGCCCCACTGCAATGAAGCCAGTGGCTGCTTCTCGGCAATGAGTGGCTCCTAAACGTTTGAATTGCCTTTCCCTTTTGTTACTGCCCCCTACCAACAAGGGGCTGGGAAGAATAAGATAGAGGAGGAGAGGCAAGCCTGGGCAGCCCCAATAGGCACAGTATTTACCTAAACACCAGATCCCAGAGAAGCATGCCACTCCTCCCACTTGGCTGCACCCAAGCTCCCTCATTCTCCCCCACTCACCCCCTTCAGGTTGCCCCTGAAACAAAAGCTTTCCTAAGCAGTAGGGAGGTCCATCCAGGGAGAAGCAACACACACACATACCCTTTATTACATCTTCACATTAGAATAGCCCATCTTTCTTGGGGGAGAAGTGATTTCGGCTGCCTGGCTTCTGCTCCCATCGCTGGGAGATCTCCCAACTGCTATGGTGCCTGGGTGGGCAAGGGGGAGGCAGCACCAAATCTCTTTTTAACTACTTTGGCTCCTCTCTCCTGATCTGAACTCCTTGTTGAACAGCCTGTTGAGGCACAGCTGCTAGTCTCCCAAGGGGGAAGGGGGCTAGCGCTGCTCGTGGTCTGCCTAGCCTGCCCTCCCCTGATGATGTCAGCCCTGGTGGATGAAGGTGAAGCCGGGGAGGCTGTGGTTCTGGGTTTCAAGCCCAGAGGCAGAGAAGCCTGTGTGCGCGCGCATGCTTCCACCCCACTCCTTCCTTCCCAGCCTGTGCTCCGCGGGAGCCCATAACCCCCGTGCAGCCTCTGCTCTCCCGCTATCCTCAGGGCCCATGGGGGGGGAGACACCTGGCCCACTTGCTCCCAAACTTCCTTGCCACAGCCTCACACAGCCCTCACGTTGCTGCCTCCGCTGTCACAACCACAGGCAGTCTCACACCGCTGCAGCCTCCCGTGGCCCGGTCTCCACTGCCTGGATGCAGCCCACGCTGCCGACGCCACCACCAGCAGCGAGGTCTCTCACAGCTTGGTTGCTGCTGCTGACGGCGAGGTCTCGCGCAGCCCGCTCGCTCGCTCTCTTGTTGCCGCCGCTGGCGGTGAGGCCTCGTGCTGCTCGCTTGCTAGCCGCCGCCATCACTGCCGGCGAGGCCTCGTGCAGCTCACTTGATCGGCGCCGTCGTCAGCAAGGCCCCGCACAGCTCGGTCGCTTGCAGCCGTCGAGGCCCTGTGCGGCTCGCTTGCTCGCTCGATCACCCGCTCACCGCAGTCAAGGCCCCGCGCGGCTCACTTGCTTGCTCGCCGCTGTCGAGGCCAAAGCCTAGCACAGCCTACAAGACTGTGACTTCTGGTTGGCCCCTACGAGGAGAACACAGGCACGTCCGGCCTCCATGCCACCACGGGCCAAGTGCTGAGGGGTGGGGATCAGCTATCCGACCAGGGGCCCACGCCGGATGTGCCTGGGCGGAGTCACCTGCCACCTGGACACTCACCGCCCCTCCACAACATGGTGGCCACCATGCCGCTTCCCGCTCGCCTCCCCCCGCATCGCCTGCAACTCAGGCCCCCAGGTGAGTCTGGGAGCCGTTATATATCATAGAAAATCAGCCCAGCAGAAATCTGGAAACTAGTGGTTGAGTGGCACAAAGGCACAACCTTTTCTGTGATATGACATGATATATATATTATGACATGATAGAGCAAATTTTTGGTAGTAACAGCCTCCCATCTTACTCTCCTCTAGTCAGTCAGCTGCCAACTTTCTACTCATCTAAATGCCACGTCTACTTGGGAGATGAAAAAGACAATTCTCTTCACTCCCCCAGGCCTCTTTTTAAAGCAGTCCAGCAAGCCACACAGTTCCCAAACTCTTACAAGATTCCTTCTTGTCAGAATTCAGCCCCCATTTCTTGTTCCCAGGGCAACCAAAATGGTGGTCAAGCTCTCGCAAGATGAAGTAATCTTGTGAAAATTCAAGAAGTCCTACAGGGCATATGTAGCTTGATGTTTTTAAAAAGAGCAGGAGCAAAGAATAGATAAGGACTATTAGTTTCTCTGGCTCCTGGGTGGAGGAATCAGTGGAACCAAGCAGGTGGAGTGGCAGCAGATATTCCTGGTTTCTCAGGTTAGCCATCCCGAGAAACCAGGAATATCTGCCATCACTGCTCAAAGGGAGAAACTTGTGGTCTTTCATAGAAAAAAGGAAGCAGATACCTTGAAGCTTTATAATAGCCAGGGATACAAATCCTTATTCTCAGATGAGGAAGATTATAAGCTATGGTATGATGCCATAGCTAGTAAGTCTCTCAGCAGGAGTCCTCCAGAATCTAATCTTCAGAGCTCTCAGTTCAAGCACTGTTTTGTAAATGAGGCCGTATCCTGTACAGAGACCCCTATATCTTCACACTCTGAAAGACCTCTTTCAAGGAAGACTGTGGCTCAGTGGTAGAGGATCTGCTTGGTATGCAAATGGTCCCAGTTGAATCCCTGACATTTCCACCAAAAAGGATCAGGTAGTATGTAATGTGAAAGGCCTCTGCCTAAGATCCTGGAGACCTGCTGTAAGTCTGAGTAGACATTACTGAACTTGATGGAACAAGTGGTTTGAGTCCTGCATACCTTAAGTACCCCTTCTCCCATATGAACCTACCAATCTATTCAGGACATCTTTGGAGCCCTTTTTGGGTGTCCCCCACCATCTCAGGCTAGATAGGGGGAAACTTAAGAAAGGGCTTTTCAGTCATGGCACCCAAATGTTGGAACTCCCTCCCCAAGGAGATTAGTCTGTCTCCCTCTATCATTGTAATTCACCATCAGGTGAAGACTTTTTTGTTTTGTTTGGCATACCCCCAGTAACTGTTATTGGCCCTTTCCCCTGGCTTTGGTGTTATGTGTTTGTGCATTTATATGTTTTTAGTGAATTGTTTATTTTATATATACTTTATTTAAAATGCTTTTTTAATGTTGAAATGTTTTAATTTTCGCCACCTTGGGGAACTTATTTGGGTGGAAAGACAGCATTAAATATTTTAAATAAATAAATATCAGGCTTACATTTACAAGCTTCAGCTAGTTAGCTAGCAATGGCATCCACTGTGATCTGGCCGCTGTGGTGCATGCCTTGGTAACATCTAGATTAGATTGCTGCAATGTAGGCTATCCTACATGAGGCTATCCTTGAAAAGTATTCAAAAACTTCAATTGGTACAGAATGCTGCAGCCAGGATTTTGACTGAAATGGGTTTCAGAGACTGTCAGTGCAATTCTAAGTAGTGTTACTCCAGTCTAAGAGCCAAACTACAAGTGACGCCTGACACAGGTTGGACACTTGTGAGCTTCCCTCAAGTTTTGATGGGAAATGTAGGCAGCTTGGCGGAATGTTGGACAAGTGACAGTTGAAAAGTCCATTGGACAGCAGTCAGAGAGTCAAGCTGCAAGACCAGGATGCCTACATTTCCCATCAAAACTTGAGCAGACAAGTGTCCAACCTGTGTCATTTGTCACTGTAGCTTGGCTCTAAGCCCATTGAAATCACAAATTTAATCGCTGGGTCTGTTTTTTTTTAAAATGTATTTTATTCTTGTTTTTAAATTGGGTTATGGTTGTTTTATAATGTTCTGCTTTTAATAGTTAGCCTCTTTGGATGGATGGATGGATGGATGCATGCATGCATGCATGGAAGAAAGAAATATTTTGAACTCCATGATTCAGTGACGTACGCTTCTAATTCTAGATACATAGCTGTGTTAGTCTGTAGCAGGAGTCTAGTGGCACAATAGAGACTTAAAATTTTTTTGTGAGTCAGAACACAAAAGCTTATGATGGAATACATTTTATTAGTCCCCAAGGTGCCACTCTTGTTTTGTTCTGCTGTTTCTAACTAATGGCAGTGAAATAAGTCTCTCAAAGACTCTGTACTGGTGGAAGCTAGGCAGCTTGACACTGGTTATGTCTTAGCTTCACTTGTGACAGCTCCCCCTACTGATACTCAATGAGCCCCCTAAAGTGCTGTTCTCAGGAAACAGGGGGCACTCGAGAATGGTGTGTGTTGGGGAGATGAAGTGGGAGGGGAAATTGGTGAAAATTGACTCCCTCCTCCGTTGCTGGAAAATGACCTTTGGAATCAACCCAAAGCATTTTAAGTTGTAAGAAAATCTTGAAAAATAAAGGGGTGGGTGGGTTATGCTTTAATTTTTAAAATATTAGTCCAAAAATTACCAACAATGTTTTTAAATTTTTAAAAAAGACACACAGGAATAGAGTAGAAGTAGTTCAATCTGTGTCCTAATTTATGTCCATTCAGCTGTATAACTATGTTTTTAAAACATACTTACAAAAGAAGACCAGCTGTCAGCTTCTTCTTGTCTGAAGTCTATGAAAAGGCAACAACAAAAGGCTTCTTAACAGTTTATACATTTCCAAATGTATACAGTTGCTATTGTCAGTTGCTAATACCCTATAAGAAGAATTATGGTGGAGAACATGAGGACAGCTACTTCTCATATTTCACAAAGGAATGTTTACTACTTGGTAAGTAGTAGTATTAATTATATTAGTCATTAGTTGCCAGCTGAATGTTTGAAATGGGCTCCACTGAAAGTGTCGCATCTGAGGGGATGTGTGGTGATAGGAAAGCTCTATTGGTGCTGCTTAATTGATGGTGATACTTCACACATGTTGCAGGTTTCAAGTGATGAACATGCATGCGTGAACTCATCCCTATTGGAAGCAAAGGCATGAACTAAGAAACTAGGGCCGAATCCACATTACTTCCGCGCGTCCCGGTGTTGCACTAAATGTCCGCGAAACACCCGGAAGTATAGCGTCTTTCAAGCGCGATTCAGAAATCGCGCTTGAAAGACGCTATACTTCCGGGTGTTTCGCGGACATTTAGTGCAACACCGGGACGCGCGGAGGTAATGTGGATTCGGCCTAGTTGAGATAATTTATAAAAAGAGATTCATCTAAATTAAGTACCAATACATTACAAAAGAGTAAATGTTTTATCCCATACAGTGGGGAGTGTTCAGTGATGGAAGGTCTGTTAGATTTGCAATATAAGAGGATTTGTAGACATATAAATATGTGAGTTTTAGGTAACAAACATACTAGACTTTCTGTGATGAAAGTAATCAATTCAAGCTAAGCAATGGGGTTTCTGTTCATGCTGGAATTAGAGGCCTTGAACTAATGCTGACTCATTATTGATCAAATGGATACTGTTAAAAGAGAGGCAACAATTCAATAGAGTTCAAGAAATGCTGGTATTACAGATTTTGTGAACTGGAATCTTATGGAGTTAATTTAAGTACCATGTTTTGTGCCTTTTAGATAAATTGTATTGAATACAGTGGACTCCCTGATATTTCTTCTTCTTGGGAATCTAAGGGCCAAGCTACAAGTGACGAATGACACTTGAACGGCAAGTGTATTTCTCCCTGTTCACTTGCCCTCCACTCAATCCACTTGCTGTTCAAGTGTCATTCGTCATGTGTAGCTTGGCCCTAAATCTAAAAGACTGATTGATGAAGGTCTATTCCAAACGTTGCGTATGTAATCATGATATATTTACTGACAAATAATATTATATCTAGTATCATAAAACTGTAGTATAAAAACTGCCAATGCAACATTCAGGCAGGCAGTTTTGACTGAGCCCACTTGGTTGGGGAGGGTGGGCTATAAATTTAAGTAAGTAAGTAAGTAAGTAAGTAAGTAAGTAAGTAAGTAAGTAAGTAAGTAAGTAAGTAAATAAATAAATAAATAAATAAATAAATAAAATAAACTTTTTGACTAAGTTTTATATAAATGTTTTATCACTCTTTGAGCAGCTTTATTTGTATGCAGATCTTCTCTGAAATTTTTTTCAGCGAAAGTCCAAATTGGAAGAGAATTCATGCAGAGCCACATCAATATGGATCACATATGTTTTTTTCCCCTCCCGATATATCTAATGAATAAATACTGCCAGGCTATAAAACACTTCCACCCTTTTGAACCCAAAGTCATTCTTGCTGATAACATTTCTCTGAACAAAACTATAGTTGGTCACAATATCTGACCACAAGTAAACCCATAAATAGAAAGTTCATTTACCTGTATTTTGAGGAACTTTCTGTGTATATGTACTGTAATAATATTGGGGAGAAAATGAGAACAATTAAACATTTTCACATTTTGACTATAAAAATACCAAAGGCATAACTATACCTAGCTGAAATTATCCATCATGTATCTAAACAAACATGCATTTTATTTTATCTCCAACCCTTTTTATCAAAAACAGCAAAAAAAAATGATGCTTGCAGTTTTGACATAATCCTCTCAGAGTGCTGAACACCCAGAAGAAAAAAACTGCCTGAATTCTGATGAAGAATTAATAGGCTTGGAACTGCAATTGAATTGCTTGTTGTACCCTACTAACTAGCCAGTTGGCTCATCTTTGCTCCATTTTATGAAGCTTTGTGGTTTTACGTTGCTTTGAGGTTTTGGAGAAGTGACATAAAATTTGACAAGGAAAGGAATATTGGCAACCCATGAAGACAGATTATTGAGCAGAGCTATGAAATATATATATATATATCTCAAAAGTGGTAATTAATGCATTGAGACCTGGGATGCATCTATTCAATAACAAAATATGTATTAAATCATTTCAGTTAGAAAGATGAGGACTGTATTGTTACACACACTTATTTGATAGTAAGACCCATTGAATATAGAGATTAACTGCTGAGTAAAAATGCACAGAATTGGATTGTAGGATGTTTAAGGCACAATAATATTAGTCCCATCAGTTACTACTACCACATAACAGCTTTGCTGCATATATACCATTCCTGTTACTGTGGACAAAAATGATATGATATCAGTTCCCTTATCACAGTTGTGATAGTAGAGATCTGGTTGCTTTTCAAAGATCCCAACAGTTTCATCTGTATCCCAAGTCATTGGAGTTAAGCCAGTTTAGTCCTACTGAAGCAAATGAAACATGCATCTGGAGCTAGTGTAAAGGTAAAGGTAGTCCCCTGTGCAAGCACCAGTCATTACTGACCCACAGGGGGACGTCACATCACGATGTTTTTTTGGTAGACTTTTTATGGAGGGGGGGGGGGTTTGCCATTGCCTTCCCCAGTCATCTAGTGACATTTATTTATTTATTTATTTATTTTCTTCATTTATATGCCACTTTGCTATCCAATGGGGACCCCATGTGGCTTACATCATTCTCCCTTTCTCTATTTTATCCTCACAACAACACTGTGAGGTAGATTAGGCTGAGTAAGAGAATGTGATTGATCCAAGGTCACCTAGTAAACTTTGATGGCTGAATGGGGATTTGAAGATGAGTATACCACATCCTAATCCAACACTTTAACCACTACATCATGCTGGCTCTCAAATAAGGCTTACTTCACACAATGTGTTCACTATTGAAATGTAAATTAGTTTAAATTTCCTTTCTACCAACTGGCTGATTTGCCATTCTCTAGAGATAATCTCTGCTAAACAACTACCTATGAAGGTTAAGGGAGAAAGTGTCAAAGGAGGATTATATCTGAACATCAAGAAGACAGAAGTAATGATTACTGAGGAATTAAACAATTTTAAGCGCAACAATGAAGGAATTAAAATTGTTAAAAGATTTTCTATTTCTTGGTTCAATCATCAACAAAACAAGGAGACTGCAACCAAGAAATCAGAAGGAGATTGAGACTTGGAAGGGCTACCATGAAGGAACCAGAAAAGATCCTTAAGGATAAGGATGTGTTGCTGGGGAACAAGATAATTCATACTATGGTATTCCCCTTTACTATGTATGGATGGGAAAGTTGTACAATGAAGAAAACTGACAAGAAGAAAATTGATTCATTTGAATTGTGGTCCTGGAGGAGAGTTTTACGGATACCATGGACAAATAAGTGGGTTCTAGATCAAGTCTACCCAGAATTCTTCCTAGAAGCTTAAATGATGAAACTTTTATCACATTGTGAGAAGACAAGACTCACTGGAAAAGACAGTATTTCTAGAAAAGAGGGAAAGCAGTAGGAAAAGAGGAAGACACAAAATGAGATGGCTTGATTGAATAAAGAAAGCTGCAGCCTCCAGTTTGTAAGATCTGAGAAAAACTGTTAATGATACGACATTTTGGAAGTTGTTAATTCATAGGGTTATAATAGGTTGGAAGCAACTTGATGGCATATAACACACACAAATTAATATTGGTCTTTAATAAAGGATATGAAATTATTTACCCCTCTATGAGATCCCACAACCCCACTCCAGTTCACTGAATTCTGTAAGTGGAAGCAGGGAACCTAGCATCATGGTGACATCATATGTTTTATGTATTGTCGAAGGCTTTCACGGCCGGAGAACGATGGTTGTTGTGGGTTTTCCGGGCTGTATTGCCGTGGTCTTGGCATTGTAGTTCCTGACGTTTCGCCAGCAGCTGTGGCTGGCATCTTCAGAGGTGTAGCACCAAAAGACAGAGATCTCTCAGTGTCACAGTGTGGAAAAGATGTAGGTCATTTGTATCTACTCAGGAGGGGTGGGGTTGAGCTGAGTCATCCTGTAAGAGTTTCCCAGGGTGTGGAATGCTAATGGCGGGAGGCTTCACTGTATCCTGAGGAGGTTCTTTTGCATATGGATTGGTACTTGATGTGCTAATCTTCTCTGCAGGGCTATTGTCGGGGATAGAATGTTTTGTTAGCCTGGTGTTTTTCAGAACTGGAAACCATGCTCTGTTCATTCTTAAGGTTTCTTCTTTCCTGTTGAAGTTTTGCTTATGCGTGTGAATTTCAATGGCTTCCCTGTGCAGTCTGACAAAGTAGTTGGAAGTGTTGTCCAGTATTTTGGTGTCCTGGAATAAGATACTGTGCCCTGTTTGAGTTAGGCTATGTTCAGCCACTGCTGATTTTTCAGGTTGTCCAAGTCTGCAGTGTCTTTCATGTTCTTTTATTCTTGTCTGGATGCTACGCTTTGTGGTCCCGATGTAAACTTGTCCACAGCTGCAGGGTATACGGTATACTCCTGCAGAGGTGAGGGGGTCTCTACTGTCTTTTGCTGATCGTAGCATCTGTTGTATTTTTCAGGTGGGTCTGAATACTGCTTGAAGGTTATGCTTTTTCATAAGCTTTCCCATCTGATCAGTAATTCCTTTGATATATGGCAAAAACACTTTTCCTGTAGGAGACTGTTTTTCCTTGGTTGTTTGATTCATCCTGGGTTTGATTGCTCTTCGGATTTTATTTCTGGAGTAGCCATTTGCCTGAAGTGCGTGGTTTAGATGATTAATTTCCTCATTGAGAAAGTGCGGCTCACATATCCGTCTTGCACGATCCACTAATGTTTTCATTATGCCTCTTTTCTGTCGGGGGTGGTGATTGGAGTTTTTGTGTAAGTACCGATCAGTGTGAGTTGGTTTCCTGTAGACCTTGTGACCTAACTGAAAGTTTGCTTTGCGGATGACCAAGGTATCCAGGAATGGGAGTTTTCCCTCGATTTCTTTCTCCATTGTGAATTGTATGTTCAGGTGGATGTTGTTGAGATGATTCAAAAACCCCATCAATTCTTCCTCCCCATGGCTCCAAATGAACATTCTATCCCCGACAATAAACATTCTATCCCCGACAATAGCCCTGCAGAGAAGATTAGCACATCAAGTACCAATCCATATGCAAAAGAACCTCCTCAGGATACAGTGAAGCCTACCGCCATTAGCATTCCACACCCTGGGAAACTCTTACAGGATGACTCAGCTCAACCCCACCCCTCCTGAGTAGATACAAATGACCTACATCTTTTCCACACTGTGACACTGAGAGATCTCTGTCTTTTGGTGCTACACCTCTGAAGATGCCAGCCACAGCTGCTGGCGAAACGTCAGGAACTACAATGCCAAGACCACGGCAATACAGCCCGGAAAACCCGCAACAACCATCATATGTTTTATTTTACTTTCTATTACTGAAGGAAAAAAGGAGACACACAAAACAATTATTTAAGTGGAAATTATAGGATTCTCACAGTGCAATCCAGAATGTGTGTGTGTGAGAGAGAGAGTGAGAGTGAGAGAGAGCAAGAGAGAGCGCACCAGAGAGAAAAAGGTGTACCTCAGAGATATGCCAACATAGAACCCCATTGTCACTGTGATGACAGTTGCTGGGGGAGGGGGGCTGGCAGTAGGGTCATTATGTTGAATTCTCTTAATTCCTCTTTGCTGAATTTCTTTCTGAAATCCAGTAATCCTTTTATATTCCTCTTTTTAGGAATCTGAATCAGTTTCAGATCAATTCCTCTTTCATGAAGAGGAAGATTCAATTTAGATCTCTAAGACATAAGGTATTTATTTATATACTATGAGCAAGTTGAAAAATTAAGAACAAGGTGAGAATTAAAAGAAATAATTAAACATAAACCAGGACTTGTCTGAGCATATCCTTACTGCATCAGACTGCTTTTACCCTTTGTATTGTATTTCAGTGGCATGACAATAGCAGAAATCCACAGGTGAGGAAATCTACACTGTCACATGGTGAAAAAAATTCAAAGATAAATGAATAAGAAACCAAAGAGAATTTCTGTTTTGAAAGAAGAAGAGAGAATAAGAGGATCCAATTGCTATATTTAAAAGTGAAATTTTCAGAAAAAGAAATTCCACCTCCCTCCCCCAACACTCTAGCTGGTAGGGATGCTGGCAGCCCCATATTCATGCTGCCAGCACAGTCCATTGCCAGGGTGTCCCCTCTTCAGTCTAGGGACTGACCACATTTGGGGCCTGGAGTGACTGGCAGCTGTGCCTAGTGGAACGGCTTCCGAAACTCCCATGACATCTATCTCCTTGCAGAATATGAGCATTACACAACAGCAGCACACCCAGAGATTGAGCAGAGAATTTGAAATCCAACTCCGCACAGGGGACAGGTAATTGTCCATTGAATGGCTTCCCTGAAAGGGATCCCTGGCAAATGGTGCCCCCATCTGTACTGGTGGAGAACTTCCGACCCTGCAGCTGTTCTGCAGGCATGGCTGTAGCAGCCATGTCCTCTGGGCTGTCTGTCATCATTACCTAAGTCTCTTTTTGGCATCTGTGCAGGCTGTGATTCAGCAAGGGGGAGACCTGGGAGGATGACATTCCCAGCACAGTATGGGATGACTGTGGTGACTGGTATGGATCCTGCCACTCTGCCATGGGGCTGCCATCACATTGGCTCCTGCACCAATCTGGATCCTCATATGACATGTCTGCCTCATTCACAGTCATGCCATGATAGAAAGGGCTTGCCTTATCATCCCATGGCTCCCTGGAGCAGCTTGCAAAGGAGCAGCGGCTATACTGGACAGAAGGAGTTTGCAATTTTGCCCATCAGACCTTGTTACTGTTTCCTTTCTGCTGTTCAATAAAGTCTGGAGTGTTCAAAAGCTGTGTCCCTGTCTGTTCAGTCTTGGATAGCTGACACCTGCCCCCACCCCCCTCATACCAAGCCATAACAAGTCTGCTAGGGTAAACTAACCAGTTTTGTTGTTTTTCTCTCTTCTTGAACATTTCTATATCTGTACCCTTTTGCACTTCTGTTAATAAACTCCTTGGTGTTTCTTTTTCCTGTGTTCTTTGGAGATTTGAAAGTTTGTCTTAATCCAGTAGTTTGGCCCATTTTGGCTACAGCTTCCTAAATAATTTTTTGGAACTCAGTCTTCAGGCGCCCTATTCTGCAAGCCTGACTTTAAAACCTTGTAGGGCTGGCAACTTGCCTCTCGGTTCTACAGCGGAGGGTTTAGTCAGAGAGGCTGGTGGCAATGAACCATTACTCTGGAAGTGAGGATTCACTCCCAGTTTTGAGTGTTTCGCTCTGGTCCTCCCACTCAGGGCATCTTGTAGATATAGCCATCTTTGACATGGCTTCAAGTCTTAACCTATGCTGCCAGCCATGTCTTTTTTTAATGATTGCATTTATTCCTTTATTTAACTCAAATAAACAATGATACAAAGTAGAAGAAACTGTGAAACTGAAATACAGACAGGAAAAAATAATAAAATTAACCATAAAAAGGAGTAATCGAAACAACACTTAGCAATCTGCTACAACCCAGGAATCATAATAAACAAGCTTCTAATCTTCATTGCATTGAGGGGATTACATCTTTAGCACATGAAAAATCCAGAACTGGTTTCCAGATTTTATCAGACTCAAATAAAGGAACTGACAACCATGTCAAAGAGATATCATCATGGGTTCAATCCTTCATTGATTGGTCAAGCTGGCCAGGCCACACAGCAGGCAGGTAGTCTTAAAGCTTCTACTCACGTTCTAGTTCTATCCTTCCTATGGATCAGATCCCGTCTAGGGAATCAGACTTTTGGATGCTATTCTTGTAGAGATGGTTGGTGGTGGAAGCCTGTAACTGCCCTGCCTTTGTTCTCTGGACTTGGAACTCTTAGGTTTTGCTTGGACTTTTGTGCTCTAGCTGAAAGGTAACATCTGGTTTAGGACCGAAAGCCTTTACTGTGATTCCTAGCTTAGTTACTTAGCTTCTTGTTATTTTCTTATGCTATGTACACATGTACAATTTGTATCTTCTTGTGCTTCTTTTTAAAAACTTTATGTCATATTTTGTAGAGTTATTTGGGTTTGTGATGCTTCAATATGAATCCAGCACTTTGGTCACTTTGCCATAGCTACCCATGTAATTGTTTTGTGGAATTCAGTCTACAAAATGCCCTACCTTGCAGGGCTGAATTCTATTTGGTTTAATACCTTGCAGGATTTGGAATTTGCCCCTTGATCACAAGTTGAGGGCTAGTCAAAGAGGCTGGTAGTGACATTACCCTTCTGGAAGTGAGGCTTTGCTTTCAAGCTTTGAGTGCTTTGATTTTTGATCCCCATATGAAAACTGCCCTGTGCGACAGGGAGGTTTCTAGACCTAACTTTTAAAAAACCAGAATGTGGAGTTTGTTCCTCACTTTGGCAATAGCTAGGAAATAGAATTCCAGGCTGAGCTGTGCCCAGAACTTCAAAATTGTCTAGCCACTGGAGCTAAACCCTCAACCCACTCTTTAATGAGGGAAAGAAACTAATTTATGCTGCCTGAACTCCCAGTGGCGTAGCATGGGTTTGGAGTGCCCGGGGCAATTCCTGGGCTTCACATGTGCGCATGCAAAGAGTGTGCATGCTCCCGGGACTGCACAATGATGTTACTGGAAGTGACGTCATTGCGCAGGGCTCGGGATCACTCGCACGATTTGGGCTGCTCACCTCCCTGCCCCCATCAGGCAGCCCTCCATGGCAGCCACCTGTGCTGCCACCACCTGCTCAGCACACTCCTCAGCTACAGGACAGCCAGCTCAGTACTTAGCGAGCTGGCTGCCTTGTCGGCGCAGCAGGTGGCCTCCCACAGAGTGCAGGCTGTCCTCGATGCCGCACCTCATGGCCCCCCCCCAATTATGCACTCGGGGCAATCGCCCCTCTCGCCCCTCACTGTGAACTCCTTGTGGATGAAATGGTGTTAGATAGGATTTTTATTGAGGTTCTTGAAAGTTGCTCTGCATTAAACTCTGAAGTCCAAGTCCTAATGAAGTCCAAGTCCTAATGAAAGAATTACACAATAACATGAATAATTATCATGATTGTATGTGATGACAGTATCCATGGTAAACTTACCAAAGTATGGGAAAATATGTACACAAGCACTTTACTTACATTAATAACTATTACTAAATGTTTAATTAATCTGTTGTCAGTATGGTGAGATTTCATATTCATTCACTGAGCATGATTTAGTAATCAAATCTATGGTGCCTTCTCAACAGTACTCAGTCATCTGGAAAAGAATTATCTCTATTCTGTAACAACAACAAAATACTATATTACTTTTCCTACCGTTTTGGAAAAATACTTCTTCTTTCTTCATTTCGGTTTATATCCATACTTAGTTTACTTAGAATTCTAAGATTAAAAAAGAAATAAAAGAACATTGCATTACCAAATTGAGCAGAGATTCTTTAAAGAAGAATCTTGGAAATCATTCAGGCAAAGTGAAGCATTTTATGTTTCCCTAAGTACAATGGGAGAGAATTAAGCACATGTTGTACCACCTGATGAAATCAATGAGATTAAAATATGCTTAATTTTGGCTGAACTGTGCCAATATTTTTTCGTAAATGGTTTTGGTGGTGAATTTAGTTCTAGGATGGGAGTGAGACAAAACCAACATTGTTTTCTATTACTTTTTCTCAACCCCATCACCAACAAACACGCTCTTCAGAGCTGAAATGATAAAGATTAGAATCATTTTAACAGGACATCTTAAACATGGTTTTAGTGACCAGAATTGCAACAACACTGTGCTGCAACAGGAGACAACAAAAAGTTTAATTTGAAACAAAATCCATATTAAACTTCATCTATTAAATGACTACCAACTATAATGTATGCCAATTAAGGTAAATAATCAGTTTTAATATTTATTTATTTATTTATGATATATATTCTGCCCTCCCCACACCAGCAGGCTCAGGGCGGGTTACAAACACATTCAAATTAAAATACATAAAACCATTAATATAAGTTAACAACCATAAAAACATCCAGAATTATAAAATGTAAAATACATATAAACATGAACATAGCAGCACAAAAATCCAACCGACCCAGCCTTGATCATCTCCAGAGCATCTTAACAGTAAAGGAGATTACTAAATGGGGGTATTGTTAGTGGGGAGGGCCTATTCCACCATCAGCCAGCCAGGGGGGCTCCACCTAGCACCGCCCATATGCCTGGCGGAATAGCTCCATATTGCAGGCCCAGCGGAAAGATGACAAATCCTGCCGGGCCTTGGTCTCATTAGACAGAGTGTTACACCAGGCTGGGGCCAGGACCGAAAAGGCCCTGGCCCTGGTTGATGCCAGGCAGGCCTCCCTGGGGCCTGGGGCCTTTAGTAGATGTTTCTCACTAGCGCAAAGAGTTCTCTGGGGTTCATATGGGGAGAGGCAGTCCTGCAGATACGCCGGTCCCAGTCCTCATAGGGCTTTATTGGTTAATACCAAAACCTTGAACCTGATTCGGTACTCTACCGGTAACCAGTGCAGCTGATGCAGTGCTGGCATTATATGCTCACGCGTTGACAATCCTGTGATGACACACACCACCGCATTCTGCACCAGCTGTAACTGCCGGATCAGGTTCAGGGGAAGCCCTGTGTAGAGTGTGTTACGGTAGTCTAACCTAGAGGTGACCGTTGCCTGGATCACTGTAGTCAAGTCGCGGGACAAAAGATACAAGGCAAGCTGCCTGGACTGTCAAAGATATAAAATGAGGACCTGGCAACTGCAGTGTCATGGACCAACCTGGCCCAGTGGAGCAGAGAGACTCAGAGGACTCTTCTGAGGAAGAGGCAGCTGGTGAACCTGACCCAGATCCACAGCCAGTGGCAGAGGCACTGCAGGAGGAGGCAGGCTCTGAAGGCTCAGATACTGATCCACAGCCAGGTCCCAGCACATTGGTTCCTCAGCTTCCCAGCCCTGGGCTGGCAACAGAAAGCCAGGGGCAGGCCAGCTCTCCCCCTTCATCACCAGAGCCTCGGGAGCGCTGCCAGAGGAGGGCTAGAAGAGCCCTCCAAGCCAGAAGGCGCAGTGCCAGGCTAGCAGCACAGCACCGGCCCAGCATCATTAGTGATGACGAGTGCTCGCAGGAGCAGGACTGAGACAGCCGGCAGGTGCATGCTATAGCACAAGCAGCTGAGCACTGTGAGGCTTAAAAGCAGCCGAAGAGGGAGTGGCTGCGTGGAAGCAACGAATCTGCTCACTACTGACCTTGCTGCTGTTTGGAACTGATTCTCTTGTCCCTGACCTTGGCCTGTTCCTGTGGATGTGTTTTTGGAATCCCCCTTTGGACTTGAAGCCGTGAGTGTGCCCAGTTGGTGCCTGAACCTTGGAACTGGGTGCTGCCCTGCTCAGACAACTTGGGAGTTATCCCTTGCCTGCTGCCAGTGTGAGTCTGCATCAGGACATGCAGTGATCTGAGCCTCCATTGTCAAGGAGGCATCCAGGATCATCCCCAGACTCTTGACTCTCGGAGCTGGCGTAAGTACCGCCCAATTGAGTGCAGGGAGCCAGGGTCCCGAATCCACATTTCCACGATTCAAGTACATGATCTCTGTCTTCGCAGGGTTTAACTTCAGCCGACTTTGCCTCAACCATCCAGCCACAGCTTCAAAAGCATGTTGCAGGACATCTGGGGCAGATCCAGGCTGGCTGTCCATCAACAGATATAGCTGAGTGTCATCCACATATTGGTGGCACCCAAGCCTGAAACTCCACACCAACTGGGCGAGGGGGTGCATATAGATATTAAACAATAATGGGGAGAGTATCACCCTCTGCGGCACACCACATACTAGCGGCCAACGGGATGATAACTTATCCCCTAGCGCCACCCTCTGGCCTCGACCATGAAGAAAAGAGACGAGCCACTGTACTACTGTTCCCTGAATTCCCATGTCAGCGAGGGGTAGGTCAAAAGGTCATATTTAATCATGTCAAATGCTGCTGAAAGATCTAATAAAATCAGCAGTGCCGATCCACCTCAATCCAGGTGTCTGCAAAGATCAGCAATGTCTCCACCCAGTGTCCCAGACGAAAACCAGACTGGAAGGGATCTAGGGCTGAGGTTTCATAATAGACTTATGTTGTTCCCTCTTTCTTATAATTCATTTAATTATACTAATTATTGAATGCATGATTTCATAGGTATTAGGCAGGAACCTTAACTGAGAAGAGAAGTTTTTCCAAGTCTATATAAAATGCTGACAAAATTAAAGTTATTTCTTTATCTAAATAAGATGTTTAGTCATTGAGGATGCACTCTTAGGATGGCAACTATGCCTCTGTGTCAACAAAACACAGAGATATGCTGGTGTAAATCATATATTTAGTGAGTCAAATAACTGATTCTACCTGCTTCTGGTGTGCTGTGGAGACACTCTTGCTCGCTTCCCTGCTCTGATGTTCATTCAACCCATTATAACCTTGTCCACTTATATTAAGGTTGCCAGGTCCCCCTGGCAACCAGCAGGTGTGCAGGGACTTAATGGGTTACAAGAGGGACTCACCTGTGATAAGACACACTTGCCCTCTTCTCTGTCCTGGTGTTTAACTTGGTTTAACTAGATTGCCAGGTTCCCTCTGGCAACCAGCGGGGAGGGGGGTAGGACTTACTGGATTGTGGGGGATCTCACAGGTGAGGTCATCATGTTGCCAGCACTGACATCACTCCAGTGACATCATATATTTTTGCTGGAATAACAGAGTATCCCTGCCATCCCAAGGCAATGTGCTGATATCACTTCTGAGTGCACAGGAAGTGATATCAGTGCATTGGGATGCTCCTGATGTCTGTTTCCCAACATCTCCCCCCCCCCTTACAGGCCAGCTGAGTGGATGCCCACTGGTGATGGGAAACCCCACCACTAGTAGGTGAATAGTAAGCCTCTTATATACCAAGGAAGACTCTTATATACCAAGGAAGAGGGATAAACAAAAACAGAACTTCATTTATTTCTCTGTAGGGGCAAAGAAAGGTTTTGGTGTTCAGGAATAAAGTGCATATAATTGTAGATGTGGGGAAGACTTAAGCTGGAGAAATCAGTGTCACTAATGGATGAGTTATTACAGAGATAAAAAGTCAGACAGAAATTGCCAGCCTACCATATGAGAGTAAAACAGCCAAATTTCTCCCATGTTTTCCAACCTAGTTCAAGATTTTTGGAGCTTTTACCACGTGGTCTGAAATCTGCCCCTCTACCCATGAACACTATACTTAAGAGCTCACAATTATTAGGTGTCTTTCCAGGCCCCACACCAGAGCCTGTCTGCTTCTTCCTGAGGGCAGACCACGAGATTTCGGCCCACCTGGGCAGCAGCATTGCAGCTTGGATGGGGGGCACGTTTGCAGCCCTGGAAGAAGGAAAGGCAGCTGGGCATTTCCTAGGCATCTGAGGGCTTTGCTGGATTGGCGGAGCTAAAGGCATATTTGCCTGCACTGCCCTTCCCCAGCACACAGTTGTCTTTGTTCCTCGGCCTGAGCAGAGCATGCTTCAAGCCCAGCTCCTCTGAGGCTGGTTTTATTGAAGGCCCTCATGTCTAGGCAACAGTAGCCACCTTGGAGAAGCTGTGCTATTCCCCTGCTTGCTACCTTCAACTCCAGCTTGCTACCTTCAAACTCCAGGATGAGAGACAGGCCCCAGCGCCAGGTTCAGTGGTTTGGCAGGGATTTTTTCCCTTTTCCTTATTTACATTTGGGGCTTGTTGTCTATCTTCAGGAGGGCTAAAGCAGGGTGAGACCCAGCCCCTGTAGGCCTCTGGCCTACCTAGGCTCCTCTCCCCTCCTTCCCATTTTACTTTATTAGGAGAGAGTACTTCCAGCAGCAGCAGCTATAGACTTTGCTGTAGGCGACAGCGGTGAATTGCAGCCATCTGAGGGGCGGATTGCTTCATATACTATTGCCACGGGCTTAACAGGGTGGATGCTGGTGGCCCCCCTCCCTGTCTGGCCTTTTCCCTCCCCTCCACCCCTGTTTACACTTTGGAGGCTTGGGGTAGTCTCATGCGGATAGGATGGCAGGCCCTCTGGCCTTAGCAGGCCTTGTTACTTGAGGGAGGCTAGAACTGGTAGTGTGGGCTGGTGGCCATCTTTTATTAGGGCTACTAGAGAGGTGTGGTTAGCAGTGGCCATTATGTGATGCTGGGGCAGCCATCTTTGTTTAGGGCATCTTATTGGGCAGCAGCCATTTTTTGGGTCATCCAATAGATGGCCATTTCACTTCTGTACCCAGTTTAACCATGCCGCCCTAGAAAGGCCAAAGAAAGCCCAAAGGCAAACTGCCACCAAAGAGGCAAGCCCCTGAAAGTGCTGTGCTGGTGCTGTCCTCCTCTGATAGAAGGAGTCCTTTAGTAGTAGAGTTGTCAACTCCAGGTGGTGGCTGGAGATCTCCCGGAATTACAACTGATCTCCAAGCCACTGAGCTCACTTCCCCTGGGGACAATGGCTGCTTTGGAGGATGAACTCTGTGGTATTGTACCCTGCTGAGGTCTCTCCCCACCTAGGGCCACACCCTCTCCAGGCTCCCCCCCCCCAAAGTCTCCAGGAATTTCACAATTTAAAGCTGACAACCCTATCTAGTAGACATGATATACTGGATTGCATTGCAGCCCATGTACAGTTCAAAGGGGTCTCGAGGCCAGGATCAGGTCAGCCCAAGAGGCTGGAGTCAGCTGCTCTGTGTAGGGTTGCTAGCTCCAAGTTGGGAAATTCCTGGAGATCTGGGGGTTGAAACCTGGAGAAACTTGGAGAAAGTGGGGTTTAGGGAGGGAAGGGACCTTGGAATGGCATAATTCCATAGAATCCACCCCCCAAAGTATCCATTTTCTCCAGGTGAACTGATGTCTGTGGCCTGGAGACCAGTTGTAATTCCGGGAGATCTCCAGCCACTACCTGGAGGCTGGCAACCCTAGCTCAGTGTTAACAAGATTTTCTGCTCTAGAAGGACCTTCTGCCATAGGTGAGCATGAGGAAAGGGACATGCTGGTGGTGGAAGGTGCAGCAATGGCTTTTTCACTTGATGTGATATCAAAAGAACAGTCATAATGACTGGGGTGGGGTGGGGGGTCCCAAGACAATCCTTTTTGAATTTTTTGAAGGAGACTGTTTCAGACATGGTTGAGACATGACATCCCACTTACAGCCACCAAACTCTCTATTGCACCAAATGAGAAAAAATCTAAACCTCTTTCTTTCATGGATTGGTATCAGAAGATTTGGAAACTCATGCAAATAACAAAATTACCATACTAGCTAAGGTCCAAGGAAATATAAGTACTGTTCTTCATCATTTTTGAAAGGTGGTGAATGTGTATGATGTGTTGGAAAAGTAAGTCTCATGATGAGATAATGTCTTATGCAGCTTTTAATTCTATCTAAAAATTTGTATACTGGAAGTTATTTTTGCTGTTATTTTATATAATTAAAAACCAACAACAGCAGCAGCAGCAGCAGCAACAACAACAATAATGGCTTATGCAGCTTTTAATTCTATCTAAAAATTTGTATACTGGAAGTTATTTTTGCTGTTATTTTATATAATTAAAAACCAATAATAATAACAATAACAACAACAACAGTATGCTTATGTACCACTCATCAAGACACATTAGTGTCCACTCAGAGCAGTGAACAAAGTCAGTGTTATTACTATCCCACCAAGAGAGCTAAGAAGCTGGGGCTAAGAGGAATTGCTTACCCAAGGCAACTTGCTGAGCTCATGGCAATAGTGGGATTTGAACCAACAGAATGCTGATTCACATCCCAACCATTTAACCACTATGCTACAGTAGCTGGCTGCTTTGATGCTGAGTCATACTCTTACTGTATCTTAGCCAGTCTGAAGAAGTTCTATCTGGAAAATCCCTTGACTACTTGGAGCATCTGATTGCACCAATCTTGAGTTAATGTCAAAGCGCATGACCTACTTTTACTGGCAAAGTAAAAG
Source organism: Eublepharis macularius (assembly GCF_028583425.1). NCBI lineage: Eukaryota > Metazoa > Chordata > Lepidosauria > Squamata > Eublepharidae > Eublepharis > Eublepharis macularius. Next base: position 58,093,798 of record NC_072793.1, read on the forward strand.
GAAAGCCCCTTCTCTGTTTCTCTGTAAAAATAACAGCTTACTAATGTGCTAAATCCATTTTGGCGCTGTTCTATTAAAAGACAACCTTGATCCAACGTACCTATTTTGTTCTACCTTTATTTCAAGAAGCTTTGGGAAGTGTGCATTGTGCTCTCTCTTTTCTTCACAATAACCTGCAGAACAGGTAAGGAAGAGAGATAGTAATGGTCCTAAGGCACTCAGGGTTAGGGAGAGATTTGCTCCTGAGTCTCACTGGTAGTTTTATTGTTACCTAACACTGGTCTTAGAAAAAATACGTAATGTTTTACTATATGACAGCTACTGGTGTTTCAAAGAAGGAGTTGCTCAGAATGTTTTCAAGAAAAGGACATTTCATAAGGGATTTAGATACTTTGGCCTACTGCTTTGGGCTTCAGGCACTGGGACAACAATGACTGAGTAGACCATTGGCCTCTTGGTAGATCTCAGCCAAATCACTAGATCTGTTTCTCATAGTAAAATAGAAACAGTTATGATTTACATGACAGGGCTCACCTTAAAGATACAGTGGATTATGAGTTTTACATATTTTGCCTCTTGCTATGTGATATAAAGATCTTTACTATTGCCTTTATTTTGGGGGAAAATGTGTATCTATGTACACCTTTAAAAGCTGAAGGCAGGTTCCCTAGCTGGATGAGGAACGATATGAAAGAGTTCCATGTTCACTCTTATCCTCAAGATCACCTGTGCTGTATTTAGTATCCCCTCACTCCCTCTTTTCTTCAAGTCAGCTGCTCAGTACTATCACCACGTATATAACATTCATCACCGTAGCTGCTGTTCGCATGTAGCTGAATTGCAGCAAAAAACCCTCTAAAGAATTCATCTTTTCTTTAGAAGAAATAGCAACTCCTCCTCATTAATTTTTCTAGACTATTTCAAGAACTAGGCATGTGAATCTATAGCTAAGGAAGGAAGTGTGAAAACCACACTGCTTAGTTACAAGACTGTTGCAATTGATAAAGGATAAGCTTTGGCAGCAAGACCTGTGTGGAAAATATTACTCATACTCCTGTCTCCTGCCTCCCACATGACCAGACAAAGTGTTTGTTATACTTTAAATTTGTTCTCATTCATAAGTCCAAATGGTAAGTATGCCAGGTAGCCCACTAGAAAACAAGAGAAGGTTATGAGAAGGAGACAAAACAAAGCCTATAGCAGGGGTGGGCAATTGTTTTGGCTCGGGGGCCACTTTGTGGGAGCAGAGGTTAGCCGAGGGCCGCACCTTTTAAAATGATTGCATTCATTAGTTAACTGCATTTCAGAAAAGGTATAAATTGTATCATAAAAATCAATAAATATAAATTAAATAAAATAGTGGTAGTTTTATTCAATTTATTTATTGTGCTGTCCTAGTGGAAAATACGAGACGAATCTTCGGTCGCGCACGGGAAGGAAATCTTGGTTCAAGGCGGATTTTTCTGACTGTCTTGGTGGGCCACAAAAAACTCTGTAGCGGGCCGCATGTGGCCCGCGGGCCGCAATTTGCCCACCCCTGGCCTATAGTTCTAAAGACCACTTCTGAAGGAGGATGGCGATATGAGTGGTATCTTACCACTATCCCGTTTTGTTTCATTCATCCTATGTGCCCTTTAAGCCCCCCACCCCCACAATTCCCAACCAGTGTTATATGAATAAATTACAGAAAGTTTCACAGAGAGTTGAGGAAAAGGAGAAATGGATTTTTATTAATTTGTTAAGTATATACTCTAGAAACTAGGATATTTCAAACAAATATTTAACACCAATTCTAACAGATTAATCTTTGTGTTGTTATGTAGGAAGGGCAGCTGTTGATGATGAAGGGGTGGTGGTGATGCATAAGTGATTGATTGCATCTCCTGTGAAGTCGTCTTCCCTTTGTGCCTGCAAGTTTGTGTGTGTGGGTGGTGGGCCTGAATAGTTCCTTGTTCCCTGTTGCCAGAGTGCTGAATTCCACCGTGGATGTTATGAGTCCATTTTTAGGGATTGGGTTGTTTGTTCCAAACACGCCCTACTTTTCCTAAACTCTTTTGATGGCATTGTGGACTGATACCTGTGGGTATCAGTTTTTCAAAACATTTTCTTAGTGGTATTCCATTTAAGACTTCTAGGCATTCATATAAGATAGACATCATGAAATAAAGTGATCAGGAGGATCTTTCCATTGATCTGTGTTGTTGAGAATTCCTAGGGTTAGACGATTTAAATTCTGGATAGCACCACCAATCAGAAGGAGGCAGTTGTGACAGTCCTTCTTGTAGGTCCATGTATCTTTGCTGTGTTATGGCAATTGTATCTAATGGTGATAAGGGCAGAGACCTGGGCATTTGTCTCATGTTTCTGAATCCAGTCAGATACTTTACTGGTACTGAGTGTGGATCCAGTCATGAGGACAACACCCCCTTTTAACATACATAGTATTCTCTCCTTTGCAGTTTTCATTATTTAAAAAAAATCACTACCCCTTTTTCTAATGGAAGGAAATAAACAATCACTTTGTGGTGGATTCTATAGGAGTTGGCCTGTACTAACTCTTTTAATTCTAATATGCCCAGTTCTTTTCCTATTCTTTTATCTCACCCATTAACGCCACCAGTAGGCACAAGTATTCAGTTTCTAAATGTAAAATGGTGCTTTTGGCATCTGTGAATATAATAGTTCTGTAGCGCAGCATACCATCAACTACAGGGCCGTTTCCAGATGGCTTACCTGCACCCGGTACGTTGCGCCACGTCACACGCCACATCGCGCAAAACTCGCGCGAGAAAACACGATATTTCGCGTTTTCCCCGCAACGTGGTGTGACGTACTGGGTGCAGGTAAGCCATCTGGAAACGGCCCAGGAAAGAGCATACTATGTTGATTTAACTTATCTACGTATATTCTTTGCCAAGAGACATTTCAGGACCTAAGATGATGAGGTAGGATTCAAAACTGTACTGGGAAAGGTGGAAAGGAGGTTAGACTGTTGTTAACCATCTGTATTAACTGTATTACTAATACAACTGTATTACAAAAATAAATTACATTAACCAAGCATTAACCCTATACAGAGATATATCTGACTACAAGCACTCCTTTCAACTTAGAGACTCATCTTGAATGTGAGTGTGAATTTATGCATTTTCCACGTAAAGGGAAAATTACTTTACACGTACCCAGAGTATTCTTGCATCTGTTTGTAGTTTCTGCATTCAGAACAGAAATTATCCTTAGTTCAATTATTTAATTCTCCCAAGTAATTTTTTGTTTTGTTGTGGTTTGGATATTATGGTAGTTTCCAAGGGTACAGACTTATTTGGTTTACTTGTTCGTCGAGCTGATGATATAGCTCAGTAGCAATAGTCTTCCACGTTTAAGGTTCTACCACAAGTTCCTTGCCCCAGTCCGCCAGTAGCAGCCATTCCCCTTTCTCCTGAACCACTGTTTGTTTGTTCTTTAAAAAAATTTAAATCAGCAATGGTGTTACAAGTTCTCTCAATTCCCAGCTTTTTTTTAAAAAAAGGTTTTAGCTCTTTTCATTCAGGAGTTATAATTTTCCCCTTATATCTTATATTGCTGAATAAAAACAAAACTAAAAACCACCTTCCTAGAAATGGCCACTACAGGGACAGAGTTAGGAAAAACAGCTCTCATGTAGACAGCGGCCATCCATGCTTTACTGTGATCTGACCAAAACAATTCCAGGATCCTGCTTGTGATAACTGGCCTGCCCTCCATTTTGTAGTTATTACGGTGATTATTAACTGGGATGGAGGACTGCAACATGGCCCTGGAGCTGCTACTGGGGCCATTGCTGGCCATGTAGGTCCTGGGGCTGCTTGGGTCCTTTCTTTCCTTTTAAACTTTAAACTAGCATAGGAAACATAACATGGTATGTTTTCCCCACAGGAAGTAATGGAAACAAGGATGCCAGGGGCACCTTCTTAGGGGTGCATAAACTGTATCATTTTGTCCAATGCCTTTCAAAACTTGGGGAGTCTTTAGTTCAGAGGGAGGACTCTTGCCTGTGCAAATTTGGTGCCATTCGATTAAGAAAAAACTGTCCCAGACTCCCAGATTGAATCCCTCATAAAAAAGAGTAGTCCCAAAATACTGGAATCTAATCCCCCCCACCCTGAAGAAATCCTGGAATAATAACAAGACACCTGGAAATCTAAGATAATGGACACCGCCCCCCCCCACCCCCATATCCTGGAGTTGAAATCAAAGCATTTTTTTCCTGGTGCACATGACTAGCTTGCACTCTTAATAACATACCATGTTACTGAATGAAACATTATTATTAATGAGATTGAGTACAAAAATTCTTTAGTTAGGTAACGGTCAATTGAACTGACATGACCTTGCTGTTCTGAATGGAATTATCTGTCAATGATTCTTTCAATTCCCAGAAGATAGGCCTTACAGGAATATTTGGGTACCTGGCACTTCAACATGCCACATGAAACTAACTTATACTAAATTAAATCATTTGTCTATCAAGGTCAGTCTTATGTATTCTAACAGGCAGCAGTTCTCCAGTGTCTCAAGTAAATGGTTTTCCATATTATCTACAGTCTAATTCAATGGCTATAAATATTTAAAGTACCACTTATATTTAGGTTTTTTGCTATTTCAAATAGATGTACCCCTAACCACTAAATTATTGTTTTAGGTGGGTAGCCATGTTGGTCTGCAGTCGGCCTCCCACCTTTGGGGTGGGGAAGGTTTTCCCCACCACTGCACCTTGTTAATTTGTTTTATTATTTGTATATTGATTTTAGTTTTTGTTTTTATCAATTTTAATTGTTCACCGCCCAGAGCCCCTGGGATGGGCGGTATATAAATTGAATAAATAAAAATAAAATAAAATGAACAAGACTAAAGTCTAGTAGCAACTGCAAATTAAAGACCAACAAGATTTTCCAAGGTGTTAGCTTTTGACTCTCAAAAGCTTATACCCTGGAAAATCTTGGTGGTCTTTAAGATGCTACTGGACTCAAATCTTACTAAATTTATACCTTGGTCCTTCATCATGGCATTGCCAATTATCAGCTTGCATCTGCTATTCCTGTAGCAGGAGTCCCCAACCATTTTGAACCTGTGAACATCTCTGGAATTCTGACACAAGGTGCTGGGCACAACTATAAAATGGCTGCTGTAGCAGGTGAAACCATCTACAAAAGGGCTGCCACAGGAGATGGAGCCAACCACAAAATGTTAGGCAGTGATGTCACGCATAATTCTGACAGTAAGTCTTCAACAAGTCAGGCAGAAGCTGTAACAGGATGCCTTTCAAAATGAACATACTGTTTAAAAATACTTTCTTGCATACACTGAAGATCCTTGTGCTCTGGTGGCAGCGGTTGCAGAAGCAACTTTAAAAAAAATCTTCCCAGCCAATCAGATCTCCAGTGACCAATCAGAAGCACTATGGGGCAAAAGTCCCACCTGCCCCCATCTTTAAATGCATTTTGCAGGTACCCAGAAAGATGTTGGTGGGCACAATGGTGCCTGAGTGGACCCTGTCATATAGGATGTGAGAGTAGTGAGTAGCAACAGCTTTAGTGCAGAACTGGATGCAACATCTATTTACCTCTTAATGCAATACAACCTACTGTTCAATCAGTCAACAGGAAACAAAAGAATTGCTGTGTTATGTCAGTGATGAGTCCTAAGATAAAACTGTAATGCCTATGGAGTGTCTGTTGCTTGGGTATGTATACAACAGTGCAAAGTAAAGGATATTAATTTCCTAAAAGACCTCTGCATACTAGATACAGCCGTTTTCACTGGAACCTTAAAATGTACTGTAGTGTTAGCCAAATATACTTGAGTGATTGTTTTTGAAAAAATACATAATGGCCAAAATTATTTTGCTTGAAGTGAACTCAGAATAAGGCATTAGAAGAAGGTAGTCTGATTGTGATATTCGCTAAAAACATTATTTGGGGTGAAGGAAAGGAAAACAAAGCAGTGACAGGCTTGGTGGACAGTACTTACTTGCCTATCAGGGACAAACAACAACCTGAAACTTGTCACTTTTATGTGAAACCTATCAAATAGTTCAGCGGTTCCCAAACTTTTTGGTATGGTGACCCACAAGTCCAAGTTTACTCAGTCAATGATCCATCCAGAGTTGACCCACGGTTTGTGTTACCCTAGGGCAGCATTTTTGGAGGGGGGAAGGGACATGGGGGGCAATGCCATTGGCAATAGCTTGCAAACAGTCAACTCTCTGATCTCTCTGGCATGGTGAGGTGGTGAGTTGTGCTGCTGGAAGAGCTCCACCCAAGCTGCTATTAGCTCAACTAGAATAAAAAAATCCAGGACATGTACTGAACTTGTCTTCCCCAGGCAGGGTCAGTAGCAGCAAGAGGAGGATTTCTCTCAGGAAAATTCACACAGAGAAAACAATTGATCTCCCCTTTCTCAGTGCTGTGACACCAACTCAAATCATCCCCCCATCGCTGTTTTTCAGAAGTTCAAAATACATTGGAAGAGGCCCACTGCCATTGCGTCCCGCTCTCCGACACTGCGGGGGCATAGGGTTTGGAGTGTACAGGGGATAAATGCTGGAGTACCCAGTCGTGGCCTGACGCTAGGTGGAAATCTGACATTTGCAGAGGCCTGATATTCCTGGAGTTCCTTCCAATTTGGAGACGGTTGTACTGTGGGGGGGACTGGTGTCAGAACAAGTAGGTTTCCTTTTGAGGCGACAACCAAGGGGTTTGGAGAGTAGAATTAGTAATCCTTACACACGGAGTGGGCCCTGCAATTGGTGCATTGGTTCGTGACAACCAAGGTGTGCGGAAAGTGGAATTGGCATTCTTTATGCATGGAGTGGACCCGGCGATTGGTGCGTTGATTCACTTAGTCTGTCAACAACCTTACATTGTGTTTGCAGCATGCCACATTGCAGGAGAGGATAACAGCATTGCAGGCGTCTTATTGTGCTCTCTGAAGGAGAGTCTGGGACCTGGCACCAGGCACAGGGCTGTAGTTGGACACCTTGCCGAAGGAGCTCTTGGAGTTGGGAAGCGATGCATCATGCAGGTAGCACTGAAGTACCTGGCACTACCACCAGGAGAGCATATCGCTGGCAATTGCAGCTTTCATGGGTTTCTTAGTAGGAAGGTCTGGACAAGTTGGGAGAGAAGGTCAGAAAGGGTGATGGATCCCCTTGCGGTGCGATAATCAGGCGGTGTGAGACAGATGAATTGACAATCCTCACACTCGGAGCAGGTCTGGCAAGGGTTTTGCAGGAAATCCGATTCCTGGACTCAGCATCAGGTGCCGTGGCGTCCGCCCCTCCTCTTCCCCAAGGAGCTGGGGCATCTGGGGAGCAGTGTATCCTGCCGGGAGTATTAATTTGCTAGCACTATCCACCAGGTTGGCACACTCCACAGTGGTTGCAGCTCCTAGAAGGGAGGTCTGGTCAAGGTGGGGGAGATGTGTCCGAGAGAGCATTGCCAGAATACAGGCTAGTCTGGACGAGTAGGGGTATACCCCCCCAACCGACCCACCTCAAGTGGCAGCCATATCCTACTTTTGCAGGGCAGTGGGGGCAGGAAGCTCCAACCAGCAACCTCCTGGCTAGCTGAGCCACAGTGGGCTGGCCACCCCAGTAAGATTCCAGGTGACCCATCAATGGGCAGGCACTGCTAAGGATGTGCGGCAGCCTTCCCAAGGTCTGCTGGTCTGCCTATGAAGCCACACTGTGTCAGGGCAGCCTTCACTCGGCCTTCTGTGGAGCCTCTTGGGCAGGGAAGATCGTGGCACCATCAGCAAGAGAACTGGCAGAGAGGACCCTGGCAGTGGGGGATATTATGGTCAACGGCCCTGGCTTGCACACCAAGCTTCAGCGGTGGTGAAAAAGAGAGTCTCCTGCCTGGTATGAGCAAGCAGAGCCTACCTGACTTTCCACCCACAAGTCACGGGCCTTTTATGGGGAGCAAGGTTGGCATGCTGGTGGACGTTCCTCACCAAGTTTCAGTACCCAGCAGTGAAGGCCCGCTTGCAGGTGGTGGGGTTCCCATTAAGAGGGTTTGGCCAACCTGCTCAGGAGCAAGGCAGTCACCACAGCAGCAGAGGCATGGCTGCCGGCAGACAGCGTACAATCCATCAAGGCAATGGGCCTCCAAGGCTGATTTGGGATATGTCAGGAGAGGAAAGATCTAATGTCTCTCTTTTCTCGTTGCTGATGCAGCAGTCCCCCGGAGATGGTCCAGCTGGTGAACTGGAAAGTGAGGAGAGACATGGCGAAAAAAAGGGGGGTGCTGAGGTTCCCTGGGTGGATGTGGCAGAGATGCTCAAGGCTGGTTGTGCCAGTCGCCTGTGAAGGGGCCAGGAAGGAATTTTTCCCTGCAAGGGCCAGATTGGCTGGGGCCTCTTAGGGGTTTTCACCTTCCTTTGGGACATCAAAGTCAGGGTCCACCTAGGGGATGGGGGAGTGGCTCCAACTTTGTCACAGCCATTGTAGCGTTGGCGGAAGGCGGGCCTTTGGCCCTCCTCCTGTAGCAGTTTTGAGGCATTGGGCCGGATCCTTAAGGGTTGAGCAGGGCATTGGGTGGCTCACCCCTGCAGAATAGGGAGGCAAAGGCCAGCCAGCAGGGCTGGTGGTAGAACATGGCTTGCCGCCCCACAGCACCAGTATTGGGCTGGGGTATTATGCATCAAACAGCATGGGGCTTTTCAGTGATAGAGGATCCACTGCCCATATGCCTGACCAATGCTCCAATCTGCTGTAATCAATAAAATTGTGGCCATTCCAACCAAATGGAGATGTCTGTGTATCATTTGTATTTGTCTGTGTATTTTATCTGTTTTTATCATTGATTTTAAGCTGTATTTTAATCAATGTTGTACTTCACCCTGTATTAAGGGTGAAGTACAATGTTGTTAAGTACAATGTTGTACTTCACCCTGTATTAAGCTGTATTTTAATCAATGTTGTACTTCACCCTGAGCTTGCTTGCGGGGAGAGTGGATTAAAAATAAAATAAATAAATAATAATAGTAATAGTAATAATAATAATAATAATTTACAAGAACCCAGCTAGAACATAGCACATAGATAGCAATAGCCTGTAAAATGAGGGTGCTTTCTCCTATCCACATAGAAATTTGGAGAGGAAAAAATAGTTGGAAAAGGCCAAAATCACTGGAAAATCTATCCTTACAAGATGTGTTAACAATAATGTATTTAATTTATTTAAATCATTTGTATGCTGTCTTTCTACCCAACTTTCAGTTACAAACCCACCCCACTGTGATAAATATTGCTAAATACAAGAAGTTACAATACAATAAGTTGTTTCTTATCTATTATTATTTGTGTATTTTATAAATAAATTGTAGTAAAATGGAGAGTAAAGAGTTAACGGGAATCTGATTATGGGACAGAAGGAATTCTACTCCCTAGACTGTTCTCTTACTTATTTTCCTTTTCTATATTAGTTCATTGTTGGTTGAGAATAAAGAAGATTGTTCCATTCAGCAGCTCCTGTGAGTCCAGCGATTTATTGCACCACTACAGAGTGATCACAAAATTGACAATAAGGTGGGATTCTAAGTATGTCCTCATATGGAAAAATTGGGGAGTTTAACACAACAAGAATTCTCAAAGTCTCTCCTTTAAACTTCCTCCAGCTTCTGGATTATTACTCGTTTAAGCATCTTCCTCAGAAGAGGAATGAATACTTATATCACATTGGTATCAAAACACATAGTCAGGCAAAAATTATTCCATGGAAGGCACCAATCAACAATTCCTCCAAGAGACTGAACTTCAGACAGGTATTCTCATTGGTAAAGCCTTGAAGAAGGCTTTGAGAATATGTACTTAACATGATGTATTTAAGTTTTAATTGACTGTACATGAGCTATATTTACCTGGATATAACACTACATAACAATAAGGTTGGAATTTGTACATGTATGTTGACTGGATTGTATGTATCATACATTAGATTATTTAGTTATAAAAATGCATACATAATAATTGATAAGAATAAACTTATTGTCTTGTAACTTCTTGCATTTAGCGATCTGTATTACAGTGTTCTTTTTGTAGCTGACTGTTTATACATTGTGATTCCTCTTGACTGTCTTTCCACCCAAAACAGGTTCCACAAGGCAACAAATAATTACAGTAGACATTTTGCTTTTTGCTGAAAACAATGAGATGAAAAATAAAATCCAAATGGGGCTATGAACAAAGTATGTGAACAAAGTAATAATGAACAAAATGATCTCACTCAAACTCCAGATATGATTATATAATCCATTGTACTTACGGCATTCTTAGCTTTGGAAACTTCTGAATATCATTTTCAGACATGTTCTGAAAGAGAAATATATCCAGCATATTAAAATGGAATCACTGCAACATCTTATCCTCAAGACAATTCATTGTTGTCACTGGTAAAGTAAAACTAAAAGCATAGGGGTTTCATGTAGACATGGGCATGAACAGAACCCCCCCCCCCCCGAACATGGTGTTTGTTGTTCGTTGCCATCCACGAAAAACGAACAACAAACACTGACGAACATGACCTGTTTATGAACTTGTTGTTTGTGGGGGCCAGCAGGCTCTCCTCCAGCCATCAAGATCCCTACCACACCACTCCCAGAAACCCCACCTGAGCAGGCAGCAGGAAATGTACCAATAATAAATAACAGCTTGGCCCCAGAGCCTGGCAGCAGCCCTGGAACCTGAAGACATAGATCCCTATCCCACCACACACAAAGAAAATTCAAGTTCCAATGCACTCTCCCTGTCTCTCTCTCAAAATACCAACAGCAACTCTTTGCTTCCTTGTAACAAATTTGGAGCTCCACACTTGAAAGGAAGACCTGCCTATCAAGCTAAATTGGACTTAGATTGGGGTTTCCGGGGCAACAGGAGGAGTTCAGACAGAGTTCAGACAATCCCTGCCTAAGTTGCCATAGGAATTGATTGCAGGTGCCAGACTGTGTGGCTTGATGAACAGCAATGAACAGCAACAAACAATGCTTGCAACGACCACCTGTTCGTTTAGAATGGGGCCTCACGAACTGCTTGTTCGCAAACAGCTGATTGGGCTGTTCATGGCTTTTTTTAGTTCGTATTGCTGTTCGTGCCCATCTCTAGTTTCATGTACAAGGTCTGCCTCTTAAAAGCAACTCTCCTGTGCAGGTTGGTTTTATGGAAGGTCTCATCCCCCTCCCCCAACCTCCATTCACTTTCCCACATCATAGGCCATTTACCCACACCTTTTTCTCTTAAGGAATACTATTCTTTGCTAATCCAAAGAAACAGTTATCTTTTGATATTGTAATTTCTATATTGAAAAACTTACCAGAAATCTTTGTCCAGTAATGCTATGTTTCCGGACAACTTTCTCACAGTCCTTGTAGTTTAACTGCAATGTAAAGTAAATTATTCTTAGGATATTTTTTGGTAATTCAGAAATAGCTTGATAAAGCAATGCTCATACTTACATCCTATATGTTCTAAGTCCATTGAATAATTTACTCATGGAAATTTCCCATATTATCCATGTTGATTCAAGACTCACTGACTTTAATGAGGCCATCTCTCATTAAGGGAGGCAGGCCAATAGCAGTTATTGGGGGCATGCCAGATGAAACAATAATCTCTTCATCCACTGATGGGAGACAGAAAAAGAAGAGGACAGACAAAGCTTCCTAGTGTTATGCACAAACTTGTGCCTTAGGTGTCCCTCTCACCAATCACAATAAGAGACACACACACCACGGAGTCCTGTAGAATGAAGCAATATATGATTGTTTAATTTAAACAATGGAGGAGCCCATTTTCACAGGAGTAGGTGGTCTCCTTGTGTCCTGAGCTCATCAAAATTACAATAGAAACACAGGCAATTAATACTTTCAGATAATCATAACAATATTACAATATTCTAATATTTGATATCTTACTGGCTCGTAACATATCTAGGGTCAGTTCTGATTTGAAGATGCAATTCTGGGCTGGCCCCTCTATTTGGGGGAATTCCAGTCTTCACAGTTTTTTTCTCCTCTGCCCTCATTTTGGAAGGACACTGTCTTAACCTTTTACCTACTTTCTTCTGGGCATAATACTTTCAAGGGCACCAATGAGTCTCAATCTGGTGCCTTGATATCTTCTGATAACTGAAATTTGTGGATAGGAAGGGATGTTTTCTATTCGTGCCCTTTTCCCCAGTTTCTTCTCAGCTTTAAGGAAGATAATACCACAGGTGGCCAAAACCAGCTTGCTGCATCAAATCGGTTTTCTACAAAAGGCTCTCTGGTACTGATTTCTATTGGAATCTATAGAATAATATAACATATAAGTGCAGCCCTAAAAGCAGTATATCAGTTCTTACAGAGTTTCAAGTCTTCTTGTTTCAAGTGTCAAATTCTTACAGGTTACATTACAAGTAGTACTTTGGCTCCTGAGCATAGAAAAAGTGCAAAGCATGTAATATTGAAAAAGCATAGGTTTAGTATATAAAAATAAGTATATAAAAAACCTCCAAATCTATATCCATCACTAGGGAGAGAGTTCCAAAGTTTTGGCACCATAACCAAGAAGGCCCTTCTTGAGTTGCCACCTGTCCAGCCTCAGATGGTGAGGGCACCAGAAACAGGGCCTCCAAAGATGACTTGAGTGAACATACCATATCAGAGAAGTCAGTCCTTAAGGGATGCTGATCCCAAGTTATGTAGGTCTTTAAAGCTCAATGTTAGCGTCTTGGGAGCCAGTGCAGTTTCCTCCGACCCATTCAAGTCAACATTCAGGCTGCAGCATTTTGTACCAACTGAAGCTTCCAGATAGTCTTAAAGGGCAGTTCCAAGTATAACATGTTGCTGTAGTCTAATCTAGATGTTACCAGGGCCTGCATTACATTGGCAAGCTCTTTCCTGTTCAGGAATGGCTGCAGCTGTCTCACCAATCAAAGCTGGTGAAAGGCACCCCTGGCAACTACTGTCATCTGTTTATCCAACAGGAGTTCCAGGAGCTCCCCCAAGCTACAAACCTGCTCCTGTATGGGGGAATGTGACTCCATTTAGAACAGGAGATAACCATTTCCTGGGGCTCTGTGTGTTTGGGAAATAACTTCCAGCTGCTATCTGTCTGCACATCCGTGTAGGATGTCATGTGTTAAATATAATTAGACATAGGCACGATCCATCCCAAAATACCGATCAAGCTGTTTGTGGATCCATGCTGGTGACGAGTCCAGATCACCGATTCACTCCAATCAAGTCCCGTTTCTGATCTGAGATCTGGGATTGGAGGGGCGCCCCCCCCCACACACTTAGAGCAGATGGGAGAAAAAGTTTTTAACCCGGCGACGAGCTACCTCCCCTCAGTGAGGGGATGTTTTCTCTCTCACACACACATGCACGCACTTAGAGCAGAGGGGGGGAGGTTTTAACCCTGCGACGAGCCACCTCCCCTCAGGGAGAGACGTTTTCTCTCTCACACATGCATGCACTTAGAGCAGAGGGGGGAAAAGTTTTTAACCTGACGTTTTCTCACACACACACACATGCACGCACTTAGAGCAGAGGGGAAAATTTTTTTTAACCTGTCCGTGCCTCCAAATAGAGAGAGAGACACCCGTCAACAAGTTTCAGACAGCTTTTTAAAAAAAGCAGGGATAGAATCCTCCATCCCACCCAATTTTAAAATCAAGCAGCCAGTCTTCCAAAAGCATATTTTAAACAGGAAGAAAGTAAAACCAGGATCCACACGGATCCTCGCGGATCCTATGGTTTTTTAAATAGGAAAATCACAAATGAAACATCAAATCACATACCAACTTCTTGCAAAAAGCAGGCACTGGGCAGAGAAGCCAGGAGGAGAGAGATATCTCCTTTCAGTTAACTCTTTCAGCACTGAACGAACTCAGGAGAGGAGCGCAAAACAGCTTGATAGCTGCTCTCAAAGCAAGGGGTTTTTGAAAGAGTTAACACTGAGCTTTTCCTCTCTAGGGGAAATATTATCAAGTTTTAAACAGAGCTCAGGCATTCCCCTGCCTCCGTTGCCAGGGGAACAGATTGTTGGCGCCTGAATGACTAGCTTCCTGGTCCTATCATGATCGCCCTGGAGTCCCGACTGCTGGATCGTTTGCCGTGGAAGACAACGATCCACCAGGTCACGATTGGGAGATTGCCATTATCCTGGGTTTTTTTTTCGTAATCCAGATCATGCCCATCTCTAAATATAATACTAGATTGAGATGATCTATAAAGATACAAATTGTCAAACCTCTTACATTCTGAACTAAAGCCTGCTGAAGCAAGCATGTAAAAAAAGCTTTCTTGAATTTCAACAGAAATTAGCTAATTAAAAGTGGGATCAAAGATACAGCAATAGAAGTAGTTTGCCAAATCAAAATGTTTTTCTTCTGCAGTGTTGTCCTTTTATGTAGCAGGGTACAGTTCAACAGAATGCCTTTACATTTTTGAATTATGCCAGTGTAAAATCTGCATAAGTTACAAAGTGTCTGAATAAATTTCCTATAGACTTATTTTATGTTTAAGGGAAATTGTATGAATCTGCTTGTTACCTCTTTTGCACTCTTTCCATACCTTTGAAACACTGAATTGGATCCAGCAGCGATTTGCTCAGACAGGAGGGATGTATAACCTTCCCCATTTTCCACACCCTGAAACAGCCCCCTAAATGCCGTTTTGGGGAGGCTAAGAGACCCCCCAAAACAGCAAGAGGGGTGAGTTGGTGGTCTGCATTGGAGGGGGGAACAGGTAAAAAAAATCTCCTTTTCTGTTATAAAGAACTTACTATTAGGAATGCTTAAGCACTTGCTGGTGCATTTCATATTCTTTTGGCCAGCGGTAGGCAACTGATTAAGTGGCAGGAGGCTCAGCAGTTTGAAATCTGTTTGTATCTATTTGTTGAGCCAGGCTACTTGTGCCATCAGAACAGGGCCGGATCTAGAGGGGGGGCAGGGGGGTAGTCTGCCCCCGGCGCCGCCGGGGAGGGGGCGCTGGAAGCAGCTCCCAGAGCGTGTAGGCGGCAGCATGGGCAGCTGCGCTGCCTTTTGCTTGCCCCGCGGGACAGGGGGCGGCTGGCTTTCCGCGCACCCCCTGTCCTGCAGGGCAGGAAAAGTGCAGCGCGGCCGCCCACGCCACTCGCTTGCACCGCAGGAGAGGGGGCAGCCGGCCGCCCCCTGTCCTGCGGGGCAGGCGCATGGCGCAGGCAGCCTCGCAGCCCCCTGCACTGCCTTTTGCTTGCTCCGCAGGACAGAGGGCACACAGCAAGCCAGTCACCCCCTGTCCCACGGGGCAGGCGAAAGACAGCGTGGGGGGCTGCAAAGCCGACTACGCCATTTGCTTCTGAAGCGAATGGTGCGGGCAGCTTCTCAGCCCCCCGTGCTGCCTCCAGCGCGCAGCGTGATGATGTCATCAAAATGACATCATCACGCCGCATCAGGAGCATGCGCACGCTGTGCGCACGCGCGAGGGCCGGCAAGCGTTGCCCCGGGTGCCGGGAGCGCTAGATCCGGCCCTGCATCAGAATCTGTCAGGTGGTGAGAGACTGGGTGGGAGTCAGGTTCTGATCTCCTACTGGGAAAATTTTGCTGCATACCCAGCAAAATACTTAGGGGAGGGATCAGGACGGAGCCAGCTCCCAGATGATTGCAGGGATCAGCTGAAAGTCAAGTTCTTCTGATCTGCCATCCCAGAATGTTTGTTGCATCCCAGCTCTTCTCTTCTCCTCATCCCAAATTGAGGACAACAGAAGGAGAAGCTCAGTGGAGAGTCGGCTTTTGAGCTCCACCTCCCAACTTCTTGCTAGGCCTCTGCAAGGTACAAACTAACCAAGAGGTTTGGGAGGGAGTTTCTCTTTGGTAGCTGTTTGTCTGTTCAGCTACCAATAAATAACTCAAATGGCTATTTGCCAATAGCTGAACAGATTGGGTACTCAGTTTACCTGTGTTCAGGACAGCCAAATACAGTATCTGTGCCTGTTGGACATCTTCACAATGAAATTATCTTTGTAGTTTTTGAAATCATTTGTCACTTTTAAAGGTAAAGTATTCTGCTATGCAACAGCAGTACTGACTCACAAAAGGAATGACAATTTGTGTTTTCTTTCTGGAAAAGTGAATTGTCCAGCTGAGAGATATAATAGACAGAGAAAAATCTATTCTGTTCCTTTCTCATAAAGAGTGTAATTTCAGTATGTGCTGCAGATCATGTATGGATCAGAGAACAGTAACAATTTCTAGACATTTATTTTTTCTAAGATTTTAACAGCAATTTTAAATATAAAAGCACCTGTGTTGCTTGAGAGATGCTGTTTCCTGCTTAGGTTAAAACAAAGATAAAATACAGGAAAAATGATTAATTAAAAATTGTTGATACTAAAGGTTAGTATAAACAAATAAGGAGAGGGAATAAGAGCTATTATATAATTTAGTTGTGTTGTTATTCTGAACGTATCTTTCTATTAGGTTAATCTAATTTTAAATGTAGTGCTTGTATAAGCCTCTATGCACTTTCTAGTGTTATATTTTTTCTTCTTAAATAAAATCTTTAAAAAAAATTTTTAAAGAAAAAAAGACAGATGCTGTTTCCAATATTAGCTTTCTCTGGGTGAAGGGTTATCTCCTTCTGACTCAGAAGCATCTTATCATAGAAGTATGGGTTAATCTAATCGGTTTTAGAGTCAAAATTGTACATCCCTACTCAGGGCCGGCGCGTCAAGGGAGGCAGGTCGGGCAATTGTCTCCAGCGCAGGGGCGCCAGAGGGGGCGTGGGGGCGCGCACCATGGAGCAAATGAGCGGAAGGGCTGGGAGGACACACGCACGCCAAGCATCCTTCCCCTATCTCCTGCCTGTCGCCTCACAAAATAGAAAGGAGCAGACAAAAAGTGAGACATTTGTTTTGAGGGACTGGGGTGGAGATGGGATGAAATAATGACAAAGCAAAGGGGAAGGGGAAGGAGAAAGTGGGAAGGACCCAGAGAAACAGCTGCGCCTCAGGGTGTGCGCTTTGAATGAGCTGCTGAAGACGCAAATCCTTCTTCCAGGCACAAGCCTGCTGGACGTGAGGGCACCCAAAGACCATTCCAGGGTGGGCTGCTGCTGCTCTCTCCCAGGATGCCCTTGCGTTGGGGGTGGGGAGGGGGGCTTGTGCCTGGAAGAAGGATTTGCATCTTCAGCAGCTCATTCAAAGTGCACACCCTGAGGCGCAGCCATTTCTCTAGGTCCTTCCCACTTTCTCCTTTCCCTTCCCTTTTGCTTTCTTCTGTCATTATTCCATCCCATCCCTCCAAGAAAACTTGTGTGACCCCCGTCTCGTTTGGTTTGGCTAAGTTGCCTCGTGCTGCTGCTGCCGCCTCTAGTACACAGCTGTGGGCCAGGCACGGCAGATGGCCAGGGCGGTGCGAGGCAACTGAGCAGTCTGGGTGTGCGCGCACATGTGCGTGCGCATGGGGACAGTAACAGCCCTGAAGCTGCCCCCCGGCCTCAGGCGCCAGAAACTCTGGCACCGGCCTGTCCCTACTCAAATTGCAATTGGTCACAAATTGTGAGCATCTTTGGATACTTGAAAAAATGTTTGCTTTTTTGAGAGCTCAAAATGGCTATAAATTGAATTGCATTGGTTTCGTCAATGTGCTTTCTCACATTCAATCAATCAGTTTTATTGATATGGTCTATGACCAGCGCAAGTCATATAAATACAATTCTTAAAAGATAAACAAATCATACAAAAGGAAATACAGTTATTAAAAGAACTACAGTCCTTACAATTTAAAATCTTTCCCGGATACACCAGTTATAAATTTTGAATACTGCAACCAGAATCAGGGATTAAGTTTCTAGATTGTTAAAAT
The DNA here is from genome assembly GCF_028583425.1 of Eublepharis macularius. Classification (NCBI taxonomy): domain Eukaryota; kingdom Metazoa; phylum Chordata; class Lepidosauria; order Squamata; family Eublepharidae; genus Eublepharis; species Eublepharis macularius. Next base: position 58,111,662 of record NC_072793.1, read on the forward strand.
TCTTGTTTGGTGCATAAAAATTTCCTGGCAGATTTTACAGATAACTGCGAGGAATCTCACGCTGAGCGCTGTGATCTATGGGTTCTTTCTCACATTATTTCCCCTTAACTGTACCTCTACCTCCTCCCCAGTACGTGTCCCACCCAAATACTTCCCTTGGTTTTCTCAATGCTGCTGGGGTGGAATAAAAGTGCATGGCTCCTCCCTCTGTTGATCCATCCTTGCCTTGCCTCTGACTCCTAAAGCGGAGTGTGTTCATGTTAAATTGCGTGATTTATATTTGATTTCATACTTTGCTTGTTCTTGTACTGACCCCTGGGAAACATAGTTCAGTCCAGTAATTTCTGATCATGGTTGTTGTGGGTTTTCCGGGCTGTATTGCTGTGGTCTTGGCATTGTAGTTCCTGACGTTTTGCCAGCAGCTGTGGCTGGCATCTTCAGAGGTGTAGCACCAAAAGACAGAGATCTCTCAGTGTCACAGTGTCGCCCACTGCGACACTGAAAGATCTCTGTCTTTTGGTGCTACACCTCTGAAGATGCCAGCCACAGCTGCTGGCAAAACGTCAGGAACTACAATGCCAAGACCACGGCAATACAGCCCGGAAAACCCACAACAACCCACAACAACCATCGTTCTCCGGCCGTGAAAGCCTTCGACAATACAATTTCTGATCATGTTCCAACATGATGAATGGTGACTGAGTAATGGAATGGAATATATAAGGACAAAATCATTATATAATTTGAAATACAGTTATTTTAAATAATGCATGATTCATGCCTATGGGGCATATGCAAGTCCAGAAAGTCAACAATTGTGAAATTCCAATCAGAGTTACTCTGGTCTAAGCCCATTGAAATCAGTGGGCTTAGACTGGAGTAACTATGCTTAGGATTTCACTGTAAATGATGAGCATTCACAGAAGCAAAACTAAAATACTATTCTTTTTAAATTGTAAGGTATCAATATGATCATATTGAATGCTTAACCTGAGAGAAAACTGACATTGCAAACAAAGTAAATTCACAATAATTGGCTGATTCTGGTTAGAATCGTATCCTGGTTCTGTTCAAATGGGGATTCAGTTGCAGATGTATAGGCTGTAGCCCAGTGCATACTTATATGGGAATAAATCACAACTGAACGCATTGGAGCTTGTTTTAGGGGCATTTGAAATGTCTTGGCATAAATAATTGAAGAAAAAGTGAATTCTTTGCATTGGTAGCAGGGCACACACTACCTAAAGGAAACATGTGCTACTGACTTGAACTGACAGGCTCTGCAAAACCAGGGCTAAGCTAGATCTATTTCGTTTTGGTTTCAAAAATATTTCCAGTTTTTGAATAAGTTGCATTGAATATTTCTCCTTTTTTCATTCAAATCGTGCACATGAAGGACTGCTCACAGGGAGTACATCTGGTATGTCCTCTCTCTCTCATGAAATTCACTGTGCGACTCTGGGCTAGTTATTCTCACAGGGTTACTGTAAGGACAAAATGGAAGCAAGGAGAAAAAATGTACACCACCGTAAACTCCTTGGAGAAAAACTCCGTGGGACAAAAATGTAATACATAACAGAGAGATACATGATATTTTGGTGGCTCAACTACAGCCAGTGTTTGGGTAAAAAGACATCCCTCTGTTGGTTTCACTATTTTCATACTGGTAGGAAGAAAATCAGGGTTGCCAACCTCCAGGTGGTGGCTGGAGATGACATGGAATTACAACTGACCTCCAGGCAACAGAAGTAAGCCCCCCTGGAGAAAATGGCTACTTTGGAATGTGGGTTCTATGGCATTTTACCTCACTGAGACCTCTCCCCAAACCTTGCCATCCCCAGGTTCTACCCCCAAAATCTCAAAAAAATTCTCAACCTGGAACTGGCAACTCTAGTTTTCGTACAAGAAGCAGAATAATCTAGGTGGGACTTGATGTGTAGGGTGCCCCAAGAGTCCTTTTTATTCTCATTCCCCTTTAAACTGTATGTAACATCTTTGGTTGAGATCACCCAGCCTTATATCTCACTAATGCCTGGTTCTGCCCGAATTTGGTTGAGGCCAGTATTCAGATCCACCGATTGGCCTCCCTGCCTGTCTCCTATTAGTGGGGGGCTATATGAGCAATCTGCCCCATGTAGGAATGGTGGCAAATTACGCACCAACTCATGCCTCCACCCCTCTCTTCCCCTTATGATTGACAGGGAAGGGTGAAGTGAATCCTGCCCTGGGATATTAGGAACACGGCACAGAGTTTGTTTTTATGCCCCTAAATCTGGCTTTTATCATTATACTGTTTTATCAATGTGTTTTTATTTGTATGTTGTGATCCGCCCTGAGCCCGTTCGCGGGGAGGGCGGACTATAAATCTAATAAATAATAATAATAATAATAATATCTAAGCCTCAGGAAGCAGCCATGAATGTCCTAGGAAGTCTCCAAAGGTTGTGGACAGATGGCAGAGAGTAAACAAGCTGAAGCTTAATCAGAGAAAACAGACATGTTGCTGGTTAAGAAATCAGAGTGTTGACGGGAATTAATTTACCAGCCTTCGATGGGGCTAAGTTTTCTTCACTAGGTCAAATTATGAACTTGAGGTTGTATTAGGACTTGATCATGTTGAATGATAAGCAGGTTGGCACTGTTGTTAGGAATATCTTCTTTCAGTTTCATCTGGTTCATAAAGTGGCCTTATTTAGTTTCTGCTGATCTAGCCACACTGACCCGTGCTACCATAACCTCCAGATTGGTCTAATGCAACATGATCTTTGTTGGGCTGGCTTAGAAGAAGTCTTGGAAACTAGAGAATACAAAATGTTGTGGTGAGATTCTTGTCCGGGTCCAGTTGTTCTGAAATCACAACTCCAGTAATGCATGAACTGCATTGGCTATCTATTTGCTTCAAGCCCACATCAAAGTGTGGATTATTATTACTTTTAAGCTCTTCATGTCCTAGGGCCCTCATATCAATCCAACGGCATTTTTTGCTATACTTCTCAGTATTAGATACACTCTTCGGACAGCCTTTCCTGGAGGATTGCCTGTTTGGCAAGTTAGGTAAAATCTTTCTCTGTTGTAGGTCCATTCCCATCATGGCTTGTCAGAGCAGTCACCTTCACTTTCCACATTCCAGGGGGCATTTGGTAGAGGGTAAACCAGGGCTTTTTTTTCAGCTGGAATGCGGTGGAACGGAGTTCCAGAACCTCTTGAAAATGGTCACATGACTGGTGGCCCCGGCCTCTGATCTCCAGACAGAGGGGATTTAGATTGCCCTCCGCACTGCTCCAGCAGCGTGGAGGGCAATCTAAACTCCCCTCTGTCTGGAGATCAGGGAGCTAGGCCACCAGCCATGTGACTATTTTCACCGAGGGTGATTTAAACTTTTAAAAACTCCCCCCTTGTTCCAGCTGGCCCAAAGTGATGTCATTGGCCCTAGAAGCATGCATGCACTTTGTGCGCACACATGTGGTACCAGGGGCCACCTCCCACCAAGAGTTGCCCCCTGTGCTGGCAACCCACTGAGTTCCACCACCTCTTTTCCCAGAAAAAAAGCCCTGGGGTAAACTATTTCAGCAGATTTGGCTACTTTTTTAATTGCATTAGTTTTTTTAACTGTTTGAGCGTATTTTTAATTGTCTATTTCTTTAAACTTGTTGGATGCTTATGATGTTTTTGTTTCCTGGCAGCATTTGCTGCTTTGTTAGGTGCCTTTAGTCTGAGGAGAGTATATTCTAAGTAAATTGTAAAGCTCATTCTAATTCTAAATACATTCTAAAATGATAAAACATTCTAAAATAAATAAATTCTAAATAAATAAATATTCAGAATTTATATTCTACTTCTTTAAAGCACAAAGCAGTTAAAAAAACTGAAACATATAAACCAAACAATACTTTTAAAATCACCAATTATCACAAAAAACACATAGAATGAATATGGTGCTATCTAACAAAACTTACCGCAAACAAGTACAATAGCCACCACGATATATGCCCTTAGCTCTATCACTTTACAAACTGGCAATTTCTGTTTCAAGGGTTCAAAGAAGACTAATCATAGACCTTAGGGATTCATTCCCCCAGTGAACGCAGGGGATTCCCCCAGTCCCAGTGCCTGCCCCGCCACCTCTCACCTGGCCAGTGGGGGAAAAGCCATGGGAATGGGTCAGGAACCCCCCAGAGTACACAGTGTGCGCGCTCGGGAGGTAAGTATTCCCATTGTACACCCCCAGCGATCCCCCATCCCCCAGTTTGAGCCCCAGGGAACTTGGTAACCCTAACTGTGGTGCAACATCAGCCTGCTTCCGATTCCAAAGACCTTCTGGAGCAATGCTGCCTTACCTAGCTTATGAAATCTCATCACAGAAAGTGTACTCAACATGTCCATTGTCAACATTTCCATAAAATGGGAGTGGCAACAGAGAATGCTATGCCTCTTACATAGTACTCTTACATAGTACTATGCCTCTTACATATGCCTCTTATATTCTACCCAAAAGGAGGAGATCATCAACAGATGACACTGTGCTGACCTTAACTGATCTGTGGTATTTGCCAAGAAAGGCACTTATTCAAATATACGAGTCTTTACAGGTCAAACCAGTGCCTTGAACCGGGCATGGAAACACACTGGAAGTCAGTGCAGTTGTTCTAAAAGTGATGTCACATGAATACAATAGTCTCCCAGGAGGCAGATTCTGAATTCCCGACCACTGCAATTTCTGGGTTATCTTCAAGGGTTATCTCATATAGAACATATTAAAGTAGTCTAATCTGGACAATGCATAGCAAGGCTGGCAGCATCAAGGAGGGGGTACAGAGCTTTCAAATTAAATGTTACTGGCATCCTTAGCCACAGCACTCACCTGATTCTCAAAAAGCAAGGCTAAACCATAGAGTTTCCAGTAATTCCTAGAACAAAAGTGATGTGATGCTTCACATTATGCTGCAGGGTTTTTATATTTTTCTTCCACTGCCACTCTGAGTGCTGGCAGGCAATGGGAGGGGGCAGGGAATCTTCCACCCTTACCTAGGGAATGGGACCTCTACTCCAGGGGACAAAGGATGTTCCAAAGGTGAGATGCCACCACTGAAAAAGCCCTGTCTCTGGTCACCTTACAATAGTCTCCAGACATGGGTTCAGAACTGAGAACCCTGGACCTGGAAGATTAGACAAGGAAATATATAGCTAGATGTCGTAAGCATATTGATGACTCCAAAGCTCCAAATATTTCACTCTGTAGTTTCATGCACATAATAAAGAACATGAGTGACAATACCAAGCCTTGCAGGACTTCACAGGAAAATTCCCAGGATCTTGACTCTGCTTTACCAAAGGGAACTCTTTTCCACCACTTGATTAGGAAAGACTGAACTAGCTGGAGGGTAGTATCACTCACACCAGAACTCTGCTCAAAATGGCTAAACAAAATGGTTTGGTTCAACATATCAAAAGTTGCAGTTAGATCAATCAGGGAAACATTTCCCTTGTCCACTTGACACCATAAATCATCAATCATTGTCACTGAAGCACTGTAACATAATCAGACTAGAAGCAGATAAGGGAAGAAGGGCCATCTAGGTAAGTCTAGAGTTGTTCTGCCACAATGTGCTCGATTTACTTGTACAAAAAGATAGGTTTAACACTGGTCTATAGTTTGCCAGATTATCCTTGTTAAGGGTTGCTTCCTTAGTAATGGTCTTACAATAGTCTCTTTGAAGTCCCTTGGGAACTGGCCATGAACCAGAGATGAATTTATAACTATGCCCAATGGAACATGTATTTGTTCCCTCGCTGATTTAATTAGCCAAGCTAGACAAGGACAGATTTGCACATTCCTGTGGGTTCTTGTCTACTGCAGTCATGGAAACAGGACTTAAGTGATCCATAGGACACTGATATACAGGTGCTTACAATGCCCCCAGTTCCCAATTTACATCTAAAATAGAGTCCAAGTTTGAACTGATTGTGGAGATTGTTTTCTGGAGAAAATTGTACAAAAAGTCTCACAGCTTTTTGTGAAGCTCCACTAGAACAGTTTTTAAAAGCTCCACTAGAGGAGATGCTGCAGATGCAATGGTGGCAGAGAAGAAAGGTTTCTTCACTGCCCACATTGCCACTACATAGGCTTTCAAATGGGCTCCATGTAGGTTTCTGTTTTCTTACATTGACATTCAAGACCCAGTTCAGTTTAGTCATCCCTGATGGTATACCAGGTAGCAAGTGTTCTACCGTGCAATGGGAAAGGAAAGTAGGGTGCAACACTGTTTATTGTCTTGGTTTACCTGGCATTCCAGGCCAAAACTAAAATCCCCAAGAGCATTCCAGAAACCAGCAGGATTCATTAACTCTTCAGGGATGGACTGAATTAATAAGCCTGCCACTGGGTGTGTGTGTGTGTGGCAACATCAATCATTGGTATTATCAAGCAGAGCCATTAACAACCAGAATGAAAGTAATGTGAACTGTAGCTATTTGTATATAGATACTGAATTCTAAAATTTCTTAAACATTCTAGAAATATATTTGAATGCAAGATTGAAGATTTCTAAGGGTACAAATGGTTTTCTAGATGGTAGAGAAATATACATGGCACAGAAATGCCAGTGAGACATGCCAGGCAACATGGAGGCAGCTTGTGCATCTTGCTGGATCTTTATCCCATTCTGAACCTCTGCTCCTCACTTACTATAAAAACTTCTTGGACCAGTGCTGGAAGTCTACTGTATATATTGTCCCCAGTACTCAACCTTTGGAGTGGAGGAGACCCTGCTTTTTAAGTCAACCCTCCTCTCTTCCTTTACAAGTTCATGTATACAGTCCTAAATGATGCCTAGTTCACTAATTCTGTTACTTAATATGTTTATTTAACTCCGACAGTATACTAGGTTGTTTTCAGAAGGTTTACAATCCAAATGAGGTGGGCAAGGCAGGAATGGAGTGTGATTAGGGACTAACAGTGACAAGGTGAAACAGAGATAGTTTGTGGTGCAAGGTTGCAGCAAACCATTCAACAAAGATGCCCTTTCAGGCTAGTGAATTTGGAAGTTTTTCTAGCAAGTCCTGTGCCTCTTTCAGAAGAAGGTATAATGTCTTTCACAATGGCTTCCCAGAAACTTTTCTGAAATTATGATATGAATATTACTTGCAATGTAAATATTCAACCGTTGAAATGAAATGAAGCTTACCCTCCTGAAGTAATCTGCCAGATCATGTGGAGTCCAGCTGTCCACTTCAGACCGATAGGGAAGATGTCGTGAGTCCATTGCTGTTCTTCTCGGCTAGCCAGATGCAGACATTTATATGCCAATCTTTACAGGGAGCAGGAGCAAGACTCCCAGTTGGTGACCAAACTAGGGGAAATGCACTAAATCCAGTTCCTTGAACTCCCAGATTTTTGACTTTCTTCGGAACTGTGCTGAAAATACACTTAAGAAAGCAACGGCTTCCGCTGTGAACTAAACGGTCTCTCTTGTTTCTCAGAAAACTTGTCAGCTAGTTAGTCAGCTTCACCACTTCCCTTTTCTGAATCTAAATAAGTAAACAAGGAAATGCTGCTGTCTATGCCTAAAGCTATACTTAATGTGCCTAAACCTATGGTTGCAAAGGTGAGGTTTGAAAAAGAGGCAGAAATAATATAACCACTGACCAGGGAAAGTCACATCCTGATGTGAAGGAAAGCTAGCTAGCAGTTTCCACAGACTTTATTATAATAGCAATATGATTGTTATAGTTAATAAATAGTAACTACAGTAACTATTATTTTTGAAAACACATCAACTTTGCCTTCTGACTTAGACATCTAAGGAATAGTAAAAAAATTAAAATCTGACAATCTAAAATGCAAAAAGGGAGCATCAAGAGAATATAGCAGAAATAATTAAAGAAACCAGAAATAGTCAACCAAAATAACACAGAAGAAGTAAAGACATACATAGCAGTGCTTTCAAACAGATTGGTTTGGATCTGGCAAGAAGATTCTATCAAAGGGGGGGGGAGACAAACCTCCCCTGGGGAAGGAGCTCCTCAGTCCTGGGGCCTCTGCTGATGATCACCCGGCCTCTGAGGATGATTTCAATATGGTTTTGTCTGGATTCACATTACATCCTATAGTATAGTTGTCTGAAAGCAGCTTATAATACTATACATTAAACGCAAACATGGAAATATAATGATTTGGTTCTTTTGTCATTTAAAAAATGGAATTGATTTCTATAATATGGGAAGTAAAGAAATTAGAAAATGAATCCAATAGTGGTTTCAATGGGAAACACAATTCCAGTCACAGGCCCCCTCCCCCTCCCCAATTGTGCTAATATTCTAGAGACCTCTCTCGCCTAACAGAACCTTCCTCCCAAATTTTATCAGATGGGTATAAGTATCTCCATACTATAGACAAATAGAATTATCTCTCCTGGAACATACAGAAGGGGATGTGAATTGGCATGTGAGTTATCTGTTCACCTCCTTTCTGGGAACCTCAAGAAGAGGGCTGGGAGACATTGGGATGGATCCAATGCCAAAGAGTCAAATATTATGAGGAATAGAATTTTCAGACATTATAATTTTAAAACACTATTATTTTATGAAACATGGCTTTATATATGAAGATACTGCTTAGAAAAATTAGTAGCAAACCAAAGAGTCTTAATTTCAACCTGTTGGTTCTGATCCGACCTTCTGGGGCAGTGGAAAACAACTCTGCGCCATCCTCTATATGACAGCCCTTCAGGTACTGAAGATGGCTATCATATCACCTCTCGGTCGTCTCCTCTCCAGGCTAAGCTCCAAGCTCCTTCAACCTTTCCTCATAGGACTTGGTTTCCAGACCCCTCACCATCTTTATTGCCCTCCTCTGAACACATTCCAGCTTGTTTATATCCTTCTTAAATTGTGGTGCTCAAAACTGAACACAATACTCTAGGTGAGGTATAACCAGAGCAGAATAAAGTGATACCATTACTTTGCATGATTTGGACACTATACTTCTGTTGATACAGCCCAAAATCTCATTTGCCTTTTTAGCTACTACATCACACTGCTGACTCATGTTCAGTGTATGGTCTACTAAGATCCATAGATCCCTTTTTCACATACAATTGCCAAGACAAGTCTCCTGCAACCTGTAATTATGCATTTGATTTTCTCTACCCCAATGCAGAACTTTACATTTATCTCTGTTGAAATTCATTTTGTTTTAGTTGTCCCTTCTCACCTGTTCTCAGAGGCTACACCTGAGATTTTGCCCCTGTGCAAGGTGGCACCTGCAGAAGGCCCAGTTCAGATGAGTTAAGCTGTTGTGGTGGAACATATGGAGAGGTGCTGTCCTGTAGATATGATGGACCAAGGCCATGAAGAGCTTTGTATGTGTTAGCCAATACCTTGAATTAAGCCTAGTAAGTGATATGTAGCCAATGGAGTGACTGCAGAATGAGAATAATATTCATGCTCCTCCTAGCTCCTGATAATTCCTGAGCTGCAGCATTCTGTACCAACTGGAATCTCTGAGTTAACTTAGAAGGGAGATCTATGTATTACAGTAGTCAAGTCAAGTCTCGATGTTATCATGGCATGGATCCAAGTGACTAGTTAGGCTGTGTTGAAGTAGGGGGGAATCTTCCAGGCTAGTCTGAGTTTGTGGAAAGTGTATTTTGCAGCTGCCTTAACTTGCTTTTCTAGCAGTAGTGCTGGATCCAGTATAACCCCTCAGCTCTGAATCTGCAAGGGTCAGATGAAGTCCATTGGAAATGGGGAGTCCTTCAAGATCTTTGTCTTCCTAACCAGCATCATTTTCATCTTGTCTGGGTTTAGTTTCAATTTGTTTGCTTTCAGCCATTTGACCACAGCCATCAGGCAGCAATCTTAGATCCCTATTGCATCCTGGGTTGATTTGGATACCGAGATATAAATCTGGGTGTTGTCTGCATATTGATGGTATCCAATTCCATAGCTATGAATGAGATTTCCTAAAGACTTACAGAGGTTGAATAACGGGGCATAAAACTGTGCCCTCTGGAACCCCAAAAGCTGTTGGAGATAACTGGTCTCCAACAGCTATCCTTTGTGTCTGTTCCATGAGAAACAATTTAAACCAATCCAAGGCACACCGCTTGATCCCTATTTCTTCTTCTTTTTTAAAATAATTTTTATTGATAATACTTATTCTCCATACAATGATTAAATAGAATTTGCACAATGTAAAATACAACTAACAACTAACAAATTACAAAATTCCAAATTTAAAATTCCCAGTTTCAAAATTACAACATTCCAAAAATTTCAAACTGTCAGACTTCCATAATTACAAAATTTCTGAGAGAGTTGATAACTAGTACATAACTATGAAAAAGTTTGTAAAGTGATGAAATACAGAAATTTACAAATATTTTAAACATATTCTAAAACCTGAAAGAACTTTAGACCTGGATGAGAACTGTTACTTTCTAGATACTCAAAAACTGGAAACCACTTCTCCACAAAATCTGTACTATATGGGAAATGCTCTGCCTGATAAATCTTATCTGCCAATTTTTCAGAGATAAAATGATCCCAAATTTTTGTGAGCCAATTTTCAATCATCAGGACTTGCTTAGACTTCCATCAGGTTGCAATGGCACTCTTTGCAGCAACCAATAGGGTTGCTATAAGGTCCCTACTTATCAAAGGAATGCGGACCAGGTTTGTTTCCCATTGATCAAGGAAAATGATTTCTGGTGACAATGGAATGGAATAGCCTGTCATTATTTGGATTTCTTTAAGAATTTTCTTCCAAAATTCCTCTAAGAATTGGCATTTCCACCAACAGTGTTGATCCCTACTTCTGCCTTCTATTGTCTAAACAACATGGAATTTTCTACTGTATCAAAGGCTGCAGGTAGATCCAGGAAGTGCAACAAAAAAACAAGGCAGATATCATCAGCTAAAGCCACCAGACCTATCTCCATCCCATAGCCTAGCCTGAATCCAGACTGAAAAGGGTCCAAAGCACCAGAATTGTCCAAGAAGACTAGAAGTGATCAGCTACTGCTCACTTAACCACTTTGCCCAGAAAGAGCAGATTAGACAGATCGATAATTAGTCATTTTTGTTTTAGGATTTTTTTTCCAAGTAGGGGGCAGATAACCCCCTGTTTGAGTGGCCAAGGGAAGGTGATTTATGATAGACCTCAAAGGCTCATTTATGTGGTCCTTACATGATTTTAGCAGCTAGGATAGGAAGGATCCAGTGCCTTCACAGATGTCAGGATCATATCAGTATCCAATCATTGGAACTGGTCCAAAGTTGTCTGTATGTGAACCAGACAGTGTATAAAGCATTTCTTCCACCTTGCCTATATTACAGCTGGCATCCAGATGAGAGCGTACCTGTGCTATTTTATCAGTAAAAACTTTGCAAAGGCATCACAGCTAATTGTAAAGGTTCAGATTTAGGAGTTAGAAGATAACTTGATAATGAGGTATCTTGAGAACAGTTGAGATGGTTGTGAAATAGCTGCTTCAATGGTTGCAGAGAATAATGTTTCTACTCTCATCACCACTTCATAGGTGTTTCAATGTGCTCTGTACCATGCTCTATCAGTTTGTGTGTGAGTTTTTAGCTAGATGTCTTCCAGCCCTCTTTAGGTCATACAGCTCTGTGGTAAACCATGGGGCTGACTTCCATGCCAAGAGCAGGGGTGAGGGGCAATATTGTTAAAAGCTTTGAGGAGCTTCACATTCCAAGCTCTTACCACAGCCTCAATAGAGCACGTGTTTGGAATCCTAAGACCCCCCCAGGACGTTTTAGAATCTAAGGGTCCATGATCCTGAATTATGTTCATATAACAGTTTTAATGCAATGGTGAAATTGTCCATTTCTAGTTTCTGTGTGCAAAATTATTTTAGGGGCTTATAAAGTTCATCGTCATTTGTGCTGAGTATTATATTTGGTGACATATGGCTGAGTCAATGAGAAAACTGGATTGTTCTGTTCTTCCATTTCAGAAAATTCCCTTTATCATCCATCCCACTGATCATTCAGCTTTCACTCGGAGGCTCGTTGCCACAATCCAGCTTTGTGTTTTATCAGCATCTGGGGCTGTATGTATGTAAGCCAGTGTGATACGGATTAGAATGTTAGACTGCAGCTTGGAAGATCCAGCTTCAAATTCCCATGCTGCTTTGAAGGTCAATCAATTATCTTGGGTCAGTTGCCATCTCTCAGTTTAACCTAGCTGTGAGGATAAAATTGGATGGAGGGGAGACCCGCATATGATTTCCTGAGGTCCTTGGAGGAAAGGCAGGATAAAAGTCTGATGGAAAACCTGAACCAAATAATAAATGAGAGTATCAATCAGAGGTCTGGGGTGGAAGGAAACCATAGAAGGACTAAAATTATGGCTCTTCTGTCCTGCTGCTCTCCCTCCCAAAATCTGACTTGCATACACCACACCATTCACCCTCACAATAGTTTATCCAGATTCCGACTAAACATTTGTTCATGAAAAGTACTGATGAGGTGGATTTGGTACAGGACTAGATACACCTGTTGGATTTGAGGTTAAGGAATATTTTTTTCCAGGAATTTCCAAAATTTCTTTTTTTGCTCTGATGCCTGGAAGCCTTCAATGTATTGCACAGTGGTGGGAACATCCTCTGTAGGATGCATATCTCTGCAGGCTGAACTCCTCCCCTGTTGGATGCAACCCGCTCTACCATTCATCTAACTTCTGGTAAGTTATGGAAGAGTGGTGTATGGGAGTCCCATCTAGGAAAGGGAGAGCACAGCTGAAGAGAAGAATCTGGGCCCTGGCATGCTGCTTATGTTGTCAAGAGTCTGACGAAAGCTGGAGACTTTATTGGGAGGGGCTGTGGATCACTGGTAGAACATCTGCTTTACATGCAGAAGGTATCAAATTGTCCTTTCCGGTTTTGATCCCCCACTCCTCCACCTGAAGCCAGCTGGGTGACCTTGGGCTAGTCACAGTTCTCTGGAGCTCTCTCAGCCCCACCCACCTCACAGGGTGATTATTGTTGTGGGGATAATGGCATACTTTGTAAACTGCTCTGAGTGGGCATTAAGTTGTCCTGAAGGGCGGTATATAAATCAAACGTTATTATTATTATTCCCAGCATCTCCACTTGAAGACATCAGATAGTAGGCAATATGAAAGTTCTGTACTTGAGACACCAGAAAACCATTGCCAGTCAGAATTAAACAGTATTGACCATGATAGACCAGTGGCCTGACTCAGAACAAGAGACCTTCATGTGTTCATGTGCAATTCATGATGGAGTCATTAAAAATGATTAATTTAAACATCCAGCAGACCATCAATTTATAATGGATCAGTTCTCAATTGGATGCAGAGCTCACCATATGCTAAGTACTAACTTGAGGGTGTTTTCACGTCCCTGTGAATCAATAAGGAAAGTTCCAGAATAAAGATCTTTCTCTTTGAAATATTTGGTCCCAACTAGCAAAGTAGCACAAAATTATCTTGGAAGAAGTCAGCCTAGATCTTCATGCAAACTTGAGTCTGGCTTAGTGTATTAGTGCTCTTATTGATTAAAACATTGACTGAAATCAGTCAAACGCTACAGTTACTTATGTAAAGCCAAGTTTATATGCAAGGATAAAGAAAAAAGGTACCTCCTTTGACCCACTGCCCCCTTGTCCTAGCACATTTTATTTTTAAGCAGCTGCCTTGCATTCTTGGATCTAAGTTACAAACATGCTACTAAAAAAAATTAGAATGGTTTGAAGATTTTACCAAGCAGTGCCAAAGCTTGAGATAAATATGGAGGATGCCAAACTGGCAAAATATCTGTTAACAATGAAAGGCTTTCAGTAAGATTTGATAGGTTGCTCTTCATTTTTAGCAGAATAAAGAATCTCTTTCTTTCAAAACATGTAAAAACATCCCAATCCAAATGAAGGTAAGAAATGCTGACTAGAGGAAAGGAAGACCACAGAAAGGAAAAGAAAAAAAAAATCTTACTCTCTATAACATTGCTCTTTTGTTTGCAGCGGGAAAAAGGAGAGTTACAAGGAGAGTTAAATGAGATTAATAAATCGCTTGAGTGACTTTTTATTGTTTCCCACAACCTATCGAGAAATTGTAGAAAATTCCTTGTATTACCACAAGGTGGCATATTCAGTCTGTTCTTGGTAAACATATTTAGAATTTGTTCAATAACATGAAGGAAGAGTTTGGTATCATTAAATCTTGTGAATGCAATACTCTGACATTCAAAAAATGAAAGACTAGCTGTAGCACAGTACTGGGGACAGAGAGGATCTCAGAAGACAGACTGTAGGACCAACAGTTAAATCCTAAACAGACTTACTCCAGTCTAAGCCCATTTATTTCAATGGGCTGAGATTGCAGTAACTCTGCTTAGGATTTCACTGCAAGAATGGCAGGCATCAAGGCACATATTTCACTAGAGCACACTCAACTTTAAAGACATGTAGCTGCTGCTTGAGTTTAGGGCTCGGGTAATTTACTGAGAGCAGCAATCAAACTCATACTACGAAATTAACTAAATATTCCTGTCTGTTTAGTTTGTTGGCGTATGGTATGTTGGCTGAAGACAACAGCATGATAGTCACAAGATGTAGGACTTTAGGCCTACAATCCTAAACACATTTAATAGGAAATAGAATCAATTGAAAATTGCTAATGTTTACTTACTGGGACACATATTTATGATTAATGTCTGTCATTCTAAAGACAACTGAAAGCAATGTGCTCTGGGCTTAATTCCAAGTAAATATGTTTGTAAGATCCCTCAGCAAAATTAGTTTCAGATATGGTCACCTCTGCAGTTAAAACTGTTCATATACACCCATTTGTATCATCTTAATTTGAAACAGATTTGCAATCCCAGAAGCGCGAGCGCCCGACTCACCGGGCGCTCGGTTTGCTGCCGCTGGGGTGGGGGGGGTGGGGCGGGGGGCCGCGGCCGCGGGAATCGGCTTGCCCAGCGTCCATTGGGGCAAGCCGTCGGCCAATCAGTTTAAACCCCGGCCGGCCAATCGCGGCGGCCGGGGGGCGGGGCCGGGCTTGCTGCCGGACCTCGGGGAAGCAGTCTTCCCTCTGGTCCGGCGGTTTTCTATTTAAACGGTCCTCGCCCGGCCCCTGCCGCACTCTGTTCCTGGCTGCGAGGGAAGAGCAGCGAAGACGCGGAACGGCAGCAGCAGACGGAGACGAAGGTCGAGCGGCTGGAGCTGAGCCCCTCACCGACGCCTGTCTCCGTGGCCGAACGGCTCCCTGCCCTCGGTTTCGCCCAGAGGCAGGTGGGAGCGCTGTGTCCAGAGGCCCTTGGGTTTAGCTGAGCCCCGGGCCCGGCACAGTGAAGACAGCGGGAAGGCAGCAGTCGCCGGGGGAGCAGATGGCGCCGTCGAAGAAGGCTGGGGGAGCGGGACCAAAGGCTCGGGGGAGGGGTGGCAGTAAGGCAGCCGCCCCCCCCCATGCTGGCAACAGGACTGGGGCAGCCCCCTCCGGAGCCAAGGGAAAGGGGGGCCCTCAGCAGAGGACCCCTAGGGACAGGGTGCCCAGCAGGGGGAAGGGTAAGCTGGCTACGGGTCCTCAGCGGCGGCCAGCGTCACGTGGTCCACGCTCTCCTTCGGGGCTACCCCAGGCTTCCGCCGGGGCAGGGAGGAAAGGGCAAGCCAGAAAGGGCCAGCCCAGAACCCCTTCCCAGGCGGGGACCAGGAAGAAGGGGGGGCCCTCTGAAGGCACGGAGGCACCCCCCAGCTCCCTTCTAGGCATCAGCCGGGCGCTGGAGCTGCTCACTGCCCGGGTAGAGAGCCTGGGGAACTCCAGGCCCGGGGGGGAATGGGCCCCCCCAGAGCCTGGCGAGGTCCCAGAGAAGACAGGCAACCGGGGGAGGAAGAGCAGTTCAGCGAGGGGGCGCCGGGCCGAGAGGGATACAAGCGACAGTTCTGGGAGTTCCAGTCCAGAACGGCAGCCAGTCGCCAAGAAGAGGAAGGCCACTCGGAAGAAGGGCCGAAGGCACAGGCGGCAGGAGGACTCAGACAGCGGGGGATCCTCAGGTGAGTCCTCCTCAGAGGAGGAGAGCCAGGAGGAAGAGTATTGGGGGGTGGCTGCGTCCGCCCCTGGGCTCCCCCACTGGGCCATGCGGCGGCGGGGGCTAGATCAGGGGAAGGGCGACCCACGGGGCGTGTGGGGTGCAGACCCAGGCGTCGACCCCCCCCCTCGCAGATCCTTTACGGACGATGAGGACCCCCCGGGAATCCACCTCGCCCGCAGGGTGCGTGAGAGGATTTTAAACGGCTATTATGTGGACGTCTTCTCCCTCCTCCGGCCGGAGGCGGAGGATGGGAGATGCGCCCCCTCCTCCACGCTGGGAAAAAAGCGGGCCAGGAGAGAGGTTGCCGAGCGCAATTTTAATAATTGGCTCGAGGGGTTCACGGTTTATATGGGGGTCATCCAGGTAGCCTATCCAGAAAGGGGGTGGCACCTCTCCAACCACCTGGGCAACGTCCTGCGAGCCCGGGCCTTGGCGGGGGAGGCGGCGGCAATGGATTACGATGAGGCCTTCCGGAAGAGGGCCTCGCATAATCCTAGATCTAGATGGGATCTCATCAGCCAAAAGCTATGGCTGTGGCTGGTGGGCCCACAAATGAGGGCGAAAGGGGAGGCCCCACGCGGCCGCTGGGTGGGCCGGCGGGAGAAGCCCCGGGGGGTCTGTTGGGAGTTCAACCAGGGCAGGTGCCAGCGGTCAAAGTGCCGCTATGAGCACAACTGCGAGTCCTGCGGGGCCCCACATTCTCGCCTTTCATGCCCACGCGGGTCCGTGCCTTCCGCCCCCTTTCGGGGGGGCCGGTCCTCCAACAGCGGTGCCCACAGGGACGGGGGGCCTAGCACCACCGCCGCTCAGCCGGCCAGTGGCAGTAAATAGCTCGGGCTGCTGGGATCTGGGCTTGGCTCACACCCCGGTGCGCGTACAGGCCCTGCGCCCTCTTCTGGCGCGCTACCCTAACAAACTAGCGGCTTCCTTTTTAATGGAGGGCTTCTTGAAGGGCTTCCGAATCCCGTTCACTGGCCCCCGCGTAGCCACCACCTCAGGCAACCTTAAATCCGCCAGGGAGCTGCCAGACGTGGTCGCAGCCAAGATAGCCAAGGAGGTGGCAGCCGGCCGGGTCTCCGGCCCTTTCTCCTCCCCTCCCTTACCAAACCTGAGGGTCTCCCCATTGGGGGTGGTCCCCAAGAAGGCCCCCGGGGAATACAGGCTGATCCACCATCTTTCATACCCACGGGGCTCTTCCGTCAATGACTCCATCCCCCAAGAGCTATGCTCTGTAAAGTATGCCTCCTTCGACCACGCGGTTCGCCTGGTGCGGTCGTGCGGCCCGGGGGCTCTCATGGCCAAATGCGACGTGGAATCCGCCTTCCGGCTGTTGCCCGTTCACCCCCTCGACTTTTGCCTGCTAGGTTTTAGGTTCAGGGAGGGATGGTACGTGGACAGGGCCATGCCCATGGGGTGCTCCTTTGCCTGCGCGGCATTTGAGGCCTTCAGTACCTTTATTGAGTGGGCCGCCAAGGGCCGGATGGGGTCCCCTCACATTACGCATTATTTGGATGATTTTTTGATCATGGCGCCCCCTGGTGGTGACACTTGTGCTGTTCGTCTCCACATTTTTCAGTCCTTGGCCAAGGAACTGGGGGTCCCCCTTGCCCAGGAAAAGACTGAGGGCCCGGCCTCCCGCATCACCTACCTGGGTATTGAGCTAGACTCGGTGGCCGGGCTCTCCCGCCTCCCGCCAGAGAAATTGAGTCGGCTGCGCGACCTCCTCATGGCCAACCTGGCACGGGAAAAATGCACATTGCGGGAGCTCCAGTCCATTATTGGGCACCTCAACTTCGCCTGCAGGGTGGTCTCCCCGGGGCGGGCCTTCTGTGCCCGCCTCTCCAGGGCCTGCAGGGGGGCCTCTGCGCCTCACCATCACATCAGGCTCTCCAAGGGGATTAAGGAGGACCTCAGGGTCTGGCTGGACTTCCTCTCCGGTTATAACGGGGTGTCCATGTGGCAGGGCTCTCTAGACCTGGGGGCCGCCCTGCAGGTCAGGTCGGATGCGTCCGGCAGCTTGGGGTTCGGGGTCTACCTTAATGGGAGGTGGTGCGCAGAGCGCTGGCCCCCCTCGTGGGCCAGCTCCGGGATCCTCAGGGACCTTACATTCCTGGAGCTGTTCCCCATCATGGTTGCCGTGACGGTGTGGCGGGAGCAGCTCAGGGATAAGAGGGTCCTGTTTTGGTGCGACAACCAGGCCTCTGTGCGGGTGATTAACAAGCAGTCCTCTCGCTCTGAGCGGGTCATGCGCCTCGTTCGCCACTTTGTGTTGTGCTGCCTTGCTGCTAACATCTCCTTCTCAGCCCGTCATGTAGCAGGCCTGGATAACGGCATCGCAGACGCACTATCTCGCTTCCAGATGGAGAGGTTCTTCACGCTGGCTCCCGAGGCACGCCGCACACCCGACCCATTCCCGGCAGAGCTGTGGCTGATTGGCGGGTCACCGTGATGCAAGGAATACTCAGCTCGGTGGCGCCGTCGACCCTGCGATCATACACCAAGGCGGTGGCACGCTTCTTGGCCTTCGCGGAGGGACTGGAGGGGCCACCCCCCTGGCCAGCATCTCAGGCGATGGTGTTGCAATACCTGGCCCACTTGCATGGGCAGGGCCTCGCGGCAGGGACCATGCGCAGAGTCCTGGCCGCTATTTCCTTCTTCAGCAAGGCGGGGGGCTTCCCTGATCCCTGCGACTGTTTTGAGGCTCGCAGAGCCGTGGATGGGTGGGGTCGGGCCGCCCCGCATGTTCCCGACCAGCGGAGGCCCATCACCTTGCCCATCCTGCGAGCCATACTCCGGGAGGTTCCTGGTATTTGCTGGTCCTCATACGAGGCGCAGCTTCTTCACACGACCTTTGTTTTGGCCTTTTTCGGGGCATTCCGGGTGGGGGAGTTGGTGGCCGGGTCCTGCCGGGACCCCTCGGGCAGGGCCTTGGCCCTGGGGGATGTTGCCCTCGCTAGACACAAGGTGGCCATTACCATACGCCGCTCCAAAACTGACCAGCAGGGCCGAGGGGTCGCGGTCCTCCTACGATCCTCGCGGGAGAGGGCCATTTGCCCGGTTCTGGCAATCCGGTCCTTCTTGGCGGTACGGCCCCATTCCTACGGCCCCTTCCTCATTCACAGAGACGGGTCCCCCCTCACACGGTACCAGTTCTCGGCCCTCCTGCGGGCGTGCCTGCAGGCAGCCGGGTTCCCACCCAAGGAGTTTGCGACCCACTCCTTCCGCATAGGCGCAGCCACAGTGGCCTCAGCCCTTGGTCTTCCCCCCGCCGCCATCCAGCGCCTCGGCCGGTGGCGGTCCAATGCCTTTCGTTCCTACATCCGCCCGGCCCGGGCTATCAGGTGCTAATGTTTTCTGTGCTCCCATGTTTCCAGGTCAGCGGAGGACAGTGTGGATTTGCGGCCACAGCATCGTGCACTGGGCCGGGAAGTACGCGGCATCATCTGGATGGGGAAGACACCTCGGGCTGGACGACCGCGTCAAGATCCACTGGCTTGGCGTCCGGGGCATGACATGGGACGCGCTCGTCCCCACCGTGGTCCATCAGGCTCGGCGGCAGGGCCCACCCGACGCACTTGTTATTCAGCTGGGAGAGAACGACCTGGGCAGGCGTGAAGGCCCGGACCTTAGGCGTGCCATGTGCAGTGACCTGGACTATCTGCGGGGCTTATTCCCTGGGACCTTTTTTCTGTGGTCGGACTTGCTCCAGAGGCGCTGTTGGCGTTTCGCGCGCCAGCCAGACAAGGTCGACGGCATCCGGCAAAGGCTGGCACGCGCCATGGGGCAGTACATCACGGCGGCCGGCGGCCTGCTCATCATGCACCCTGACATCTCCTTTCGCGTGGAAGCGTTGTTCTGCCAGGACGGGGTCCATTTGTCCAGCTGGGGGCAGGACATATGGCTGCAGGGCCTGCGGGACGGCCTGCTGGAGTGGCTTCAGCGGTAGGAGCGTTGGCGGGAGCCCCCCCCCCGGGGGGGGCTCTGGTGGCGGTTGGTCATTGGATCGGATCTCTTTTGGGGGGAATCAGGGCCTCTGCCCTGGTTCCCGGCAAGGGGATTCCCATAAGGAATCTTGGGAGTGAGTGACGGAGGTGCATGCCCAGCTCGGGGGCTGCCAGGGCGTACTCACTACCAGGTGGCAGGGGAATCATGCAGGGGTGTACACCCATGTGATTCCCTCCCAAAATGCCACTCCTGGGTTCCCCCCTTCAGCACGGGTCTGAAGGGGGAGGGGCCATCGGCTGGCAGGCGGGCCAGCCGATGCACTGGGATCCGATCCACATGACTGCCAATGCTTCCTACCTGCTGTTGTTTTAATAAAGTTTGAGCCAAATTTTTTTTCCCAGTCACGTGTGTGGTCTCTGTTTGTTGCCGCGCCCCCCCCCCCCGGCCTCCTCACCCCTTCAGCACTAGGCTGCAAGCGCGAGCGCCCGACTCACCGGGCGCTCGGTTTGCTGCCGCTGGGGTGGGGGGGGTGGGGCGGGGGGCCGCGGCCGCGGGAATCGGCTTGCCCAGCGTCCATTGGGGCAAGCCGTCGGCCAATCAGTTTAAACCCCGGCCGGCCAATCGCGGCGGCCGGGGGGCGGGGCCGGGCTTGCTGCCGGACCTCGGGGAAGCAGTCTTCCCTCTGGTCCGGCGGTTTTCTATTTAAACGGTCCTCGCCCGGCCCCTGCCGCACTCTGTTCCTGGCTGCGAAATCCCACCCTCCGCTCCCTCTTGTTTGCTTGCGTTGCTCCTTTGTCATTACTTCTTCTTGGCGGTTGGTCATTGGATCGGATCTCTTTTGGGGGGAATCAGGGCCTCTGCCCTGGTTCCCGGCAAGGGGATTCCCATAAGGAATCTTGGGAGTGAGTGACGGAGGTGCATGCCCAGCTCGGGGGCTGCCAGGGCGTACTCACTACCAGGTGGCAGGGGAATCATGCAGGGGTGTACACCCATGTGATTCCCTCCCAAAATGCCACTCCTGGGTTCCCCCCTTCAGCACGGGTCTGAAGGGGGAGGGGCCATCGGCTGGCAGGCGGGCCAGCCGATGCACTGGGATCCGATCCACATGACTGCCAATGCTTCCTACCTGCTGTTGTTTTAATAAAGTTTGAGCCAAATTTTTTTTCCCAGTCACGTGTGTGGTCTCTGTTTGTTGCCGCGCCCCCCCCCCGGCCTCCTCACCCCTTCAGCACTAGGCTGCAATCTAAAGGGGTATTTGAGAATACAAAACCCAAGTGAACTGAAATAAAAGGGTAAAAGCAACTATTTCAAAATGGTCTGCTTCTCTGTCAATGCCAATTTTATTGCAAGTGCATTATCTTTTTAGTCCACTAGATGGTGCAACACACATGACATTCTTGAGCCACATGTCTCTGTCACTCCAGTCCAGTCTCTGATTTCACACCTACTTATGGAACAATAGGGTTCCAACAATGCCTTGGAAAATGTTCAGAGAGATGGGGGCAGGGACAGTGTATAGGGAGGGTGGAGTTTGTGGGGGAAATGTGCTGTCAGTTCTTGGTGATGCTGTAGGCTGCCTCCTATGGTCACTATGGTCCATAGAGACTAGAGTATCAGTACGTGGAGGCCATTGTCCTCCTCAATTACTTGGAGCCAGGAAATTGATGTTTGGGGCAGAGCCTCACCACAGGTAGATAACTGGTGGCCTACTGAACAATTACAAATGCTCAGCCAATCAGTATCAGTCACATTTCACTACCACAATTTAAATTTTGGAAAATTAATGTTCTAGCAGATAATTTTTAAAAATCCTTCAGGTAGAAGTTAGATGGTATAGGGAGAGACAATCTACTTCAGAAGGACCTAAAGACTTTCAGACCTGTTAATTCTCTACCAGTTCTTCTTCTGAGTCTTTAGTCTGTTTGCTTCCAGGGTATTTGCTAAGCCTGGACAGAATGCCTGACTTTCCCATGCCCTTGCCTTTTGTTTGCTTCTAGATTTAATTTTTCTCCCTGCAGTTTTTTCTGTCTTTAATTCCTTCAAGGTCCACAACTGGCACCAGGGAGGCCAATGCAGTGTGATACTAGTATGATCCTAAAACCAGGTTCTGTCATTAACTAAGCGGAAACTAGGGGTGTACAAAAAAAAAAAAAAGAGCCAGAAATACACTCGGAAATCACCGTTTCTTTTTGTGACAGCAGCTTCTGGAATGGAGACAGGTATCTAGGAAACCAACTTATAATAGCACACTCCCACCTAAAAGTTTGTGTGTTTCATTTCGGTTCATACTTCACAGCAGTAGCAACAGCACTAGGGGTGCACACTGAGAAAATTTCTGTTTCCGTTTTGGGTCTGAGGGGGGTTCCAGAATGATCCTGTTCCATTACTGCTTTTTTTTTACAGCTGGAGTTGTGCTGGCTTGGATCTGATCTGTTTGTTTTCATTTTTATGAGTTTATGCTTGGGGAAGGCACGCATCAAGATGAGTGTTGTGCAGGGCAACCACACACACACACACACACACACACTGCTCTGTTCAAGGGGGGAAGATGAGGAAATAAGGCTCTGTTTGCTCTTAACCAAAACCTGCATCATCCCAAACCTGATCGATCCAATGAATTTCTCCTCAAGCACGTGAAAACTCAAACAACAATAGACCCCAAAGAAGGCGAGTGCAGGTGGGTGATTGCAATGGTGGGAAACTTACTGGCAAAGCAATGCCGCCATTGGCACCTCAGTGCAGTGTGCAAGCAGGAATGTACTCCAGAACAGTACAGTGAAATAACTACCCCCCTCTTCTTCATGATAGCGACAAAGCTGATAAATTATTACCTTTGGGTCCTGCTTTTATTCCTGTTTCTCTGTACTTTGTAGTTTCGTTCCCAGGATGAGGGGCAAACTCAACCTAATCTGCTTTGCAGCAGCTGACCCCAAGATAAACTCACTGGCCTGTCTTTGCACTGTGCATTAAAGCTCACAGAAAGGGAGGACTAGATGTTGGTTTTTACTTCACGAGAAAGGAAGTAGAGAGAGGATGGCCCTCACTTCCCCCTATTTTTTACTAGTAAAAGTGGGAGACTGGACGAGTTGCTGTCTGCCAGTCTCTTTCCAACTAAAACCATTAACCCAGAGTTGAATGAAATGGAAAAAAGAGAAATTACACAAGGTCAAGCAGAAAGAATAAAATCTGACAAGATCAGTCCTTCCATGTGGAATACTGATCTGGAAAGGCTTGGGTGTGAGTGTGTTTGCGAGTGTGCAAACATGCCTGCTCCATCATTTAATGCTGAGTTAACAGTTTTAATCAGAAAAGCTCCCAAAGCCAGAAGGCGATTTGGGCAAGATGAAATGCCTCCTAGTGTTCCTCACCCTGCTATCCTTGGAGGACTTCTTTAGCCACAATGGTGGCCCTGGCACCATGGCACCTAAGTGAAGGACAGCAGCAGCAGAAGACTTTAGTAGTTCTATATTGTGCTTAGTTGCTAGTTCTATATTGTACTTAAATGGACTGCTCCAGTCCATTTAATAGTTTTATATTGTACTTTCCAATAATCTTGCCAATTTTCACCTTAATCTGCATAACATGAGCCTTCAGCGAAAGAAAAGTGTCACCTTTATTGTGTACGGGTAACCCCACACGACTTGGGGGGGCTGGTGCTGAACTTTCTTCATGCTTGAAGGACATCAGTCCAGTGAGGATACACGTTTTAAATTTCTCCTCACTGGATCAGAACCATTTATACAGACCTTCTGGCTTTAATGATCCATGTCATAATTTTGGTTGAGTGGAAAGAAATTCTCTGCTCTCAGTTAAAATCCAGCATTCAGAAACCAGCATAGTATAAAACCTGGAGCAGCTTAAAATGAGCCTTAAAATATTTCTCAGGTTAACCACAGGCTATAAAATGAGGTTTTAAAAAATCAGGAATTTAGTTAAAAGCCTGGGTGAACAAGAACATTTTGGCTTGGCACCAGAAAGAAAGTAGTATAGGCACCAGGTAGACTTCAAGGAAAGTTTCCGCCACTGAAAAGTCCCTGTCTCTGGTTGCCGCCTGCCTTGTTACCCAAATGGCCACCCATGTCTGCCTCTATCCCTGGGAGATGTCCCTCTGAGCACATCCGGAGAGCAAACTGGCACCAAATGATTTAACATATAAATCTTATGTATGTTCTTATGTATACTGAGGTTCCATGAGTGGTGTTCATTCTCACTGTAACGTAGAATTGTGGAGAGCTGAGCGAGAGCGAGGGGAGGAGAAGGGGGGGACTAGCAATGGGCCACCTCCCTTTTACTCATGATTGTGGGGAATTAAAGCCTTGGCAGTCAATTATGGTAATGAGGTTGTACTACAACGAAGTAGACAAACAATGGAGCCTCACCACATGTAGATAAATAGGTGGCCCACTGAACAATTACAACTGCTCAGCCAATCAAAAGGGGCCCAATGGAAAAGCAATGAAGATACAGTCTAAAAAGAATACAATGAAAAACACATGGCAAAACCATGTAATATTCATTTGTACACATTGCGGCCATTCATGGCAGCCACGTGTGGCTTTGGCCGTAGGGCCGAAGTTTGCCTCCTCGGATGGAGGAGGAGAGAGGCTTTTCCCGGCCATCCGGGTCTTCGCAGTGGGGGGCGGAGTTGGAGCCGTTAGGCATCTCCGCCCCCCTTCTGTTCAGTGGCTCCGAGTGATCGGTCGGAGTAGGACGCGTCTTTCGTTCCTGCTCTGCCGATGCTCGGAGGAAGCGGCAAGGGTTTGTACAGAGCCTCTCCTGGGCAGCAGCCTGTGCTTTGCTCGCTGCTCCAGTTCGGCTCCGGTGCGGTGGCGCGGCAGCGTTTGCGGAGGCGGTGGCTGCGTTTCTCCCGGGCTGTTTCCTCGGACGGTTGTGACGCAGCACAGTACCAAGGGTGGCTTGGCGGCCCGCAGGGAGCCTCTTCGCGCCAGGCGCCTTGGGAAACGGTTTGGGCGCGCTGCACCACTCTTCTTTTTGGGGCGTGTTTTGTCTTGGCCGGGGTAGTATTTTTGCAGTCTCCCCAGGGAAGCTATATATAGGGGCTTTGCCCCGAGTTACTAGTGTCCCTGGCCCAGTGGCACCTGGCCTCCTGCGCCTCTTTGCAGCCGCCATTTTAGGCATATTCTGGCTGGTTGCCATTTTGTGAGCTGTTTGTTCTTGGCTGCTTCATTCAGGGCCATACGGTTTGCTGTGGTGGCCTTCCTTATTACACTCAGGAGGGTTTAGGCTTTGGTATTCCTGGGTGTTTGATTTCCCAGTAGGGTTTTGATACAAGTTTAACATTGTATAGTTCACTTCTATTACTGTGCACTTCTTGGTTTCCAGGGAGAGCCAGTTTGGTGTAGTGGTTAAGAGCGCAGGACTCTAATCTGATGAACCAGGTTTGATTCCCCACTCCTCCCTTCCAGCCAGCTGGGTGACCTGGGATCAGTCACAGCTTCTAAGTGCTCTCTCAGCCCACCCACCTCACAGGTGTGTGCATTTGGGATGGCCTCTAGGAAGGGCAAGGGTATGGCCAAGGGCAAGCAGCCCTCTAAACGGCCTCCCACTGCAGTGTCTTCCTCGGAGGATGAAGGTGATAGCAGTTTTAATTTGGCAATTTTAAAACATCTGAAGGCTTTGGAACAGGGCAAGGGAGCATCTGCCTCGGCAGGTGAAGCTAGTGAGCGCAGTAGACCAGTTAGAGCTGCCTCAAAAGCAGCATTTAGGCGGGAGATTTTAACATGATTATCTGCTCTTGAGTCTGCTGCAGGATCGTTGGAAGCGGGACCTTCGGCTGTAAGGGAGCCCCCTGTGGAGGAGGAAGTCGTGGCTGGCAATGCAGAGCCAGAAGGACAGGTGGAGGGTTGCCAAGTGGCGGTGGCTGTGGAGCCCAGTGGGCATGATGGTGATTCTGCCTTGCCACAGCAGGCGTGCACCTGGCCATGGGGACCCTGGGGTCAGGCCGCTGCCTCCGGGTCCTCAGGCCCCACCACACCATCTACTTCATTTACCACAGCTTGGCAATTGCCGGAGCACCTTGGTTTGGCTAACGTGCCCCCTGGTGCGACCAGTGCTTCTCCTGCTATGGGAACTACTCCATGTTCGTGGGGGGCTTCTGATAGCCAGGCTCCAGGCATATCTTCTTTTGGCTGGCAATACGGCTGGCAATACCCGCCTTGGGGCTTTATGCCTTATGGCGTTTATGGACAAGTCCCTTATAGGGCACTCCCGTTTGGGGACACAGCTCTTCCCCTTGGAGATCATCTTACCCAGGCTATTAGGGATAAGATAGTGAGGGGGGGAGTATGTGGACGTGTTTACCCTTCTTTTCCGTGAATTGGAAAAGAAGGACAAGGAGGATCTGGATAAGCGTGATAAGTAGAAAATTAAACGTCGCAAGGTGGATCGCATGTGGCATAATTGGCTCCCGGGGTTCTTAATATATGCAGGTGTTCTGGGTAGGGCACAGCCTTTACGGGCAGTGTCCCTATTTCAATACCTTAACATTATATATAGGGGGTACACTGAGTTTGTAGGCGCTGCATGGTTGCAGTATGATGAAGAGTTTAGGATGAAGGCTGCATTGAACCCTCAGATTCCCTGGGATCAGATTTACCAGCAACTGTGGCTGCAGGTGATGTCCCCTGCGAAACCTAACACTGGCAATAGGGCTGATAGTGGCCATTTGATCCACCGCCCACAGGCAGCCGTCTCCACCCGCTCTCAGGTGGGGCAGCAGGTTCAACCCCGGCTGCTCTGTTGGGACTTCACTTCAAAGGGTGTCTGCAACAGGAAGGCCTGTAAATATAAGCATGAATGTCCGTCATGTTCTGGACCACACCCTTTGTCATAGCCCAGTCTGAGAGTGAGGTCTCCTCTGGAGGAGAGGAGCCTCGTGTAGCCAGCCAGGACTCCTCAGGAGAAGAAGAGTTCTGTGTAGCCAGCCCTAGCCCTGACTCAGCAGAAGCCAGCAATCATGAGCAGCAGCTGCTGGCTGATCAAGGCTCACAGCTAGCAGCTGAGACACCAGCACCCTCTAGCCCCAATACCACAGGGGAAGCTCAGCCAGGAACTTCCACAGGGGAGGCTCAGTCAGGGACTGCCAGCACCACAGGGGAAGCCCAGCCAGGGGCTTCCACCCCCCCCCCCCCCAGGCTCACCCACACCTAGAGAGCGCCGCAGGCAGCGCCAGAGACTGGAACTGCAGGAGAGACGGCGCAGTGCTCGCCTCCTGAGCCAACGCCAGCTGCTGGAGAGTGATGATGAGTAGCATCAGGATGGAGCCCCAGTAGCTGGCTGAAAATCACGCCTGGCTATAAAAGCCAGTCAGGAGCAACTGCCAGGCGTGGAAGCAACGTGTCAACTACCTGCAACCACTCCCTGGTACCTTGTGTCTTGCTCTTGCCCGCACCTTGACTTGATACCCTCGTGCTCTGACTTACGGACTGGACTTGGCTTGGCTTGGCTTGGCTTTTTGGATCCTGGAGGCAACCCTGGCATTAACCTTGTGCTCTGACTACGGACTGGACCTGGCTTGTGACTTTTGAACACCCCTTGGCTTCGTGCTAATACCTGGACTACCAGCTTGGGTGGGCCCAGCCCATGACACCCTTATTCAGCCTGCCCCAGATCCAAGTCAGGCGGTGGCAGGCGTTCGTTCGGGCGGGGGCGGGGGCGGGGGCCAGCAACCGGCTGGAAAAGGGTCCCAGTCCGGTAAGTCTGAGAGCGCTTGAGCGCTTGTTGCCTTACTATCCCAAGTGGCGTGACGCATTGTTCCTGTTGAATGGTTTTAAGTTTGGTTTTAGGATACCATTTCAGGGCCTGCGGGTTTCTTTCATGTCTGAAAACTTATGTTCTGTTATTGGCATGGAAGCTGTTGTGCGGGATAAGATTTTGAAGGAATGTGCAGAAGGCAGGGTATTGGGTCCGTTCTCTACTCCTCCTGTTTGATTCACCACCTTTCTTTTCCGAAAGGGGCATCAGTTAACGATGCCATTCCTGAGGAACTTTGTTCGGTGCGCTATACTTCCTTTGACCAGGCGGTTAAGGTAGTGCGCAGATGTGGGATCAGGGCCTTGATGGCTAAGTGCAAAATTAAGTCAGCATTTTGTCTGCTCCCGGTACACCCGGACGATGTTGATCTGGGTTTTTTCTTTGAGGGTCAATACTATATGGATAGGGCCCTTCCTATGGGGTGCTCGATATCATGTGCTGCCTTCGAGTGTTTTAGCTCCTTTTTAGAGTGGGAGCTGCGGCGAAGGTCCAAATGTCGGGACACCTGTCATTACCTTGATGATTTTATGTTTGTTGGGCCCGTGGGCATGGCACTAATGTGCCAGCCTGCTAGCTGGCTTTGTGTCATTAACAGGGGAACTTGGCATTTCCCTGGCACATGAGAAAACTGGGGGCCCATCACAGGTAATGACCTTTCTGGGCATCGAGCTCAACACGGTGCACCAGTCTCTACACCTCCCGGCTGACAAGGTGGGCAAGCTTAGGGAGTGGTTGGCTGCGTTCAAGGGTAAGCAGAAAGTGTCTCTCCTTGAATTACAGCAGCTAGTGGGTTGTCTTAATTTTGCATGCAAGGCAGTGGCCCCTGTCAGGCCGTTCTTGTGCCGGCTATGTGATGCTATGGCAGCTCTTCGCGCCCCCCACCATAAAATTCACATTGATAGGGGTATGCATGCTGACATTGAGGTGTGGGAAGAGTTTTTAGGTACCTTCAATGGGGTTACCTTTTTGTGCGAGGAATTGCTAGTTGACGCCCAGTTGCAAGTGCAAATCCAAGAGGGGGTGGTCCTAAACAAAATGGAGTGAAGATGAAGAACAGGACCACGTACAAGGAAGTTTAATGTTCTTGCTATCGAAACTCAAATATAAGGCACTCAATTGTAAGGCACAGTAAGCCAATGTCAACCGAGGAGTTGTGAAGAATTCCCAAACTCCCAGCTGGAGGTGGCAACGGGTTTGCCGGCTTGGAAATTAGGCCCCGTTTTGCACAATGTGCTTTGTCATAAGCCACATATAAATCTAAAATAAACAAAAGAATACATCATTTGAAATAGCCAGTGTGCCAAACGGTCTTACATGGTTACAAGGTCTCTTACTTCCAAAAACCAAAGTCACTTTAACCACACATGCAAATTTCATTTAAACTGCCCTTGCTGGTGTATACAGCCATGCAGAAATCACAGCAAATGTTTTTACAAAGAGAAAAACTCACCAATTATAATCTGCTATTGTTATTTTTCTCTTTTATATAGAAGCCACATGTAAATCTAAAATAAATGAAGGAATACATCATTCAAAATAACCAGTGTGCCAAATAGTGTTACATAGTTACAAAGTGTCTCATTTCCAAAAGCCAAAGTTACTTTAACCACACATGTGAATTACATTTAAACTGCCCTTGCTGGTATATACAGCCATGCAGAAATCATAACAAATGTTTTTACAGAGAGAGATGTTCACCAATTATAGTCTGCTATTGATGCTTTTCTCTTTTACATAGGTACAAAGAATCCCATTTCCCCAAAACAAAGTTACTTTAACAATACATGTGAATTACATTTAAACAGACCTTGCAAATACAAACATTACAGTAAAAAACTCACCAATTATGGTCTGCTACTGCTACTCTTCTCTTAAACATTAAACTTCCTTGTACGTGGTCCTGTTCTTCATCTTCACTCCGCCCAGTTGCAAGTAGCTTCTGACACATCTGGGTCCACGGGTTTTGGGGTGTTCCTTCGGGGGCACTGGTGTGCTGAACAGTGGCCTAAGGAAGGGGCTGAGAGCGAGATGGTTAGGGATTTAACCTTCTTGGAGATTTTTCCCATTCTGGTGGTGGTTTTTGTTTGGGGCTATGAACTTGCTAACCATGTAGTGCACTTCCGGTGCGACAACATGGCAGTAGTCCAGGTAGTTAATTCCCTTACATCCAAGTCGGTTAGGGACATGACGTTGGTTCGGGCATTCACTTTGAAGTGCCTTCAGCTTAATATATTGTTTAAAGCCAGACACGTGCCGGGTGTCGACAATGGGGTGGTGGACGCTTTGTCTCGCCGACAGATGGACCGCTTCCAGCGTCTTGCTCCCAGGGCCGACAGCCTTCCCACCAGAATGCCCCCGGAACTGTGGCGGCTTGGCAAGTTGAAGTGAACAGAGCTATTCAGATGGCCATTGCTCCCAACACTCATCGGGCGTATGAGCGTGCGGTAGGACTGTTCCAGGAATTTAGGGAGGGGGTTGGGCTGAGCCAGACGTGGCCCATCCCCATTGAACACCTTTTGCAGTTCTGCGTGGCTCAGCGGGCACGTGGTTTGGTGGTCAAGACTATTAAGGGCCAGATGGCTGCATTGGCATTTGCCAGCAAGGCTCGTGGCTTGCCGGAATTTATGGGTGATTTCCGGCTCCGGAAGATGTTTGAGAGTTGGTCCCGGGAGTTAGGGGTTATTAAGGATCTGAGACAGCCTGCTATCCCCTGCTATCCTTAGAGGCCTAGGAACTCTATGGGGGGAGATATGTAGTTCCAGCTTTGAATGCCAGCTGTTCCATGCTGCATCTCTTACGGCGTTTTTGGTGCCTTGTGGGTAAGTGAGCTGGTGGTTCAGTCGCAGAGGTACAATTCGGGGCGGGCTTTATTGGCATGTGATGTTCAGTTTATGGGGGACAAAGTTTCGGTTCAGATTAAGAGGTCTAAAACTGATCAGAAGCGAGCTGGGTCCGTGTTGACTTTGGGCCCCTGCGATGATGAGGCATTGTGCCCTGTCAGAGGTCTTCGTTCTTACTTGGAGGTTAGGGGTGATGATGAGGGAGTTTTGTTTTGCCATTGTGATCGCTCTCCCTTAACTCACTACCAGTTTTGGGCGGTAAAGGATAGAGCTTTGCGCCAGCTGGGTTTGGTGGGTGTCAAATTTGGTACTCATTCATTCCTAATTGGAGCTGCATCTACTGCAGCCGCCATGGGGTATGCTGACAAGACCATTCAGAAGGTAGGCAGATGGAAGTCATCTGCTTATCGGTCTTATATTCGTCCTCTTCCGTTGTTTAAGTCTCACTCAGTTTGATTTTTTCCAGGTGCGGTAGGCAACTTTGATAGGAAGCGGATCCTCATAGCTGGCCACAGTATGGTGTTCTGGGCTGCAGTGCAAGCCAGACGGATGCCGATTGGAGCTCAGCTCGGGTTGAGTGAAGATACCTCGATAGAATGGTTGGGCTGGCGCGGCCTTCGGTGGTCAGGGTTGCTGCCTCTCCTGTTTGGAGGGAGGACAGGTCCTCCTCTGCATATTTTGGTCTTACACGTGGGTGGTAATGACCTGGGTTTATTAAAAGGCAGGGCCCTCTCCTTACAAGTGATCGCCGATCTGAGGGTGATTAAGAGCTGGTGGCCCAGAGTTTATATATTTTGGTCAGAGATGCTCCCCCGGCGCAAGTGGAGGGAGTCACTGGACCCTAG